>NW_004444039.1:3338372-3344093 GCF_000243295.1 Trichechus manatus latirostris | reverse complement strand
TGCAGTAGTGTTTTGTAGTTTTCTTTGTATAGGTTTTTTACATCCCTGGTTAGATTTATTCCTAAGTATTTTATTTTTTTAGGGGCTATTATAAATGGTATTGTTTTCCTGATTTCCTTTTCACCATTCTCTTTATTGGTGTATAGAAATCCAACTGATTTTTGTATGTTTATTTGTATCCTGCTACTCTGCTGAATCTTTCTATTAGTTCCAGTAGATTTCTTGTGGAGTCTTTAGGGTTTTCTACGTATAGTATCATATCTTCTGCAAACAGGGACATATGGCATATAAATTTTGAAACAACAGGAAAAACAACAAAAAAATACATATGCTGGTATATATGCATGTATGCGGGTATATATGCATGTATGCAGGCATATATGTGTATGTTGTTGTTGTTGTTAAGTGCCGTCGAGTCAGTTCCAACTCATAGCAAACCTATGTACAACAGAATGAAACACTGCCCAGTCCTGTGCCATCCTCACTATTATTGCTATGTCTGAGCCCACTGTTGCAGACACTGTGTCACTCCATCTCGGTATAGGTATGTATACATGTGTGCGTATATAGGTGTATGGAAATGTATATATATCTGCATCTGTGTGACTGTATGCAAATATATTCACATATATAATAAAGTACATAGCGGGCAAAATTACAGATACTTCTTAGACGTAACCAACCACCCGGGATTAGATTTCTGGGTTTGAAGGATTAGGACCATAGTCTCGGAGGACATCTTAGTCAATTGGCATAATATAGTTCATCATGTTTGTGTTCCATATCCTACCTTGGTGAATAACGTCTGCAGTCTTCAAAGCTTGCACGTGGCCGTCTAAGACACAACTATTGGTCTCTACTCACCCGGCGCAAAAGAGAAAGAAGGAAACCAAAGACTGAAAAAAGAAACTAGTTTACAGGACTAATAGTTTACACGAGCCACAGCCTCATCTACCCTGAGACCAGAATAACTAGATCATGTCCGGCTACCGCTACCAATCATTCTGATCAGGGCCATAATGGATCCTGATAGAATGGGAGAAAAATGTGGAACAGAACCTCAAATTTCAAAGAAAAACAAAAAACAAACCTACTGGACAGGTTGAGACTGGAGGACTCCCCAAGATTACTGCCCTGAGATACTCTTCAAACCTTGAATTAAAACTAAGCCCTACAGTCACCTTGTAGCTAAATAATAAATTGGCTCACAAAATAATGAATATCATCCGTAAGTACTGTGCTCCTTTAATAAATCACCTATATGAGGGTTGCACAGCCAATTATTGTAATTACTGTCAATAAGTTGTACACCTGTAAAAAGTTGAATTGGCAACAGTTATGTGATAGATTTATTTACAACAATGATTAAAAAAAAAGAGCAGCTGTTGAGGCTGCTTATGAACAACCAAATACCTCCTGGAATTTGGTTCCTTGGTTTGGAGGTTTAGGGTCATGGTTTCATGGGACTTTCCAGTTAATTTGCCTATTAACGTGTTTAGTGCTTCTGTTCTGCCTCCTAGTTCGTTGTGTAGTGTCTGGGGTCTTAAAGGCTTGCAAGCAGCCATCCAAGGCACAGCAGTTGGTCTCGATTGACCTGGAGCAACAGAGTAAGAAGGAGAGTCAGGAATAGGAGGAGGAAATGGAACGTGTGGCTAATTGCCTCCATGAACAACTGCCTCCTTTGCTATGAGACCAGAAGAACTGCATGGTGCCCAGCTATCATTACTGAATATTTTGATCAAAGATTCCACAGAAGAATCCTGATCTAAAGGGGGAAATTTTAGAACAGAATTTCAAATTCTCATGGACTCTAGACTTTCTGGAGCCATGGAGGGTAGATGAACTCCTGAAACTATTGTCCTGAGATAATCGTTAAACCTCAAACCAGAAACAGCCCCTAAAGTCATTTTAAAACCAAACAATACTTTAGCTTAACTAGCAAAAAAGGTCTTTGAGCATTACGCTCCTTTAAGAACTATCTATATGGGATCAAATTGACAACAGCAACTTGAAAGATTAGATTGGAACCTTAGTGGTCAGTGAATTTATGTTAATGGGGGAGGGACAACTCAGAACAGGGGGGTGAGAATGGTTGCATGACTTGAAGAATGTAATCAGTGTCACCAAATTGTCCATGTAGAAACTGTTGAATTGGTGCATGTTTTGCTGTATTCTCAACAACAACAAAATAAAATTTAGAAGGAAAAGAAAGAGCTCACATGACAATCAGAATGGAATCAATAAGAATGTTGACACATTGTGAAAAATGTAATTAATGTCACTGAAAAATTTGTGTAGAAATTGTTAAATGGGAATCTAATCTGCTGTGTAAACTCTCACCAAAAGACACAATAAAGTATTATTTAAAAAAAGAAGAATGGAAAGAAAAAAAACCCACTAGGTAGACTAAAATGAAGTTCTGATGAACTGTCTGGTAAGCTTGTGGTTTGGAAGGCATGTGGGGCTGCATTTGTGGAAATATTCTTCTATTTCTAAGAGATGTTAAAAGAAAATTTGTAGTTTTAAAAAAAAAAATCACCTATATGAGACCAGGTCAACAATTAACTTAAAACAAAGATGAGAAAGTAAGGGGGCAGGGAAACTAGATTAATGGGAACCGAACAATCAGAATGGAAATATTGAGAATGTTCACACATCACAAAGAATGTAACCAATGTTACCAAACAACTTATGTAGAAATTGTTGAATGGGAACCTAAACCGCTGTGTAAACCTTCACCAAAAACACAGTACATAAACATTATTCAAAAAAAAAAAGTTTCTCTACCTTTGGTTTAGACCATTTATATCTATTGTTTCAGTTTGTTCGCTCTTTTTGTCCTTTTATTTCCTATTTCCTATCCCTTTTTAGGTTATTTCAACATTTTTTAGTATTCCATTTTAATTTACCTATTGTTTTTTTACTATATCTCTTTGTACAGTATGCTTATGGGATGCATAGGGATTAAAGGAAACCCTGGTGGCACAGTGGTTAAGAGTCCGGCTGCTAACCAAAAGTTTGGCAGTTTGACATTCACCAGGCACTCCTTGGAAACTCTATGGGGCAGTTCTACTCTGGCCTATAGGGTTGCTATGAGTCGGAATCAACTCGACGGCAGTGGGTTTGGTTTGGTTTTTTAATAGGGCTTAAAATATACATGCTTAATTTTTCTAAATCTACTTAGAATCAATATTTTACCACTTCAAATGCAATGTAGAAACCTCACCAGCATACCTTGCCCCTTTATTCTGTAGTTATCGTATATATTACATCTATAAACATTGAAAACATCGTCAGAAAATGTTATAATTTTTGCTTTCATCCATTAAACATATTTTAAAGAACTAACTAGCTCCCCACCCATATTCATGCCTATTCCCAAGAAAGGTGATCCAACTGAAATTATCAAACAATATCATTAGTATCACATGCAAGTAAAATTTTGCTGAAGATCGTTCAAAAGTGGCTGCAGCAGTACATCGACAAACTGCCAGAAGTTCAAGCTGGATTCAGAAGAGGATGTGGAACCAGGGATATCATTGCTGATGTCAGATGGATCCTGGCTGAAAGCAGAGAATACCAGAAAGATGTTTACCTGTGTTTCATTGACTATGTGAAGGCATTCGACTGTGTGCATCATAACAAATTATGGATAACATTGCAAAGAATGGGAATTTGAGAGCACTTAATTGTGCCCATAAGGAACCTGTACACAGATCAAGAGGCAGTTGTTCCAACAGAACAAAGGGATATTGTGTGGTTTAAAATCAGGAAAGGTGTGCGTCAAGGTTGTATCCTTTCACCATACCTATTCAATCTGTATGCTGGGCAAATAATCCAAGAAGCTGGACTCTATGAAGAAGAACGGGGCATCAAAATTGGAGGAAGATGCATTATCAACCTGCGATATGCAGATGATACAACCTTGCTTGCTGAAAGTGAAGAGGACTTGAAGCACTTACTGATGAAGATCAAAGACCATAACCTTCAGTATGGATTACACCTCAACATAAAGAAAACAAAAATCCTCACAACTGGACCAATAAGCAACATCATGATAAACAGAGAAAAGATTGAAGCTGTCAAGGATTTCCTTTTCCTTGGATCCACAACCAACACCCATGGAAACAGCAGTCAAGAAATCAAAAGACACATTGCATTGGACAAATCTGCTGCAAAAGACCTCTTTAAAGTGTTGAAAAGCAAAGATGTCACCTTGAAGACTAAGGTGCACCTCACCCAAGCCATGGTGTTTTCAATCACCTCATAAGCATGTGAAAGCTAGACAATGAGTAAGAAAGACTGAAGAAGAATTGACACCTTTGAATTACAGTGCTGGTGAAGAATATTGAGTATACCATGGACTGCCAGAAGTATGAACAAATTTGTCTTGGAAAAAGTACAACCAGAATGCTCCTTAGAAGCAAGGATGGTGAGACTTAGTCTCACATGCTTTGGACGTGTTATTAGGAGGGACCAGTCCCTGGAGAAGGACATAATGCTTGGTAAAGTAGAGGGTCAGCGAAAAAGAGGAAGACCCTCAACAAGATGGATTGACACAGTGGCCGCAACAATGGGCTCAAGCATAACAACCAGTGAGAATGTCCGAGGACTGGGGAGTGTTTCCTTCTGTTGTACTTAGGGTCTCTACGAGTAGAACTGACTCCACGGCACCTAACAACAACAACCAATTCTACAAGGAGGCCTGGTGGTACAATGGTTAAGCACTGAGCTACTAGCTAGAAGGCAGGCGGTTTGAACCCACCAACCTCTCCGTGGGAGAAAAGACATGGCCATCTGCTCCCCTAAAGATTACAGCCTAGGAAACCCTAAGGGGCAGTTCTACTCTGTCATACAGAGTTGCTATGAGTCGGAATCGACTTGATGGTACAGAACAACAACCAGTTCTACAAATGTATATTCCCACCAACCTTTATAAAAGTGTTGATCTTGCACCTTGTTCTTAATTCTTTATATTTTGATAGCCACTCTATCTCTTCCATTCTTAAGCACTGTCCTTTCCCTTCCCAGTACTTTGCAGACCTTTTATATCTCCTAACACATTCTTCTTTCCATCCTGAATGTGTACACATGGCTGTATAGGAAAACAACCCTTTAGGACAGAACAATTTCATTTTTCTTTGCAACTCCTAGCCTGGCGCCTTATATTTCATTCATTCAACAAAGACGTATTCTTTTTGTCCCCACACAAGGGACCAGTCAGTACCTATGCTAGGTGCAATAGGCATTCAAAAAGTTTATTGACGTGAACACCAGTAGCTTCAAACATCCTTTTATTATACCAGTCGATCTTTATTATACGTTCATGCCCCACGTTTTAAATTTCCAGATTGTGACCTGCTCTTTCTATGGTGCTCTAATCCAGAAACAAAAACCTTGAAAGTTTAGCCTTTAGATGTACTGACTGTGTAGGCGCCGTTCCCTCGGCCCATTAATGATTCCTTAAAAATGAATTACTGAGGGGAATTTAGGAAGAATAGTTAATCAGTAAAATCTGGGGCAGCCTGGCGATGCACGAACTTTTCACAGGACTCTGAAGGACGCCTGGGTAATTAACGTTCTTGCTAGGACATCATTGTAATGAGTATGTCAGTCACGACAGCGGTAGTTCACTCCCGTTCCGGGCGTGCCCGGAGACTGCTCCCGGGCCCCACGGGTCAGCCGAGGGGAAGGGGGGCAGGCGCGGCGCGGACACTCGCC
>NW_004444039.1:3336085-3337770 GCF_000243295.1 Trichechus manatus latirostris | reverse complement strand
AGGGGCCGGCCGGGCGTCGCCTGTGTCGCCGGCGCCCTGCACGTGTGCCACGCTCCGGCGGCCGCCCTCGCGTCCTCGAGAGGTGAGGGTCACAGCGGGGAGAAGAGAAGGGGGTCGCCTCGCGGGGCCGGGGGCGTTGGGGCCGGGAAGGGGCCGTGGCCCGCTGGAGGGGAAGGCCCGGCGACCCGGAGGTCCGGTCAGCCGAGGTCACAGCGTCCTGCCGGGACCTGGGGCCGAAGGTCTTGCCTCGTCTTCCTGGTCTGTGGTGGCCTGGGCTCCGTCAGCCTGAGAAGACCCCCAATTACCGGGAAACCCGGGGACAAGGTGTATGACGCAAACATTCAGTGGCCTCTGGAGGGCCATGTGCGGTGGGCCGGGAGGCGGTGCACGTCCACCAGCATTTATTTTTGTCGGGTACCCAGCTTGTTCGCGAGTCTGGTGAAGTGGACGTTAGAGGGACGTGCGGGAGGTTTGCAAATGTGAGGAGTGAAACTTTGGGAACTGAGGGGGTTTTTTGTTAGTTTTACAGTTTATTTTCAAATTCTAATGGATTCATCGTTCACTAAGCAGTAGCCCCTACTCGGTGCTTGGCCCTTTTTCTAGGCGCTTGGGATATATCAGTCAGCGGTGTTTTCCCTTGTGGAATTTAATTCTCACACAGCAGTGAGGATGTTTTAATAAGTGGTTAAGAGCTGGACTGCTAACCAAAAGATGGGCAGTTCGAATCCACCAGCTGCTTCTTGGAAACTCATTGGGGGAGTTCTCCCCTGTCCTATAGGGTCGCTGAGTCGGAATCTACTCGATGGCAAGGGGGGCGTTGGTTGGTTATGTATATATACATCCCAAAAACCCACTGCTGTCTCTTGGATTCCGACTCATAGAGACACTGTAGGGTTTCCAAGGCTGTAAATCCCTAGGAAAGCAGACTGCCCCATCTTTCTACCTGAGCCTCTGGGGGTTTCAAACCGCCATCGGTTAGCAGTCGATCACTTTACTGCGTCACTAGGGCTCCTTAAATGACAAAAAAGAGGTACCAAATTTAAGTGAGCTCGTTTATGTGAAACAGGAAAACCTGAGTTGATCTCACATTTTCTTTATAGAGAGTCTCAGGATCCAGATCTTAGACATCATGCAGTTCAATTTAAAAAGTCCACCCAGACGAACCTTGGAAGAAAGGCCTGGTGGTCTACTTCCAAAAAATTAGCCATCGAAACCCCTCTGAAGCACAGTTTCTACTCTGACACAGGTGGGGCTTCCTGTGAGTCACCGTGGGTCAGAATCAGATTGGCAACTGTTTTTTGTTTGAGGGTTAGGAGGTGGGGTGGGTCTCCAGCTGTGAATTTAAATTGGGTGATCAGCATAGATCTCATTGTGAAAGTGACATTGAATTAAAGACTTCAAGTGAGGAAGATCATGCTCTGCATGGGATTACCCATTGCCATGAGTCAGTCTGATTCGTAGCGACCCTATAGGACAGAGTGGAACTGCCCCTCAGGGTTTCCAAGGCTGTAATCTTTATGGAAGCAGACTGTCACATCTTTCTCCCGGTGGAGTGACTGGTAGGTTGGAACCTTTTGGCTAGCAGCTGAGCGCCTGACCACTGCACCACCAGGCCTCCTTGTTAGGCTAGTGAAAACAGACACAATTTACTAGTTAAAAAACTGGGTAAAAATAGTATCGTTTTT
>NW_004444039.1:3328358-3329413 GCF_000243295.1 Trichechus manatus latirostris | reverse complement strand
TTCCTCATGTTTGTCAGCTTTTTGCCTCAGTTCTTGGAAAATTCCTAGTATTAGTGATTTGAGTTCCCTATCAGGTACTTCTAGTGTAAAAAATAGTATCGTTTTGAGCAGTCTTTATTAATTGGCAAACTTGGCAAAAACCGTACTTTGGGTAGCCTGTGCCTGTCCATCCGTAGCCATCAGTAACCACACATTTTTATGTTTTTTATGAACAAAAATGCTGTGTAAATGTTGGCTGCCTCTAAAGTTTAAGAATACCGTTGGCTAGGGGTGAAACTGATTGGGAGGGCAGCAAGGTGAACAAAACTTTATGCACCAAACCTGTTGCCGTCGAGTCGATTCTGACTCATAGCGACCCTCTAAGACAGTAGAACTGCCCCATAGAATTTCCAAGGAGCGCCTGGCAGATTTGAACTGCTGACCTTTTGGTTAGCAGCCGTAGCTCTTCACCACTATGCCCCCAGGGTTTCCACTTTATACACAGAGGGTGGGAGATGAATAGAGAGCTGTAGTGGTGTCCTGCTTTAATTATGAGTTGGAGGTGGGTTTGGGCTTCATTTCTGTACTTAGCCTCTAGTGGCTCTTTTTTTAACAAGCTGGTAACTTCTGGTATCTTTTCCTCTTGTAGTTCAAAATTATGGGCTTATCGGTTTGCTAACGTTACGTCAGCAGAGGGATGCTGTTGTATTACTCTTAAAATCTTTGTTCATCACAGAATCATCTTATAAAAAGAGGAACACCGTTCCTAGTGGTCGAATACATACAGGGAAACACAGTTAAGGAAGCACACAGACCAGGGCTGATGCACACTTACCATAAGCAAATACGCGTTTTGGTCGTTTGTTTTTCGCTTCGTGGTTTGTTTGGTGGCCGTGTTTCAGAAAGGCATTTATAACCTAGCTGGCACTCTTGTAAGTATATATGTGTTTTTTTTTAAAAAAAATTTTATTGTTGTAGTTTAAATGACGTTTACATTTCAAGTTAGTCTCCTATACAAAAATTGATACATACATCATTATGTGACTCTAATTGCTCTCCCCATACTGTGACAGCAC
>NW_004444039.1:3284776-3327132 GCF_000243295.1 Trichechus manatus latirostris | reverse complement strand
CAGTGAACATGGGTGTGCATGTATCTATTCGTGTGACGGCTCACTTCTCTAGGATATATTCCAAGGAGTGGGATTGCTGGTTCATACGGTACTTCTATTTCTAGCTTTTTAAGGAAGCGCCAAATCGATTTCCAAAGTGGTTGTACCATTTTACATTTCCACCAACAGTGTATAAGTGTTCCAGTCTCACCACAACTTCTCCAGCATTTATGATTTAGTGTTTTTTGGATTAATGCTAGCCTTTTTGGAGTGAGATGATATCATCGTAGTTTTGATCTGCGTTTCTCTAATGGCTAATGATGGTGAGCATTTCTTCATGTGTCTGTTAGACGCCTGAATATCTTCTTTGGCGAAGTACCTGTTCATACCCTTTGCCCATTTTGTAATTGGGTTATTTGTTTTTGTGGTTGAGTTTTTGCAGTGTCTTGTAGATTTTAGAGATTAGACGCTGATCAGATTTGTCGTAGCCAAAATTTTTTTCCCAGTCTGTAGGTTGTCTTTTTACTCTTGGTGAAGTCTTTTGATGAGCGTAAGTGTTTGATTTTTAGGAGCTCGCATTTATCTTAGTCTCTCTTCTGGTGCTTGTGCCTTGTTACTTACGGTTCGTATTGTGTTTATGCCATGTATTAGGGCTCCTAGCGTTGTCCCTATTTTTTTGTCCATAATTTTTATCATTTTCCATTTTATATTTAAGTCTTTGATCCATTTTGAGTTAGTTTTCATTCATGGTGTGAGGGATGGGTCTTGTTTCAGTTTTTTGCATATAGATATCCAATTATGCCAGCACCATTTGTTAAAGAGACTGTCTTTTCCCCAATTAACAGGCTTTGGGCCTTTGTCAAATATCAGCTGCTCATAAGTGGATGAATTTATGTCTGGATTCTCAATTTTGTTCCATTGGTCTGTGTATCTGTTGTTATACCAATACCAGGCTGTTTTGACTACTGTGGCAGTATAATAGGTTCTAAAATCAGGTAGTATGAGGCCTCCCAATGTGTTCTTCTTGAGCAATGCTGTATTTATTTGGGGCCTCTTCCCTTTCCTGTGAAGTTGGTGATTTGTTTCTCCATCTCATTAAAAAATGCCAGCGGACTTTGGATTGGGATTGCATCGTATCTGTAGATTGCTTTGGGTAGAATTGACATTTTCACTATGCTGAGTCTACCTATCCATGAGCAAGGTATATTTTTCCACTTACGCAGGTCTCTTTTAGTTTCTTGCAGTAGTGGCTTGTAGTTTTCTCCGTATAGCTCTTTTACATCTCTGGTTAGATTTATTCCTAAGTATTTTATCTTCTTGGGGGCTGTTGTAAATGTTATTCATTTAGTAATTTCCTCTTCGAAGTTCCCTTTGTTGGTGTAAAGGAATCCAGCTGATTTTTGTGTGTTTATCTTGTATCCTGAAACTTTGCTGAAATCTTCTATTCCAGTAGTTTTCTTGTGGATTCTTTGGGGTTTTCTGTGTATAAGATCATATCATCTGCAAATAGAGATACTTTGACTTCTTCCCTACCAATTTGGATGCCCTTTATTTCTTTTTCTAGCCTAATTGCTCTGGCTAGAATGTCCAGCGCAATGTTGAATCAAGAGTGATGATAGAGGGTATCCTTGTCTGGTTCCCGTTCTCAAGGGGAATACTTTAAAGTCTCTCCATTTACGATGATATTGGCTGTTGGCTTTGTATAAATGCCCTTAATTATATTGAGGAATTTCCCTTCTATTCCTATTTTGTTGAGAGATTTTATCAGGAATGGGTGTTGGACTTTGTGCCTTTTCTGCATTGATTGATAAGATCATGTGGTTCTTGTCTTTGTTTTATTTATGTGATGGATTACATTGATTGTTTTTCTAATGTTGAACCATCCCTGCATACCTGGTATAAATCCCACTTGATCATGATGAGTTATTTTTTTGATATGTTGCTGAATTCTGTTGGCTAGAGTTTTGTTGAGGATTTTTGTGTCAATGTTCATGAGGGATATTGGTCTGTAATTTTCTTTTTTTGTGGTGTCTTTACCTGGTTTTGGTATCAGAGTTATGCTGGCTTTGTAGAATGAGTTTGGGAGTATTCCATCCTTTTCTATGCTCTGAAATACCTTTAGTAGAAGTGGTGTTAACTCTTCTCTGAAAGTTTGGTAGAATTCTCCAGTGAAGCCATCTGGCCCAGGGCTTTTTTTTTGTTGGGAGTTTTTTAATTACCTTTTCAATCTCTTATTTTGTTATGGGTTTATTTAGTTGTTCTACCTCTCTGTGTTAGTTTAGGTAGATAGTGAGTTGGTAGAAATTTGTCTGTTTCTCTGGGTTTTCAAATTTGTTAGAGTACAATTTTTCATAGTATTTGCTTATGATTCTTTTAATTTCAGTTAGGTCTGTTGTGATATCACCCATCTCATTTCTTATGTGGGTCATCTGCTTCCTCTCCAGTTTTTCTTTTGTCAGTTTGGCCAGTGCTTTATCAGTTTTGTTGATCTTTTCAAAGAACCACCTTTTGGTCTTGTTAACTCTTTCAGTATTGTTTTTCTGTATTTCATTTAATTCTGCTCTAATTCTTATTATTTCCTTTCTTCTGGTGCCTGAGGACTTCTTTTGCTCTCTCTTTCTACTTGTTGCAGTTGTAGGGTTAATGTTTTGCTTATGGCCCTTTCTTCTTCTTGGATGTGTGCATTTATTACTATAAGCTGACCTCTTAGCACTGCTTTTGCTGTGTCTCAAAGGTTCTGGTAGGATGTGTTTTCATTCGTAGTTTTGTCTATAACCCAGTAGTTTTTGAACAAGGTGGTGTTCAGTTTCCACGTGTTTGATTTTTTTTCCTTGTGTTTTGTTTTGTTGATTTCTACTTTTCTGGCTTTATGGCCTGAAAAGATGCTTTGTAATATTTCGTTGTTCTGGATTTTGTTAAGGCTTGCTTTATGGCCTGATATGTGGTCTATTCCGGAGAATAAAAGTATACTTGGCTGCTGTTGGGTGCAGTGTTCAGTATATGTCTGTGAGATCAAGTTGGTTGATTGTAGCATTTAGCTCTTCCGTGTCTTTGTTGAGCTTCGTTCTGGATGTTCTGTCTTTCACCAAAAGTGGCACGTTGAAGTCTCCTACTACTATTGTGGAGCTCTGTATCTCTCTTTTCAGTGCTGTTAGAGTTTGTTTTATGTATTTTGGAGCCCTGCCATTGGAAGCATAAATATTTATTATAGTTACGTCCTCCTGGTGTGTTGACCCTTTAACATAGTGTCCTACCTTATCCTTTGTGGTGGATTTTACTTTAAAGTTTATTTTGTCAGAGATTAATATTGCCGCTCCTACTCTTTTTTGAGTGCTGTTTGCTTGATATATTTTTTTTCCATCTTTTGAGTTTTAGCTTCTTTGTGTCTTTAAGGTGTGTCTCTTGCAGGCAGCATATAGACAGATCATGTTTTTTAATCCAATCTGCCACTCTCTGTCTCTTATTGGTGCATTTAGCCCAGTTACATTCAGCGTAATTATTGATAGGTATGCGTTTAGTGCTGTCATTTTGATGTCTTTTTTTTTGTGTGTTGTTCACAGTTTCTTTGTTCCACTTAATTTTCTGTGCTGAGTTGTTTTTCTTTATGTATTTTCTTTTCATCTTTTTCGTTGTTGATTTGTGTTTGCTGAATCTTTATATTTTTCTAGTTTTTTTATTTTGATTTGTAGGATTGTTAGTTTCCTTTGTGGTTACCTTGATATTTACCCCTATTTTTCTTAGTTTATACCCTTCTTTTATTTCTTTATTATCGCCTTGACTTCCCCTCCATATGAAAAATCTATGTCTACATTTCTTAAGTCCTTCTTTTTTGTTTTAATGTTGTCATTTCTTACATATTGATATCTCTGTTTCCCTATTCCCAGTGTTTTAGCTTTGGTTTATTTTTATGACTTCCCTGTCTGGGTTGATATCTGGTTGTTCTCTCATGTGTTCTAGTCTTGGATTGTTATCTGATGTTATTGATTTTCTAACCGGAGGACTCCCTTTAATATTTGTTGTAATTTTGGTTTGGTTTTTGCAAATTCCCTAAACTTCTGTTTATCTGAGAATGCCCTAATTTCGCCATCATATTTGAGAGACGGTTTTGCTGGATATATAACTCTGGGCTGACAATTTTTTTTCTTCATGGCTTTATGTATGTCATCCCGTTGCCTTCTTGCCTGCATAGTTTCTGCTGAGTACTCTGAGCTTATTCTAATTGACTCTCCTTTGTAGATGACTTTTCTTTTATCTCTAGCTGCTCTTAAAATTCTCTCTTTATCTTTGGTTTTGGTAAATTTGATTATAATATGTCATGGTGACTTTCTTTTGGGATCTACCTTATGTGGGGTTCAATGAGCATCCTGGATGGATATCTTCTCATCTGTCATGATATCAGGGAAGTTTTTTGCCAACAAATCTTCAACAATTATCTCTGTGTTTTCTGTTATCCCCCCTTGTTCTGGTACTCCAATCACTTGTAGGTTATTTCTCTTGATAGAGTCCCACATAACTCTTAGAGTTTCTTCATTCTTTTTAATTCTTTTGTCTGATTTTTCCTCAAATAAGTTGGTGTCAAGAGCTTTATCTTCAGTGTCACTAATTCTGACTTCTCCTGTCTCTGTTCTGTTCCTATGACTTTCTATTGAGTTGTCTAATTCTGAAATTTTATTGTTAATCTTCTGCATTTCTGATTGCTGTCTTCCTGTGGATTCTTGCAGCCTATTAAGTTTGTTATTATGTTCTTGAATAACCTTTTTAATTCCGCTACTGCTTTGTTCTTTGGATTTCTCTGCGTTTTGAAGAATTTCCTTTCTAATTTCTTGAAGAGTTCTGTTTATTAATCTTTTGTATTCTGCCTCTGGTAATTCCAAGAAATTCTCTTTCTCCAGAAAATTTATTGATTATTTTGGGAGCTTGATGAAGCCATCATGGACTGCCTGTTTATGTGATTGGATATTGTCTGTTGTCTCCGAGCCATCAGTAAGTTATTATAATTTTATTTTATATTTGTTTAGTGTGTCCTAGCTTCTTGTTTTGTTTTGTTTTGACATGCCCAAATAGGCTGCATGTGTGCGCTAGTTTGATTATTAGCACCTTTGAAGCTCTAACGTCCTATCATCAGGTAGTCAGTTCTGTAACTAAGTATCTGTGCCCAGGAGTTGGTTAAATTTTCCTGTATGGATTCAGCTCAGGTGTCCAGGCAGTAGGTCACCAAGTGTGTGGTGCAGGCTCTCACCTACAGTCTTAGAGAGGCATGGGTGATTAGTGTGGCACAGGTATCTGGCTGCAGTAGGGGGTCACGCGCTGAGCAAGGCAGGAGGCTGACGGCTGCCCCTGAGTGTCTGAAAGGAAAGTGTGTCCCTGTTCCTAGAGCGAATAGGTAGATAAGTTTTGCAGCTGGACTGTGAGCACCCTACTCTGTTGGCTGTAAGGACTGGGGGGCACCACTTATCCTTGGACCCCTGTAGCCAGTGGCTAGGTGGCGTGGGTGGAGCCACCAGTTCTCAAGCCACTGATGCGGACAGTTAGGCATTGCTTAAAGGGCAAAGCAGTGTCAAGTGTCACAAATCTGCCACTTCACAGCTGAAACAGTTGAAGTTGGACTGCAGGTATTTACCCTGTGGTACTGTGGTAGTCAGGGCTTATGCTGTTGAGATGAGCCCACACAAGTCTATACAGGGGTGGAAGGCACTCAAAATCCGCAGACCCCTTATGCCTGTGCCTAGGCAAAGGAGCTGTGCGAACCCTGAGTTCCTGGCTTAGGGGAGCCGGTAGCTTATTTTTTCCATTTGTTAATTTGTTGCCTTTCCAAGGTCAGGAGAATGGGTCAGGCTGCCTTATGGGATCTACTTCCGGCCCAGGGGACTCACAGATCGCCGAAGCTGGCTGGACCCAGTGCAGAGTGAGGAGGGAGGAGGTAAATGGGAGAGAGGTATTTCCCAAATGGGTTTTTTTTTTTCTTGAATCCCCGCGAAAGGCCACATGCACATACTTATCTTTAGCCACTTGGGTGCTGGTTTTCACTGGTTCGGAGTGTCCAAATAGAATCTCTGCTGCCGGATCTCTCTCAATGTGGAAAGTGCCTACCAAGGGAGCGAGCAGAGCTGTATGCCCCGCTCACTGCGCACCCTGAGCCGATCCGGCCTGAAGGGCTGCAGCTCCCGCTAGGTCAGGTCAGGCAACTCCTTGCTGCTTCCGAACCGTCTCTCTCTCCCCCTGCCACTCAGTCCAATTCCTCAACTTTGCCTTGTTTAGGGCCCCTAGATATTCATATACAATCAATTCACTTGTTTTTTCAGGTCTTTGTTGTAAGAGGGACATAGGAAGCTGTCTGACTACTCCACTGTCTTGGCCCTGACTCCATATATGTGTTTTTTAATGTGGGTTTTTGTTTTTTTTTTTAATACGGTGAAAGTTCCCAAAAAGGAGAGTTGACTCATTGCTGTTGAGTCGATTCCGCCTCTTAGCGACCCTGTAGGACAGAGTAGAACTGCTCCATAGGATTTCCAAGGAGTGGCTGGTAGGTTCGAACTGCCGGCCTTTTGGTTAGCAGCTGTGGTCTTAACCATTGTGCCCCCAGGGCTCCAGAAATGGAGAATTACATACTGCATTTTATCATCACTCAGTTCACTTGTGTCCTGGTTACTGGTGGGAATTCATAGTTCTTGGGCCTCGTTTTGTTGGCACAATAAGGGAGGAAAAATGAGTCAGAGGCGTTCTGAACATCAGAGTATTCCTCAGGCGTTGCCCTTTGCGGGAAGCAAGATGGCGTTCACCTCTGTCAGCAGGGGCTTGAGTGCCAAGTGGGAAGCGGCAGCCCTTTGCTCCACTTTTCAGAAGGCGGTATTTCTTTGGAATAAGCTTGCAGTTTCTGTTTCCACTCCTTTTTGGAAAAGAATCTGCAGTATCCAAATCAGCAAATCAGTGTTGTTTTTGTTACAAAACGAGGAACTGAGGCCTGGAATAATCCCATCACTTCTCACAGGTCACTTTTAGGTTTGGATGGTTCTTTTGTTATGAGAAAGAAGGAATTTGGGACTAGAATAATCCCACCGCTTTTCACAGGCCATTTCTAGACTGGAATGTTGTCAAGCTCCCTGCCCCGTGGGACAGTCCAGCCTAGTTCTAACATGGCTGAGTTGGTTCTGTGTCAGGCAGACGCTCAGGGCCTCTTTTTGTGGAGGCCAGCTTTAGGCCCAGGACTGGGAGTAAATGACAAAAACCCAGCACTGCCGTCGAGTGGATTCTGACTCGTAGTGACCCCATAGGGTTTCCAAGTCTGTAAGTCTCTACAGAAGCAGACTGCCACATCTTTCTCCCCAGGAACTGCTGGTGGTTTCAAACCGCCAACCTTTCGGTTAGCAGACGATCGCTTTAACCACTTCACCACCGGGGCTCCTCAAATGACAAAAAAGAGGTACCAAATTTAAGTGAGCTCATTTATGTGAAACAGGAAGACCTGAGTTGATCTCAAATTTTCTTTCTAGACAGTCTCAGGATCCAGATCTTAAGACAGCATGCACTTCAATTAAAAAAAAAAAAAACCATTCCTTGCCTGCAGTATCCCAAGCCCTCTGTTAGATGCTGTATATACCAGTTGCTGTTAAGTTAACTCTGACTCATGGTGACCACATGCATATCAGAGTAGAACTGTGCTCCATAGGGTTTTCAGTGATGGATTTTTCAGAAGTAGATCACCAGGCCTTTATTCTGAGGTGCCTCTGGGTAGATTCAAACCTCCAACCTTTTGGTTTGCACCACCCAGGGACTCCAGCAGATATGGAAATGATGTTCTAAGTGCTGTGGTAGAGCTGTGTGGATTGGGCTCTGAGAGCACAGAGAAGAGAGCCCTCAAGGTAGCTCTCTGACCCGGGAGGAGGTAGCAGAGACCAGAGAGTGGAGCATCATGCCAGGCGTGGAACATAAGGGTGCTTAGTAAATTGTCAGATTAAATGAAAAGGGGTAAAGAAGGATGCTTACAATTTACCAGTTGGAAAAAGGGAGCGAGACAAATCTAAGCATGGAGCACCAAGGCATGAAAGTGCAGGCAGCAGAACACTTAAGTGGCTAGAAGCTGACAGGTAAGTAGGCCAGATGAGGAAAGGCCTTCTGTGCCTTGCTAAGGATCTTTGAATCTTGTGGTTACTTGCTGTGGGGTCACTTCCGATTCATGGTGACCCCGTGTGTGCAGAGTAGAACTGCTCAGTAGGGTTTTCAAGGCTGTGATCTTTCGAAAGCAGATTGCTAGGCCTTTCTTCCAAGGTGCCTCTGGGTGGGTTCGAACTTCCAATCTTGCTGCTTGTAGTGAAGCGCTTAACTGTTTGTGCCACCCAGGGACTCCCGTTTTGAATCTGAGGGCCCGTTTTTACCATTAAACACACGTACACACACACACTAATTGCGTTTTACATTTTGCCAGTTTGCAAACTGTGGTTGGTACAGATATGGGTTTTTTCTAATCTTTCACACTTATCTTGATGCTGCCTGTGACCACAGCCACTCTCCTCTTCCCGGGTTGCCAAAAGGCTGAGAACCACTGCTGACGGCTTCAGAGAAGCATCAGATTGGTAGAGTCTAGTACAGGTCACGTTTTTAGAGTGTTTGGGGTGAAGGATTTGAGAGTGATGGTTGATTAGCTGAAGTATCTTGTCATTCAGGAGACCTGCTGAGAGACCTTTGAGTTCGTAGATGATTCCTCTCTCCTGCCAGCCTTCTCCAACACCTGGCCTCAGACTGGTGCCACTTCATGGCAAAATGACGTAAATAAGAACAGACATGGAGCAAGATTTTGATATAGCTGAGTTTATTACATTTAAATGAAGGTTCTTATTTTAGAGTGACCATCTTTTTTTTTTTAGTGTTAAAAATGTCTTTGTAAGTATAATGGTATCATCATAGTAAGCAGCTATTACATTTAAATGTACTTTTGGACATATTTTTAAATTTTCGACAGTTGTTCCAGTTTTTTTTTAATACTATTATACTGGTTCAGGAAATCCAAAAACCAGGAAACCTTTGCTGTATACTATGCTGCCTTCCACAAATGAGCACTTGGAAACAAGAAGTTTGCAAAATGGATTTGATCTACGGTTAAATGCACAAAAATTATAGAAAAGATCATGTAAAGATTGTTAGCACACATTTCTCTGAAGGGAGGCTTTTACAGAGACATCACAGGAAAACAAAACTACAGACTAATATCTCTGATGAATAAAGATGCAAAAACTCTCAACAAAATATTAGCAAACCAAATCCATGACCAGGAACAGCAAGCTTGTTTAATTTCTGAAAATCAATTCATGTAATATGCCATAGTAATAGAATAAAGGACAAAAACCACATAATTGCCTCAGTAAACACAGAGAAAGCATTTGACAAAATTCAATTCAGCACCCTTTCATAATTTAAAAAAAAAAAAGAACTCAGTAAACTAGGAATAGAGTGTAACTTTCTCAATCTGATAAAGGGTACACCTAACATCATGCTTTCCTGGTCGGCGCAAACAATTAAGATGCTCAGCTGCTAACTGAAAGGTTGGAGGCTCAGGTACACCTAGAGGCACCTCTGAAGAAAAGCCTTGTGGTTTACTTCCGAAAACTCAGCCATTGAAAACCTTAAGGAGCACAGTTCTGCTTTGACACGTGGGCCTATAGGAGTCGAAATCAACCCGATGGCAGCTGGTATGGTAATAGCATACCTAATGGTGAAACACTGAATACTTTCTTCCATAAGATCAGAATCAAGAAAATGATGTCTGCTCTTGCCACCCTATTCAGCATTGTACTGGAGGTTCTAGCCAGGACAGTTAGGGCAAGAAAATGAAATAAAAGGCATCCAGATTGGAACGGATAAAGTAAAGCTATCATTATTTGCAGGTGACATAAACATGTATATAGAAAATCCTAAGGAATCCGTTTAAAAACTATAGAACTAATAAATGAGTTCAGCAACATTGCAGGATACAAGATCAATATACAAAAATTACTTGTTTCTGTACACTAGCAGTGGGCAATCTGAAAATGTAATTAAGAAAACAACTCCATTTACAGTAGCATCAAAAAGAATAAAATACTTAGTAAATTTAACAAAAGAAGCACAGAACTTATATTCTGAAAACTACAAAACATTGTTGAAGAAATTAAAGACCTAAATAAGTGGAAAGTCATCCTGTGTTCATTGATTGGAAGACATACTATTGTTAAGATAGCAGTACTCCCCAAATGGATCTATAGATTTAATGCAAGCCCTGTTAAAATCCCAGCTGGCTTCTTTGCAGAAATTGACACACTGATCCTAAAATTTGTATGGAAATGCAAGGGATTCAGAATCGCCAAAATAAACTTGAAAAAGAACAGAGTTGGAAGGCTCACACTTCCTAATGTTACAAGTTACTTCAAAGCTACAGTAATCAAGATAGTATGGTACTGGCATAAAGGCAGACGTATGGAGGTCAGTCCAGAAATGAACCCTCATATTTATAGTCCATTGATTTTCAACAAGGGTGACAAGACAGTTCAGTGGGGGAAAGAATAGTCTTTTCAACAAACGGTGCTGGGACAACTGGAAGAACACATGCAAAAGAATGAAGTTGACCCCCTACCTCACACCATATACAAAAATTAGGTCAAAGGACCAAAGACTTAAATCTGAAAACTAAAACTGTAAAACTCTTAGAAGAACCCATAGGAGTAAGTCTTTGTCTACTTGAATTAGTTAATGATTTCTTCAATATGACACCAAAGGCACAAGCAACGAAAGGAAAAAAGTAGATAAATTGGACTTCATCACAGTTAAAGACTTCTGTACTTCACAGGACACCACCAAGAAAGTGAGAAGACGGCCCACAGAATTGGGGAAAATATTTACAATCATACATCTCATAAGAGGACTCTTACAACTCGATCATAAAAAGACAGCCCAATTAAAAAATGGACAAAAAGATCCAAAGAGACATTTCTCCAAAGAAAATACACAAATGGCCAACCAGCATGTGAGAAGATGCTCAGCATCATTAGCCATCAGAGAAGTGCAAATCCAAACCACAGTGAGAGACCACTTCACACCGTCTAAGATGACTAGAATCCAAGAAGTCACATAACAACAGTTACAATAAAAACGACATAGTAACAAGTGTTGGTGAGGATGTGGAGAAACTGGAACCCTCATACGTTGCTGGTGGGAATGTAAAATGTAGCTGCTGTGGAAAACAGTCTGGTAAATCCTCGTAAAAATGTTCTAAAATTGGTTGTGGTGATGGTTGTACAGTTGTAAGTATACTAAAAGCCGTTAAATTGTACACTTTAAAAGGGTGAATTGGGTGGGAGGTGAATTCTTTCTCAATGAAGCTATTATAAAAAAAATATTGTTTGGGGTATACCATATTTTTTCCTGTTGCTGTTGTTGCCATTAAGAGTGTTTTGACCTTGTGGTCCTTTTCATCCTAGACCTCAGCCTCTCTGCCGGGTCCCTGCAGCTGGAGCGCAAAAGGAGAGACTTCACCTCTTCCGGGACCAGGAAGTTCTTCTTCGACACCCATGCCTTAGTGTGCTTACTAGAGGACAATGGTAATCTTTGTTACTGGGTGGTTACTCGGTGCCATAGAAGAACACCATACATTTTAACTTCTCTTACGGTTTTACCTAATTTCTCATTATTTCTCTTTGACTTTCCAGCCTACAGGTAATCTTTTGTTCAGTCACCAAAAAAATGTTTAAAGCCTTTTTCTTTTAAGGACATTCTTATTCACCAGTACAATTAAGACTTTTCTCACTTGTGTTCTTGCCCAAGTGACGTGTACTTTATAACATCACTATGGAAGGACAGTAGTGTAGATAAACTCAGGAATGGTTCCTACGGTAACTGAGTCTGAAACACAAAGGTAGTAGTTTTATTTTTATCCATCTTGTGCGCGTTTAATATTTGTATGAAGTTGAAATGTTGCTGAGCAGCATCTGTTGATAATTTCAACTTAGTGTCTTTTTTGTTTCGTTTTCTTTTTAATCCTCAGGCTAACATTTTCCCTTACTGCTGTTGAGTCGATTAATGTGCAAGATTGCTCTTCATTGAAAGTGCAGGTAGTGTTTAGGTACCATTCTCATATTAATCTTATCTAATCAAATACACCACTTATAATTCTCTGTTCTGTGACGCTTGTATTCTCCAAGTTGGAATTTTAAGGTTATGTTAGCTTGGTACTTGAAATAAATGACCAAAACCAAACCCGTTGGGGTCAAGTCTTTTCTGACTCCTGACGACCCTGTGTGCTACAGAGTAAAACTGCTCTGTAGCGTTTTCTTGGGTGTAATCTTTACAGCAGGAGATCACCAGGCCTTTCTTCTGTGGTGCCTCTGGATGGGTTCAAACCACCAACCTTTGGGTTAGTTGTCAAGCACAAACTGTGCCACCCAGGCACCTTTTGAAGTAACCACATCTGTGTTTTTACTTCATCGCATACCTATTTATCCAGCTGTGCATATTCATATCTGGAAAGCTACCCTCTATAGGTGCCCCAAGACAGGATGATGGAATGAAATGTTCTGTGTTTATCCGGGGGAGTTAGAAGCTCTGGGCTCAAGCCCTCCTCTGCCAAGTTCTAGCTACATAGCTGGACCCTTCTCGGCTTCCATTTCCTCGTCTGTAGGATGGTCATAATAGAAACTCCTAAGATCCTTTTGAGATTAAGAAAAAACTCTTTTGAAGAATTGTCAGATGCTATATATATTTTTTACAACTTACCAAACTTGATACGGTTGGCCTTTTTCGCCAAAACTTCTTTTAAGTAAAAATTTAAAAAGGAAAAGTAGAAGTGGGAAAGGGAATATCTGAAATTACCTTGATAAGCAGAACTCTTCCTTCTTTTCTTCATTTTAAATCTTGACCAGTGGAAATTTGTGTATTTTGAAACAGTGATTTGAGGACCCCCCTGAAATGGGTGGGGCGAAGGTACTTCCAGCTACCCATCCTGGCCTGATGGATGAGTGAGGGGATGTCTGAGATGACTGGGTTGGGATAGGCTAAGAAGGACTCTTTCGGGCATATTCCATCCTGTACCCTTTTTTTCTCCAGAGCTGTGTCTCCTGATTAAAGTAACTTCTGTATGTCTGTGACCCAGCTAACCCTTCGTCAGCCAGATCATTGTTTCATTGTCTCATTCTGACAAAAAACAAATTTGTATCTGGCAGCTCCTTAGGTATTCAGGTTTCACTTTTGCTTTTTCTCATCCCTTTGCTCCTCCATCCGTAACCACTGGTGGTTATAAGGCTTTGGAGAATCTGTTCTATAATCAGCATAAGCTCCCTTTCTGTGTCTATATTTCTTTTCCTCTTGCTTGCCAAGTCTAATGTCTAGCCATGAACTATTAATAAAGTTTAAAAAATTACAAAAGACGTGTTCATTTTACAAAAATTAGGAAGATAGAAGAGCAACAGGAAAAATACCTATAGTCCCCGTATTCCAGAGGTGAACAGTGTTAACATTTTGGTGGGTCCCCTTTTGGGTAGTTTTTCTAGATGCGTGTGACACACATGTTGAAAAATAAAAGATTCTTAATAAAGTGATTAGACTGGGTCTTTGGAGGGTTTTTTTTTTCCCCCTCTCCTTTAAATCTGTATGTGTGTGTGTTTTAATTACAGTCCCATGCTTAAGTTCATCCAAACAAGTTATATTGATTACAATCTTATCCAAACAAATGTACCATTAATTAATTATAAGAATCAATAGATTCTTCTTGAAGTTCT
The DNA here is from genome assembly GCF_000243295.1 of Trichechus manatus latirostris. Taxonomy (NCBI): domain Eukaryota; kingdom Metazoa; phylum Chordata; class Mammalia; order Sirenia; family Trichechidae; genus Trichechus; species Trichechus manatus. Next base: position 3,313,414 of record NW_004444039.1, on the reverse strand, counting down.
TATAGGTGGAAGTATTTAATGGAAAGAATTGCTTTCCAGGCACTTGGTTTAAGCGTTTTCTTAATGTTGCCAATGTGAAGCGTAAGCCAGTATCTGAAATTACTAAAAACTGTAATGCTGATGAGTTGAATCTTTATATAATTCAGTTCAACTTTATTTATTGAGTATGAAAGAATACATTTTTCCAGTCTGGACTCCTCAAACAAGTGACTAAAGAGAACTATGGAAAAAAATGGAAAAAACAGATTCTGTTTTTTAACATTAGGTAAGTTAATTAACAGCTAAATTACTACTTAATAGTCAGTTATTCTGTATATAAAATCATTGAACTTTCCTACTTACATGATTTTTAAGTTATATGTACATTCTTTAACAAAAGAAATAATGTCCATTGTGGAAATTGGAAACAATACAAAGAAATGTAAGGAAGAAAATAAAAATTACCTAGAATCTCTGTTGAATTACAACAACAATTGTGTGTATAATTTTGAGTCTTGCTTTTTGCATTTGGTATTGCAGGCGTCCCCTGTATCGTTAAACATTCTTTGAAAATGTGGTTTTTAACAGCCGGGAAGGATGTTAGAGAACTCAGTCAGCCCAGCCACCCCATTTTACATGATGGACAGACTCAAATGTTTCAGACTTGCCCAGAGGGAGTGTCTTAGTCATCTAGTGCTGCTGTAACAGAAATACCACAAGTGGATGGCCTTAACAAAGAGAAGTTTATTTCCTCACAGTGAAGTAGGCTAAAAGTCCAAATGCAGGGCGTCAGCTCCAGGGGAATGCTTTGTGTGTCAGCTATGGAGGAGGGTCCGTGTCATCAGTCTTCCCTTGGTCTAGGAGCTTCTCCGCACAGGAACCTCAGGTCCAAAGGACGCGCTCTGCTCCCGGGACTGCTTTCTTGGTGGTATGAGGTCCCCATGTCTCTCTGCTCACTTCTCTCTTATATCTGAAGAGATTTCCTCAAGACACAGTCCAGTCTTGTAGATTGAATCCTGCCTCACTAACACAACTGCTGCCATCGTCCCTCATTAACATGATAGAGGCAGGATTTACAACATACAGAAAAATCACACAATACTGGGAATCATGGCCCAGCAAAATCGATACACACACTTTTCCGGGGACATAATTCAGTCCATGACAGTGACAGACACATGACAACCTGAGTCCCCTCCTCCTCCTCCCCCACACTCTGCTCCACTCACTTCTGCATTCAGATACTCACCTGACTGAGTTTGCTGACAGCTGGAATTCTCTGAGTGTGGTTGTGTTGTTTGTGTGTTTGTATAGGGTTTACTACTCAACAAGCAGAAATCATTGTCTCCGCGCTGGTCAAGATCACAGAGGCCAACTTGGATATCGTCTACAAAGACATGGTCAACAAGATGCAGCAGGTTAGCTTTGTTGGGCGGTTTAGTGAATTCAGGATCTGAAGGTGGAGTGTTAGGTGTACGCTAGCTTTTTAGATAATGTTCGGCTGAAAAGTATATAATAGTTTTAACCATAATCGACAGACAGATGATTGCAGTGGCATAAAAAATACTTACTCAAAGCTGTGTAGTCAACTATTGTAGAATCATTGGTCAAGCATAGTTTAGTAAGTGGAGATGCAGCCAGAATTATGTATTATGTTCTTGAGCTGCTAGCTTCAGACTGCCCCCGTTTTAACTGTGACTCACTTGGTGACGATACTGGACGTGTGTTTTGGTTTTTTCCTTTCTTGTTTTGGAATGGAGGAGGACTTACCGAGCCTCTTTTCCCTTGCCCGCATTCTCCTCGTTGCTCATGAGGATGGTACCAGGTAGACAAGGTAGGAGGTGGACTTTCTAGGCGAGACTAGTTCATCTATTTTGGGTTTTGTTTTCCTAGGAGATCACCCTTCAGCAAATAATGTCTCAGATTGCTAATGTGAAAAAGGATATGATTATTTTGGAGAAGAGTGGATTTTCAGCCCTCAGAGCAGAAAACGAGGTAAAATGATAGAGCTGTGTGTACTTATAAAATGCTTTACACGAAGACATTGAGATGTAATGGGCACAGAGGGCACAGACAAGTGTACATCTCGACGAATTTTCACAAGAGTGCACACTGCCCGTTAGATCAGGAAATAGAACATGACCAACCCCCAGAAGTCCTGTCCCCGCCCCTGTCCAGTCAGCCATCCCACAGAGGAAACAGCCATCTTGGCTTATATCACCATTGAGTAGTCTTGCCTGTTCTAGAGCTTCATCTGATGGAGTCCTGGAGTCGGTTGTCTTTTGTTCACCATACGTTGCACGTAGCGGTAGGTCATTGTCCATAGTATTCTGTTGTAAAATAGGCCACAATTTATTTCTCTCTTCTACTATTGATGTACATTTGAATTGTTCTCAATTTTTGGTTATTATGACCAAGTGTAAATATTTCCTTAGTTTCTGAAAGTGTGGTTTATGAGCTCAGCAATTAAATAACTGTTGTCTATGCATCTTCCGTTTGCTCTCCGTCCTTTCTAAAGTCCTTTCAGGGAAGGTCACTTATTACCTGTTGATCTTAGCCACGTAGGGAACCTTCTAGCAAAAAGGTGAAGTTTGAAACTCAAAGTTGTCCTTGAAATCAGCTGTTTGAGGGCAGAATTTGTCAAGACGAAAGTTGAAGGAGGTTTTGGAAAAAGCAGATCCGTTAAAGGCAAACGTGTGCGTTAAAAACAAGTAGCTTAAGAATAGCTTAGGTGAACGTTAGCCGCCCCGGCAACGTGGAAAGCTTGGGCAAGCTGGCTTTGGCTTCTCTTGGGCTCCGTTAATCCACTGTCTGACCTGGGACACAGTACATGTTTATAAACCTATTTTGCTGCTTCTACAGAACAGCTTCTTTGTGCTGGATTCCAGGAAGCAACCTGCAGGACCCCTCCATCTAGAATGCCCTTAAGTTTGTTCGGCCACCTCCAACACTGACCCAGGCTGTGTAACTGGAATTTATGTCTAGTGTTCCTCGGATGAACAGAAACCTTCAAGTCTGTTCTTGCTCACCTTCTGGACTTGATACTAAGCCACCGCTACCTGCTCTTGACCTGGCCAGACCTGACCCACATCCTGGTCTCCCTCCCTCCTGGCCACCCCGGCCCTCCCAGGAGCCAAGACTGGGCGCTGACATCATCTGTATTCTCAAGTTGTTACATTGATTACAGTGAGATTTCCAAGTCAGTTCAGATAAAACCTTGAGTTTATTTCCATCTCTGTAGAAATTGAAAACGATGTTTCAGAATTCTTAGTGAAATAGTTTTTTTCCCAAGTTAAAAAAAAAAAAGCTTACATACATAATTGTGTTACTAATTTTAACCCCCAAAAAACAAATCCATTGCCGTCAATTCTGACTCATAGTGACCTGTAAGACAGAGTAGAACTGTCCCATAGGGTTTCCAAGGCTATAGATCTTTATGGAAGTAGACTGCCATATCTTACTCCCACAGAGCACCTGGTGGATTTGAACCCCTGACCTTTAAGCTAAGTGCTTAAGTAAACTTTAAGATGAGTTAAAACTGATTTCAAGATACACATGCATTGCGGTGCCATCCTGGTGAGACAAATAATCATTTTCTGTTTCTGAGACTATTGAATTAATATTGTATTCTGAATATAGTCAAGATCCTATTGAAGGAGGGAAGAACTTATACATGAATACATATTTTAATACTTGTTGATTATCAATCTTATGTATTTTTTCTAATTTTTAACAATATATTGTCCTTGACTTGTTTCTTTTTCATGTGTTTTTAGAAAATAAAGCTTGAACTACTTCAGTTAAAACAGCAAGTAATGGTAAGGTCCTCGTCCTTGTTTGCTTGCTTATTTCTGATTATATACGCTTATTCACATATGTAACATCAGGAATACTTTACATGTTCTTAAAAACTTACTTCTGTGTGTTAAATGTTTGTGTAATATGTCTCTGCACACATGGGAAGATTTAGCCAAGAACCTGTCAGTGGATAAATTATTGATGTCTATAACCAGATTCATTACGAACATTGTGTTCTAGGAGGAATTAAGTCATTTTTAAATCAGAATTGTTCTGAAGTTGCCATATGGAACCCTTAGATTCCCATAGACAAGAGTTACGTGCGATTTTAAAATGCTTTTAGCATGCCAGCTGTTGGATGTTTCTAAGTAGAAAGGACATTGATGTTAAAGAGGAAAAGGCTTTGATGGGTGTCAGAGAGCAGACTTCATTTAAATCAGAACTTAATATTTTACTCCTTTGAGTCCCTGTCTGCTTTCCAGAGTGGATCAAGGAACAGTTTTATTCACAAGTTTCTCAAGGAGAACTGTGTTGGGAATCTTGAGGTTAAAAGTGACAACAACAAAACCATCCCAGACTGGCTTCAGGGCACGAGGCTGTTCTTCGGTGTAACTGAGACGTTCTAAAGCAGGGCTGGGGCTGCACGCGCCCGGCCCCCTTAGGCCCTGAGCCGAGCCCTTGCTCTGAGGCCCGGGGGACGGCTCACTGCGAGGGAGCTGGGAGCAGTGGGGCTGCGCTTCCAGGTGGTACATCCTCAGAGGGTTTTGCTTTCACTCCTGATCTCGTTGTTTGTTGCTTGCCCTCCTCCTAGGATGAAATGATGAAAGTCCGAACAGATACCAAACTAAACTTCAATCTCGAAAAGAGCAGAGTAAAAGAATTGGTATGTTCCTTTATTAAATATGCAGAATAGATTATGAATTCATTTCTGTTCCGAATGCAGTGTTTGGTCAAGTCTAAGTTTATATACAGTTTACAAGTACTTTTAACTATTCACCTATTTATCAGTGTTAGAAAGCTGTGCTTTTTTATTTTGATTATATTTTGGATTAGGGCTTAAATTTGATGCCTTCAGAATTAAAATCTTGGTCAAACCGAGTTTGAATCTGTTTTTGTTTGTTTCAGAGGCGCTAAATTAGCAGTGAGGATTCCCGGCAACCCAGTGGTTAAACATGGGGTTGCTAACCGGAAGATTGGTTCTGTGGGAGAAAGGCCTGGCGATCTGCTCCTGTAAAGATTACAGCGAAGAAAACCCTATGGGGCAGTTCTACTGTGTCACATGGGTTGTTAGGAGTCACGGTCAACTCAGCAGCACCTAACAACAACACATCCTTAGCGTGTTATCTAGGTGTTCATAAGAAATTAAACTCGGTCTATTTAATACCGAATTCAGTGCTCCTGATTTTACAAAAATTAAATTGATCGCCTCAGACTTTATTTATTAATTTATAGCAATTAACTATATTATTACATATAATTATAATGTATTATTCTGCAGCTAGCATGTATTTCACATGAAGATGAGTTATTTGGCCCTTTTGTTCCCTTGGTTCACAGCGTTCTTTAAAGTTGTTTAAATTAACTGTGGTGATATTATATTTACAGTCAGTTTCAAGAGCAGTATGGTTTTGGGGTGCCACATAGCTATCTTTTAAAGATCCTACCAGTGTCAGAATTTAGGCTTTTCTCTTGTGGATCATTGCAATATTGAGTGAGTGAAGTCTGGAGTTTAAAGGTGGCCAGGAAAACCAGCTCGGCCCTGCCCTCTGGTGGTGATCTGACCCATAGCACTCGCTTCTGAAACCCTAACGTTGAAAGACAGACGGGAGCATTGTTCTCTGGTCTTGTGACCCGTCCTTAGTTTGGGGTGGGTTTTTTTTTTTTTTCTTTTCTGACTTCTAAGCGATGCTGTTTTTATAGTCTCTTCCCCTGCTAGTCCCAGGGGAACACTTTATAGCTAGAAAGTTTCTAGATACGTCAAAGCATTATTTTTTTCCCCGTAACAGTATTAATTTAGGTCTTGAAATTCTTCACTTAAATTACAGATTGTCATTTGCCCAGTTACATCCTGATGCCACCGCTAAGGCGGTGTGTCTGATCTCAGTGTCAACCACACTGCACAGTGGCCTGGCTCTGTAGTAACTCTAGATTGTGACTATGCCCAAGTGGGGTTTTTTGGTTTGTTTCTTAATTAAAACCAACATGTGATGCTTTAGTGCATTTTGTGTGTTTGTGTATTTGTATTGTTTTATAATCACAGCACAGTGTCTTTGTCAAAAGTGAGATTCCTAGAGACTCTTGGTTTCCCAGCTTCTGAGCTTTCCTGCCTTTGTCTAAGCCTCAGATAGTGGGGTGGTTTGTTTGTGGTCAGGATAGGATAGCTTCCAAGTTGAATCGTTCTCCCCCGTTTCAGCATTCTCAAAGCCACAGACTCTATGAGTCAGCATCCATCTACCTTGGCCCTGGGGAAGCTACTGCCGTAGTGGGAGGGGCCTGGAGACAGCCTGGGAAAGGGATAAAAAGAGAAAACCATGGCAGAGAGGCAGGTGAGGATGACAAAAGGGAGCCCAGATGTTGGAGGGATGAGGAAGGATAAATAAGAAACCCCAAGTAACACATAAAGAGAAAGGCAGGTGGGCTCTTTTATCCCTGGAGTGATTTTCTGGTGTTACGTATCCTTGGAAGTCCGGAGACCAGAATATTTAAGACGCCAGAGAAGGTGATGAGATAAAAGGGGAGAAGTCAGAACCTGACCTGTGTTACCTGTTTGTTTCAGTTTTCACTGAACGAAAGAAAGCTGCTCGAAATGAGGACAGAAGTGGTAGCATTGGTAAGAAATGAGACTTTGAGTTTCCCTCGTCATTTATCTTTGCTTCAGCCCGTGCATGGCTGGCGCCGTGTGTAATGATGTGTTGTAGGAAGATACACTCGGGTTTATTGTCACAGGATTTTTTGCACTTAACAAAATACTGTGTTATCTCGATGAAAGTTTAAATCTTAATGATTGAAGAATCTGAATATAATAAGAAATATGAGCCTATAGAACAGAGTAGAACTGCCCTATAGGATTTCCAAGGAGCGCCTAGTGGATTCGAACTGCCAACCTTTTGGTCAGCAGCTGAGCTCTTAACCACTGCACCCCCAGGGCTCTGACTTTTTATTATTTCCTTAACTTATACCAGGCATTGATTCTTTTCCCTACCGAATTACCTGGGGCTTCTGGAACCTACAGGAGGCTTCCATGAGAGAAGTATGGCTCATCAGTGGCTCTGAGGTCTACTCAGCCAGGCATTTCCTCATTCTCTGCCTGAATTGGCAGCTGTAGGAGTTTTAGTGAAACGTTCCCAGTGTCTTTAGGTACAGATGCAATATTATAACCACTTTATAGCCAGCCACACTTACTGCCCTTTGGGGGTTAATTATGTAGCTACTTTTACTGTGTTATCTTTAGGGAAGGACAAAATGGCCCTTGGATAGACAAGCCTCATAAGAATGAACCATTTGGTGTTTGAACTATGAAAGAAGAAAGCTTTTAAAGCTGTGAACAGAAGTCGGGTCAAGGCAAGCTTTCAGATTGTTTAAGGCTCCGTTCACTTTTTTTAAAGCCTTTCTTAGTCTACTGTATACCTTTCACTAAGGGGCACTTAGAAGTGTGCGACATACTCACTGCCACCAAGCAGACTGTCTTAGTAACATTGCCTCGTTTGTAGAGCAGGTTTTGGTTTACAAAAGCTTTTTCACATAGATGATCACGTGAGATTCTCTAAACAACCTATGTGAGGGCAGGGCCAACGCTGTTTTTTTCCTTTTTCTAGAAAGCAGGAAACCGAGCGCTAGAGAAGTTAAGGGTCCTGACCATTGGCGTGAGAATAGTACAAGTAGGACTAAAACCCAAGTCTGCTGAGTCTTAGCCCAGGTGTCCCTTGACTGTGCCCTGCTGGGGCGGACTCTCGAGCTGCCAGAGCAGTGGGCTGGTAACCAGAAGTGGTCTAATGGTGTGAATCTCTTTGTTTTCACAGAATGCCCAACAGGATCAGGCTCTGACCCAGACAGATCGGAAGCTTGACACTGAGGTTGCTGGCCTCAAAACCATGCTCGAATCGCACAAACTTGATAATATTAAATATTTAGCAGGTAAGCTGTCTTCTATCCAGATATCAGTCAATGACAGATCCTGCATTTCATTGATTTTAACACCCCCCCCCCCAGCTTTTTCCTCCCTATTTGAACATCTCTGAAATTGGGAGGCATCATACAGTAGATGGAGTTCATACTTTAATTGGCATTTTTCTTTCTTAGTCATGAACTAATGGTGCATTTAACAATTGATGGAATCTTAAATTGTGTAAGACACCATCACTGAGCTGTAGTTATTTAGTGATGTTCAAGATCACCATTTTATGGCTTTCGAGTTAGTGATTTTTCTGCTTCCATTGGTGACACCCCTTTTAAGGAGCTATTTTGCTCTTAACGATTTTTGACAAAAAAAAGATTCATGTACGAAAATATTCATAAGTCATTATTTTAAGTCAAACTTAACCTTTTGGATGAATCGAATATTTTAAAGCTATAAAGTATTTAGTAGTGAAATTGTGCTCTTTCTGTTGAAGTACTTGTGGCCTTATAGTGTGTACACATAACACTTTGTGAACACAGAATGTTTGTGAGTCTGCGCTTTTACTGGAAAGTGTCCTTGAGTATTGGACGCATTTGCACTTTGAAGATGATGAGCCCGGGTCGAGGAGTTGTTTTGTTAGTGGGCAGGCATTTCGTGGGATATAGGACATCAGTGAGCAATTTAATGTCGTTCTTTGGTGGATGGGTGTGTGGGTTTTTATTAAAGGCGTTCCCTCAAATACAGCTAATAGTACTCTCATTTACTTTTTTTTCCAGGGTCTGTATTTACATGCTTAACTGTAGCACTGGGATTTTATCGCCTGTGGACATAATAAAGTGTCTCTTTAAAGAGCTCTCCATTGTTTTGCCTTAAGAACACCAGCTGGTTTTCTTTCTTCCTCATTTAATGTTGAACCCTGCTTGTGCCGTAGATTATTTATCTCTCTGCATATTAGGACCTATAACCACGAGAACCACAGTCAAGGGGTCCGGAATGTCACAGTCGTTCCTCTCACCTGTTCTGTTGCGCTGCCTTTGTAAGGCTGAGTGGTGGCGGACGGGGCGGAGAGTCCGCTCGGCTGGACCAGTGAGCTGTGTCTCACCCGCAGTACACACCAACAGTAACTGCCTGTGTAATTCTCCACAGTTTTGAATCTTTCCGTCATACGCAGGATTTGGGAACTCCATCTGAAGGGCACGGTCCCTTTCGTAAGGGTCAGGGAATCATTGAACCGAAAGCAAGAGCACCCAACCCTCTTTACCTGGTGATCGTCCTGTATATCAGCTGGGCCCTGGGCTGTGGTCTGTGGCTCCATAGGATTTATTGTGTTTCACCTCGAGTTGTTGGGACGGTAGTGATACAGCTGTACTTCTACACCCAAAGGAGGTTAGTTTTTTATTTCCACTGTCTCGGTAAGTTACTGTTTGGTTACCTTTTACGCGCCTTCCAGCTAGAAAACCGTGTTGCCCAGTGGAGTGCTGTAACAGAATGGGGGCTCTTCCTCCCTCCGGGAATGCTAGATTTTTCTGCCCTCCCTCCCTCCCTCTCCTCTGCCTCTTCTCCCCGTTTGCGGCATCATCTACCTAGAAAGCGCTGGTTCTCAGCATGAAACTCTGGTTTGTCGGACAGTCTGCTTCCTCCTGGTCTTCATCTGCTTCTTACGCGGTTAAGGCACTCGATTTTCCTTCTCTAGTGATACGTGTATACGCTTTTTAAAAATGAAACCTCTCTTTGGTGAATGTGCCTGCCTCCTCAGACTGTAGGCTTTCAGAATTCGTGGAGAACTGTTGTTGGCAGCTATCATCCTATGCCAGATGGATTTCTTTTGTTGTTAAAGATGTTCTCATATCTGCCTACCTCTATATTTAAAACAAATTCCTAGATACCACTGGGGTTGTTCTGGAGAAGCGCACTCATCTTTTGTAAATGACTGGCACCTTTAAGAGAAATAAGCATTTTAGAAATAATGACATTGATGGAACCCCCCGTCTTCGTCCACACACGTGCACACAGTCAGGCGCAGTGAAGCTGCCCCGTAAACGTCCTTGAACAATTGGTAGAGCAAACTTCCGTTACCACCGTCCAACCAGTTAGTAAACACTGTAGCTTTTGTGACTTTGGCGAGTGTAAGTCATTGTCTTGTTTGTGTAGTACAAAGATTCGGAGCTCTAAGTGTGAAAATCGAGTATTTTTGCGTTTGTGCCCAGTTTCAAAGTGAAGCATCATCATCTAACCTTCTCCAAGTAGATTCAAACTTACCTGCTTAATAAAATTCTGTTTTGATACGTCCTTCCCTCTTCAGAAAAGGATCTTCGGGAGATAGGGCGTATTTAGCAGGTGCCTTACGAGGCTTCAGTGAGTGGCCGCCCGTTAAGGTCACACCCCTAACTACCGAAGGAAGGCACAGCCTTGCCTTAACGCGGGCTTGGAAGAGGGGCGCAGAGCTTCTATCAGGTCCCACCTCCAAAGCAAAGACTTCCCCAGGGGGAGAAGTACCTCGTACAAATTACATTCCAAAGCAAGCACTGACTTGTGTAGGTTAAAAACAGAAGTGTCTTCATATCCTGATAAAGGATTTTTAAAATAACGTACAGTGGGGTGGCATTCCTGCTGGAGCTCCTGGGCCGTATCGCTCTGTCCCTCGGCGTGGCCCTGGATTTTGCTGTAGAGGTCTTTGCAGTGCAGCACAGCCCCGCTCCCCCCTTTTTTTGCCTTGGGAACAGTGAGCTCTTTGATGGTGGGAATTGCATGTACATCTGCATGTTAGGAAGGCCCGGGACTGTTTTCCGTCTGTTCGGTCAAATGTATTCCATTTGAAAAATATGTGAGCTAAAAGCGCAAGCGTCTCCTTCCCGTTGCCGGCCCCAGCATCTGGAACAGTGTAAGCATGACATCCAAAACCCACTCACACCCACTGCGTCGAGGCAATTCCAACTCAGAGCGCCCCCGTCGGATTTCCCAGGCGGTAAATCTCTATGGAAGCAGACTGCCACATCTTTCTCCTGCGGAGCTGCTGGTGGTTTCAAGCTGCAGACCTTTCGGTTAGCAGTCGGTCACTTTAACCACTGTGCCCCAGGGCTCCTAAGCATGCCATAAAAACCCATTGCTGTCGGGTCAGTTCCGACTCATAGTGACCCAATAGGACAGAGTAGAACTGCCCCATAGGGTTTCCAAGGAGGAGCTGATGGATTCAGCTTTTGGTTAGCACCCATAGCTCTTAACCACTGCACCACCAGAGCTCTGGACACTGTTCAAACTGCCTGAGCTGCCCTGGCTACAGGGATTCAGGTCACACTAGAGAAGTGGACATGAGCACCTTGGAGAGGGAGGACGGCTGGTAACCTTGTGTGTCGCACACGGTGAAGTGAGCCCCGGCCAGACCTGGTAACACCGCCTCGGGCACAGGTGAAGAGGAGTGTTGTCAGACGCCGAAAGCAAACAGTAAATGGACGGGACCTTGTGTTTCCTCCTTGGGCGCCAGTCTCTCTCCATTCCTAGAGGGCCCCCTCCACAGTCCTACGTTTTTCTCTGTCCTCCGCTTTCCCTTTTAAAGAGCCTACGCTCCAGCTTCATTCCTTTCCTCTCCGTTAATAGGCAACGCCTGTTTTTGTGTACACTTCTTTACCAGAAGCACTAATTTTGATCTCACTGCTGGTTTTATTCTCTCAGCTGGGCGTCTAGCTTAATGTCTCGTAAAACTGAATCTGAGTGTACTCATTTTTTCCCTTAAGTATGCCAAGTACCTCTCAGGAAGTCACAAGTTCAAGACAAAAGGCTTGACTCAAACCAGAAGTCTTGGCTGGAATTTGTCTGTGAACATTTGAAAAACAAATCTTGAATCCTTTTTCTGAGCCACAGTGAACATGTCGCTGCGTGCCTGGACCATCTCTCGACGTTTACACTATACTTTTCCCTTTGTGGAGTCCCTGGGTGGTGCAAACAATTGACACGCTCGCCAGCTAACTGAAAGGTTGGAGGTTTGAGTCCACCCAGAGGTACCTCACAAGAAAGGCCTGGCAATCTGCTTCCAAGAAATCAGCCACTGAAAACCCTATGGAGCACAGTTCTGCTCTGACACACATGGGGGCACCATGAGTTGGAATCAACTCAACAGCAACTGAGTTTTTTTTGTTCCCCTCTGAAGTTGTACCTAGTGACACAATCTCCGTGCTGGCCTCTCTGATCTCCTCATCTCCTCCTCCCCATCCTTTCTGCCTGTCAATTAACTATGTCAGTATGGGCAGGCATTTCTCTGCCCCACCCTGAAGTGCTGCGTTCTGAGAATTTTGGTATTTCTTAAAAACACCTTGTAGACAGCACTCCTTATGCTCAGACAGCTTCAGCTTTATCATAAGTTTATATCACATTTGTTGTGGCTTTTTTGGACACTGAACAAAAATATGTTAAATGTAAATAATTTATTCCTCTTACCAAATGTTTGCAAATGGTTTTTTACTGGAATTTTCTTTGGGAAATATTTATCTTTCCACAGATTTATGATTACATTCTTCTGATTGTAACCCAAATCATTTGTTAACCATTTTATTAGTTAAGCTCGTATTCAATTACATTTTATTATATAATATAGTGAGTGTAATGTTTTTATTATCTAAAATATTCTTTATGTGACTCCTAAACATTTCTGATTCAAAGTGAATATGGAAAACTGACACAACTTGCCTACAGTGTATTTCAACTGTTTTCCCATCCCATTGTGTAATAATACCAGTATATTAGATAAGTAAATCTAATGTTTGAACAGTTGGATTTACATAGGAAATAAATCTGAAAGTGATTATTTGGTTTACGAAATAAATTTTCATTCTTCAAAATTGCTTTAGTGTGCTCCTGTTTAAGGGGAGATGATGAGGCGAATGCACAAGTTTTTAGACATCTGTGAGGACTCAGGAGGTCCCTGGTGGCGCAGAACAGTTTGCACTTGACCACTAACCTAAGGAGCCCTGGCAGCACAGTGGTTAGCTTGGCTGCTAACCAAAAGGTCGGCAGTGTGAATCCACCAGCTGCTCCTTGAAACCCTATGGGGCAGTTTTACTCTGTCCTGTAGGGCAGCTATGGGTCAGAGTTGACTCGACGGCAGTAGGTTTGGATTTTTCTTTGGTTACTAACCAAAAGGTTGGCAGTTCGAACCCACCCAGTGGTGCCGTGGAAGAAAGGCCTGGTGATCTGCTTTCATAAAGATTACAGGCAAGAAAATCCTATGGAGCAGCTCTATTCTTTAACACATGGCATGGGGTCCCCATGAGTCGGAATTGACTCGATGGCAATGGGGTGTTTTTGTTGTTGTTTTTGAGGACTCAGGTTGCAAGTAATAAGTTTCCAAATCAGACTCGCTTGAGCAGACAAGAATTGGCTCTTCTGGCTTTTACGTAACTCGTGTTCAGGAGGAGCAAACCGTCAGGTGCTTCACACTGTCCCCTGCACCTCTGACCCCCCTTCCTCTGGGTGATGGTCATTCTCTCAGTCCAGCTGCTAGCATGGGCAGCCTGTCTGTGGGAAGCACCCAGCACATGGCCTGGTGGCTCAGGGACTGGAGAGCCCACTTGGAAAACGCCTGGGAAGGAAGTGTCAGAAGCAAGCTGCCTAGGTGGCCACAAGTGAAAGGCTTTCATGCTACAGCTTATTGCCACATGCTCCCGCCTGAGGATCTGCTGAGGGCATCTCCACGTCTGAACAATGGAGTCCTTCCCAAGTCAGTCTGTGCAGGCTGCTCCTGGGTGTGACAAATGTCTGCTCAAGAGGAAAAGGAAGGAACACCTTGGGAAAGTGGATAAAAGAAATTAAACAGCCTGGAAATTCATTTCAGGCACGTTTCCTTTTCTCTAGCCAGTTACCTTTGCCCAAAGTTAGAGAATAAAATTAACTGGATTTGAGGGTGAGCAGCAAAGGTTGTAACAGACAGACAGCAAATGAGATGGCCCCGAGGGATTTGCGAAAGGGGTTATTAGCCTCGTGTTCACAAACGGTGTGCAGTGTGTCAGACTTCAGCCGTCTGTCCCACTGTCTCAGCCAGTCCCCCCCCACTTCACATCAGCAGCATATGAACAAACTAGAAACCTTTTCTTCACCCTGGATCTTTAATTTCTTTAAAAAAAAATTTTTTTTTAAGAATAGTATTTTCTAGAAACTAAGCTTTATCTCTGGAACCCAAACCTCTGGCATTCCACAGCAGAGCTTCACTGCTAGTCACGTCTCTCCCTTAAATTTGCAGCATCCAGTGCAAGAGGGTCTCAGTGAACCGTCAGCCACCCACAGGGGTCTGCGTTCACTTGAGTAGAGATCAGTAAGCCTTTGGTCATGTTTTCGATGTCTCAAGTACACGGATAACTATCTTTAGGCCAACACCTTCAGAAATAGGTAGTTGAAATATGTGGGCATTTTACAAGGTCCTGACTTCAGTTTAAACTCCTCCTAATTTTTTGCATATGCTCTGTGTTTCAGTAATCCCTAAGGAGTTGTTCGTGATGCTGAAGCCTCAGTTAGTATTAAAGCCCACGAAGCTGCCCTTGGTTTCCATTTAGTACATCGCTTCCGCGGTCTTGCAGAGAAGGTTTGTAGAATAGTTTCCTGCTCTGTCACCTCAGACTTCACAACACTCTTCTCCCCAGAGAAAGGAAACAGCTGCTCAATGGCATCTTGTGTCTTTCCCTAACCCAGAAGTATGTTTTACTATATTCTCTTTTACATTTGTATTTTATGGGTTGCCAAGTGCTTTCATATTTGCTCTCTGATTTGACCCTCACGGTGTCCCAACAGACAGTATAATAGGCGATGTCTCTCTGCAAGGGTTCCTATTCATGAAAACCTTGGTGGTAAGATTTTGTGGGGAGAAGATGAAAGACGGGATCAAGATAGTCAGTGAACGCATGGAAGCACTTATAAATTTTTTTTTTAACCTTTGTATCAGTAGTTAGATGCTTTCAACTGCAGGTATGATAAACAGTGACTTACACCCAACGACATTTATTATTTACTTAACTCTTAGACAATCCTCAAGGCTGGGTTAGCAGCTAAGTGGTGTCTCAAGGACCCAACTCTTCTCTTCTTTCCAGTCTTACATTCCTATATGTGTTAGCTTTCTGCTTCAGGCTTGGGGTTGCCTGATCACAAGATGGTTGCCTGATCACAAGATGGCTGCCACAGCTCCAGGCATTGCATCCTCACATGAGCTATCCAAAGCAAAAAGGGACAGGTGCAAAGGACCCTTCTCATGGGTCTCCTTTTAATCAGGAAGAAAAGATCTTCTCCGGAATCCCTCCCATTATAGAAATCCCTGTATGTCTCATAAACCAGGATTAATTAGATCTTGGTCACCTGTAGCAAGAGAAGTACAAAAGGGAATATTCAGTTTTTTCAGCCCCTCTGGTAGGAAGTAAGTAGCCCTGGTGGTGCAGTGGTTAAGCACTCAGCTGCTAACTGAAAGGTCAGTGGTTGGAACCCAGCAGCCGTGACACAGGAGAAAGTTGTGGCAATCTGCTCCCATAAAGATTACAGCCTTGGAAACTGTGGGGAAGTTCTACTCTGTCACATGGGGTTGCCATGAGTCAAAGTCAACATGACAGCACCCAACATCAACACTGGAAGAATGTTAGGTAATCCAATAGGAAATAAATGTAAGCTCTCAAGTGTTATATCCCATCCACCCTTGATACAGGCCCCAGAATGATTGTGAGATTTTATCTTTTTATTTGGGAGGTGTTACATAAAGGGATTCATGTTGACATAGAGCCTGCTGTTTAGGCCTGTCTTAGTCATCTAGTGCTGCTCTAACAGAAAGACCGCAAGTGGATGGTTTTAATGAAGAGAAGTTTATTTCCCCAGAGTAAAGTAGGCTAAAAGTCCAAATTCAGGGCGTCAGCTCCAGGGGAAGGCTTTCTCTCTTTGTCGGCCTTATCATCAATGTTGCCCCGGACTAGGAGCTTCTCTGCATGGGGACCCCGGGTCCAAAGGATGCATTCTGCTCCCGGTGCTTCTTTCTTGGTGGTATGAGATCCCCAACTCTCTGCTTGCTTCCCTTTCCTTTTATCTCTTGAGAGCGAGAAGGTGGTGCAGGCCACACCCCAGGGAAACTCCCTTTACATTGGATCAGGGATGTGACCTGGGTAACGATGGTGTTACAATCCCACTGTAATTCTCTTTAACATAAAACTACAATCACAAAATGGAGGCCAACCACACAATTCTGGGAATCATGGCCCAGCCAAATTGAAACACACATTTTTTGGGGAACATAATTCAAACCATGACAAGGCCTTAGATTCATGCAAAGTTTAGGGCTTAAAATAATTCCTTATTGTTTAGTTTGGTACCTGATTTTTGTGACATGATCATTAACTAGAGTTTTTTATTCTTAACCATCCGAGTAGACCATCTGGGACATACATGAAAAAATGAAATTTCAGCAGCTTTTCAAAAGTTCCCCAGAAAGCTGGGCTACGGGCATTAGTATCTCATTGAAATTCTGTGTTTCGTTTGTGTTAAAACCTCGCCTGCTCTTCGTTTCCCAAGGAGTCCATGGAAGCCATGTGTCTCTCAGTCTTCTGAAGCAGTGCAGGACTTCAGATCTCAGGAAAGCAGGAGGGAGAACGGACGCACTTCAGGGCACACCATACTTTCCACCCAACCTCTGTGTTTAAAAAAAAACTATACTTCACCACAGTAGACAAACCCATAGAAACAGAAAATAGACTGATGGTTCCCTGCAGCTGGAGGGGTGAAGGGAAATGGGCAGTGACTGCTAATGGGTACAGGGGTTCTGTTTGTTTTATCAACTTTTTTTTTCTTTGTGGTAAAATAGCCGTAACATATAAGTTGCCATTTTAAACTGTACCACTCAGGGGCACAAGTACATTCACAGTGTTGTGCAACCATCATCTCTGTCTAGTTCCAGAACTTTTTTATCACCCCAAAAGGCAGGGTTTCTTTTCAAGATGATGAAAATGCTCTAAAATTGTGGTGATGATTGCCCAACTCTGTGAATATACTAGAAACCACGGAGGTGTACACTTTCACCGGGTGAATTGTATGGCAGGTGAATCCTACCTCAGTAAAGCTGTTGGAAAAAAATACGCAACTTTAGAAGGCAAACCCCCATTTCTTTAGAAGAAGAAGGAGCGGGAGGAGGAGGAGGAGGAGAACAGTGGGTGTTGGAAGGCAGCCTTGGGCTCCTAACCAAACGCTGGGCAGTTCGAATCCACCAGCCGCTCCTTGGAAGCCCTATGGGGCAGTTGTACTCTGTCCTATACGGTCGCTATGAGTCGGAATCGACTCAACGGCAGTGGGTTTGGTTTGTTTTGGTCCCTTCTGCACGTTCATTCTAAGATGAAGAACCAAGACAGAGCAGTTAGGGAGTGGGGGAAGCCTGCCCGGATCTGAGTGAGCTGATCCTTCTGTCAGAGCCTCTCCCCTGTACCACGTGACTCCCGATGCTTTGGTTGTTATTAAATCCCAAATGACATTTTCTTAGGGCTCAGTGATAACTCATTGGGATCATCTAGTCATCACCCAGATAGTTAAAATGTTTTGTGAGTCAGGCAGTCTCTTGTTCAGCAGAGAAGAGAAACTAAAGTCATCCATTTCTGTGTTCGTCTCCCGAGCTCCTCCATTGGGGAGTGTCTCCCCAGTTCCTCAGGGCAGGGCCAGACGGCTCATCTCTGCCCCCTAGCGGCCAACACCCGGCACGTGACAAGGCTCACGTGTGTGTGTGTGTGTGTGTGTCTGTGTGTGTCTGTGTGTGTCTGTGTCTGTGTGTGTCTGTGTGTGTGTGGCTGTGAGGCGGCCACACGGTGGGGTTGGCTCTTCTAGAGAACGTGGCAGTGTGCAGCCAGAAGGGGGAGCCAGAAACACAGTTTCCCGCCAGAAGCAGGAAGGTCCAGAGGTTAGCCACCCGGGGACCCCAGGCCACTCACTCCAGAGAAAGCCCGATTCCCTCCTCGTGCCCCAGAAGGCCCTCAACCTCCCCAACTGGAACGCGCTTGTTAACCAGTTAAAGACACAGTCGCCATGAGTCAACTCTGACTCCTGGCAATCCCATGTGTGTCAGAGTAGAACTGTGCTCCATAGGGTTTTCAGTGGCTGATTTTTTATGGTAGTAGATTGCCAGGCCTTTCTTTCAAAGTGTCTTTGGGTGGCCTTGAACCCCCAACCTTTCAGTTGGCAGTGGAGTGCAATAACCGTTCGCACCCCCGAGTGACTCCACTCTCACACTTCCAGTATTCTCTAGGAAATGTCCATCTTGTTCCATTGCTCCCTCCCCACGCCTAGCCCATCTCCAGCTGCCTAAAACCAGGAGGCTGCTGAGGGGAGGGTGTGTGGGGTAGTGTGAAGGCCCTAGACTGGGACTCAGGAGATGTTAGTCTGGACGCAGACCTGAGACGCACCACTGAATCTCTTTGAACCTTAACTTAGTTGCCTTGTCTGTAAAATACGGGGGTTGGGCCAGGTGGTGTATGGTCCTTTGCAGCCCCACAACTGTGATTGCAATGCACTTTGGTCTTGGACCTCAGGCCAGCAGGGCCCCAGGACTCGGTACTCACAGAGTAATAAAATCTAAGCATATAAGGAAAAAGCCTTCCGTGAAATAATGCCCACTATGGTCGTTAAGAAAAATGTAGGTTAACAAACAGGGAAACCGACATTTTTTAATCTAATTCATTCTCATTTACCCCCATCACTGCCTTGAATCTCCATTCTTCATTATCAGAACTTAACCTCCTCCCCAAAAGCTATCTGGATGAACCACATTCTTTTCTGGGTTTCTCCCTATGAATGAACTGTGTTGTGGTTAGGGGCACAGCCTCGGGAGCCAGGCTGCCTTAGTGTGAATCCTTTGTGACCTTGGGCAGATGACTTAACCGCTCAGTGCCTCAGTTTGCCCATCAGTAAAATAGGCATAATAACAATACCTACCTCATAGGGTCATTATGAGGATTAAATTAAACTACACGCATACAAAGGCACCCAGGTGGCTCAACGGTTTGCTCTCGGCTACTAACCGGGCTGTCTGCTTCCCCGTAAAGACTGCAGCCAAGAAAACTCTGGAGCAGTTCTACTCTGTAACACATGGGGTTGCCACGAGTCAGAATTGACTCGATGGCAAGGGGTTAAGTGTGGTTTATGGACAGCAGCTGATAGGTAGATAGAATGTTAGTGCACTTGATTACCTCTGGAGTGCCAGCTTGTACTTCCTGCTGGGTTGTTTCAGAGCCGTTTCTAAGCATCACTGAGACGACTGTCCTCTAACTCCCTGGCACCCTGCCCTGGGGCTGAACGACGCTCTGCACACGGCAGTCTCTAGTAGATGTGTCTTTCTGTTTCCCATAGCAATCTGTTTCAAATTAGGACAAAGTCCTTCATCAGAATTTTTGTCAAGGATGATCTGCCCTTATTTTAGACTGCGGATGCTTGTTGGGAAGAAGAGTTGCCACCTTCTCTGTGTTTTTCTTTCTCTCAAGCCTTGCTTCATGCTTTCCCCTAAAGTGCCCTTTAGCTGGAGCTGTCCTGGTACCTCAGGACTTCCCTGTGCTGGGCTTCAGATTACTGGTTAAAATTAACCACATCCCCCTCTGAGAGCCACCCGGGGAGCCCTGAATGTGGTGGGAGCCGGTCACGGCAGATCTGAGTGGAGACTACAGTGTGATGGAAAAGAGGCTGGGGCCCCCCTCAAAAGCTGGCAGTCATGTGGGGGATCTCTAAGGTTCTACAGATCCTGAATTTATGCTGTAGCCTGTCTCTTGTGACAGGCCCGCTGCTGCTGCATTCGAGCTGCATCAACAACTGGATTAATCTGCTGGATTGTTCCTTTTGTGATTATCAACTGTCTCTGGAGTCGCGAGGAGTGGGTGGCTGCAGTTTATAGAGCTGCTTGGACCAACCAGCCTACTCCTGAAGGGAACACTTGCTTTATACTCTTCCCGTGTCATTCGTGCAAAACAACATGTCAGTGTGTTCTGGGGGAAGGGGAGGAGAGAGGATGTCATTCGATTGGAGGACATGAAGCGATACCAGAGTACAGGGCCAGCCCTAACTAGAACTCAGCAGGAATCGTTTGTCCATCCTGCCTCCCCTTTCTGTCTGTTCTGCCCTCCGTGGTATCCCCTCCCTTGTCGGATGCCCACTGGCTTTATGTGGTGGTTCGGTGGTTAAATTCTTGTCTTGCACGCGGGAGACTCGGGTTTGATTTCTGGCCCGTGCACCTCATGCACGGCCACCCCTGTCTGTCAGGGGAGGCTTGAGTGTTGCTGTGATGCTGAGAAGGCTTCAGTGGAGCTTCCAGACTCAGACAGACTAGGAAGAAAGGCCTGGAGATCTACTTCGGAAAATTAGCCAGTGAAAACCCTATGGATCACAACAGTCTGAATTGCAGCTGCAGGACTGGGCAGCATTTCATTGCGTTATGCATGGGGTCACCGTGTGTCGGAGCTGACAGCCTCTAACAAGAACAATCCACCTAAAACAAACACAAAACCCCTACTCTCACCCATTTATGGCTTGATTATGAAGGTGGGCTTTGACCACAAAGAGACCTGGGTTGAAATCCTGACTCCTCTGCTGCCTCATTGTCTGAACTAGTGCAAATCACGAACCTCCCTCTCCTGTGTAAAACAGAGCTCATGATGCTTGCTGTACCTGGTAGAGTGCTTTCAGCTGCACGTAAACAAATTCCAACTCAAATAGGTTTAACCGATAAGGAAATGTATTGACCCACATAATTGGAAGTTCAAAGTTGGGGGCAGGCTGACTGAACCCACGTGTGAGGGACCCAGGTTCTTTCTGTATCTCTGGCCTCTCATCCTCAGTGCCATCTGCATCTAAGACTGGCTCCTTTCACTGTGAGAATAGCTACCAGCCAGCCAGAGGGCCACTCCATCGCCCGTGCACCGGTCACTGGCACCGAGGGAATGTTGTGTGCTGATTGGCTTAGGTCTGGGTTCCTTAACCAATCACTAGCAAGGAGGGACAGGAATGAGTTGTTCTCATACATTAGCAGGCATCAGAATCACCTGAAGGACTTATTACAACACAGATGGCTGGGCCTCAGCCTCAGGATTTCTGATTCAGTAGGTCTGGAGAAGGGCCTGAGAATTTGCCTTTCTAACAACTTCTGAGGTGATGCTGAAGCTGCTGGACCACACTTTGAGTAGTACTGTTGTTGAGTCAGTTCTGACTGATGGCAACCCAACGTGTTACAGAATAGAACTGCTCATAGGGTTTTCTTGGCTTTAATCTTAACAGATGCGTATCACCAGGACTTTTCTTCCGTGGTACCACTGAGTAGATTCAAACCGCCAACCTTTAGGTTAGTAGTTCACCTTGAGAATTACTACTATAGACTAATCAGGGGGTACCCATAGACTGAGGAGTCCCTGAGTGGTTTAAATGGTTAAGTGCTCAGCTACTAACCTAAAGGTTGGCAGTTTGAACCCACCCAAAGGTGCCTTGGAAGACAGGCCTGGTGATCTGCTTTTGAAAGGTCACAGCCTTGAAAACCCTATGGAGCGGTTGTAGTCTGCACGGGGTCACACGAGTCAGAATTCACTCAATGGCAACTGACAACAACAACCCATAGATTGGGGTCAATTCCTCAAATTGCACAATGAGGAAGAGGTGAGATGGGTGTTGCACAGTTAACTGTGGAGATTATTTCAGTAATCTATGCTTTGTAACAAAACACTCAAAACTTAGTGGCTTAAAACAGCAATTTTTTATTATGTCTAATGGTTCTGTGGGTTAACTGAGCTCAGTGAGGCAGTTTTAACTTGGAGACTCACATGTAGCTGCAGTCAAATGCTAGTTGGGGCCGGAATCATCCAAACACTGGTTTGAGCTGGACGTTGAAGATGACTTCTTTATTCACATGTTCAGTAGCTAGTGTGAGATAGCTGGAATAGCTGAGGGCTGACAAGGCATCTCCTTCCAATCAGCCACCCCACCTGGCTAGCTTGGGCTTCCTCACAACATGGCGGTTTTAGAATAGTTAAGATTTTTTGCATGGAACTTGACTTTCCCCAGAGCAAGATTCCATGAGACCAAGGCAGAAATGTAAGGTTTCTTCTTCTTCTTCTCACACAGCATCACTTCCACCCTATTCTGTTGTCAGTCACAGGGCCAGCCCAGATGCCAGGGAAGGGGACCACACAAAGGTGTGAATATCCAGAGGCAAAGGTCAGTGGGCGCCATCTTGGAGACTAGCTACCACAAGGATTAAAGGAGATAGTTCATGTAAAGCCCTAAGTATGAAATGTCAGGAAAGCAGTCACCATAAGTGCATGCTCAGGAAATGAGCGTGCTTGTTCATTATTATATTGCTGTCCCCACCCCCAGGGCATTTGCTTATTATGATTTATCTGATATTGGGGAATTTAAGGATTTCTCAACTGGTAAACAATTTTCAGGCACTCGCCAGCAGGTATATAGCAATTGTGAGGATGGCACAGGACCAGGCAACATAAGGTCCTATTAGTCGAAGCCAACTCAGCGCACCTAACAAAAACAACAGCCAGCAGGGGAGGCAGTATTTTCTTGGCGAGTGCTCTTTCCAGCGTTGCCAAAAGCCACATACAAGTAACGATGTACTCGACCAGGAGTGAGACCTGCATTCTCAGTATATCTGCTAAACAGCAGAAGCTATCTTTTCTGTTGGTTTCCATGTGCCTCCTATATTAGAACACTGCCTTTTGATGAAAGCCTTTTGCCCAGGCCTCTGGAAGTTGACCGATTTTACTAATAATTCTGACAACTCTTTTATGCTGCGTTAGTACTTAGGTAAAAGACAGTCCTCACACGTCTTTATTCACACTTCCAAAGCAAAACCAAATCCGTTGCCGTCAAGTCGATTCCAACTCATAGTGACCCTATAGGATAGAGTAGATCTGCCCTATAGGGTTTCCAAGGCTGTAAGTCTTTATGGAAGCAGACTGCCACATCTTTCTCCTGGGGAGCAGGCTGGTAACTTCGAACCGCTGACTTTTTGGTTAGCAGCTGAGTGCTTAACCACTGCGCCATTCACACTTCAGTTACCGAAAATCTTTAGAACAACTTACCAAGTTATTCTGTATCACTCCTGTTCATCCACCTCTACTCTGAAGACAAGTACCTCTTCCAACCTCCAACAACACTGTGCATCACTTAATTTCAGAATGGTCTGATAAAAGGATTTTTCTTAACGTATTTCTGCCCAGTTGGCACATGCATATCTTAGCTGTATATTTACCTTTTTTTTTTTTTCCTTTAGAGTATGAAACCGAGTTGGCTTTTTATTCACCGGCATGAAGGAGAAAAACTAAAGAGGTTTTCAGTTTCTGCCAGGGCTTTGAACCGGTTTGTTCCAGCTCAAACCCCTGCTGAGAATTTGCATTTCTAACAAGTTCCCAGGTGATGCCAGTGCTGCTGGTTAGGAACCAGTTCTGAGAACCACCAGTAGAGCAGTGGTTCTCAAAATGTAGTATACATAAGAATCACCAGGGGATCTTGTTAAACTGTAGGTTTGGATTCGGTATATCCGGGGTAGAAATGCAAATTCTCAGCAGGGGTTTGAACCAGAACAAATCGGTTCAAAGCCCTGGTTTCCGCGTGGGGTTGGGGCTGGGGGGAGCAGGTGTAATCCATTAAAAGAAGGCTCTGTTGGTTCAGAGGCAAAAAACAAGGGGTGTCTGAGGAGCTGGAGTATTCAGTCTGTCAGCTAACGTCCCCATCCAGCCCTGCCAAGCTCTGATGTGTTCAGACTTGAGCTTTAAGGGGAAGGCCGTGCAAAGGCAAGTTCCTGGGATTTGTTCTGCAGTCTGAGTAGGCTGGGCGTGCTCACTGGGCTATTTCTGTATGAAAAGCTGTCTGGAACCATCTGAGAGTCCACAAACCACTGTGGTTTACTGTAATATGGCTTCTCTTCACTCTCTCTTGCATCATTTCCCCTCGGTTTTGTGCTGAAAAGATTGACTGTGTGTTTGCGTGTATATGTCTGTGTGAGTGTGTGTGTGGTGTATGTTCCCGAGTTATGTTACCATGGAGAGTTATTTGGAAAAGACTTCTTATAAAACACACTTGAGCTGAGCACATAAAACGCATTTCAAAACTCAAAGCTTTCCTTGTTTACATAGACGTCCCTGGAAGGACGCACAGTAGCTACCTTGGAGAAGGGATCTGGGGGGCAGAGGTGGGAGGGAAATCTACTGCTCACTGTATGCTGTTTGTGGGGCCCTGGGTGGCCCCAACGGTTAAGCATTTGCCTGATCACTGAAAGATTGGAGGTTTAAATCTACCCAGAGGCACCTCAGAAGAAAGGCCTGGCAATCTACTCAAAGTTTACAGCCTTGAAAATCCTGTGCAGTGCAGTTCTACTGTGTCACACATGGGGTCGCCATGAGTCAGAGTCGACTTGATGACAACTGGTTTGCTTTATTTTATTTGCAGGCTGTTTAAGCTTGTGTTTGTTTTTTTTAACCATGAGCATGTAGCACTTTTTTAAAAAAATGGAAACCAAAAACCCATTACCATTGAGTCGATTCCAACTCATAGTGACCTTATAGGACAGAGTAGAACTGCCCCGTAGGGTTTTCAATGTGTGGCTGGTAGATTTGAACTGCCGAACTTTTGGTTAGCACCCATAGCTCTTAACCACTGTGCCACCAGGGCTCCAAAAGAAAGAAAAAGAAAACTAAAATTTAAATGCCATGTCTTCTCTTGGGAATTAATCCCTGACTCAGATATCCCCCGTGACTCCTGCACTCAACTCCCCAGGATGAATTGGGCATCTCTGAACAAACATGGGCTGAATATGAAGACGGAATCTGATTGGCTTCTTGGATGCAACTTCATATCCTCAAGGACACTCTCTCCGCCCCCATCGACTGGAGTGTACAAAGTATGTTGCATCTGTCAGATTCAGTTCGGTCCCTAACACGGTGTGGATTAAACAGTAATCAATACTGACTTTCAACACAGTCTTCCCGGCAGGATCGCAGAGGAAAATACAGCTGGTAGTGACCGGAGCATCCTGCCGATGCAGCTTCAGATTCCTGATGTTGTCTGCCAAGCCAACTCGAAGCAGCTCACGCAGATCGGACAAGGAAGCTTTGTACCTGGACACATAGAGGAACATTAAATGCTTTCACAATGTGGCTAAGCATGTTTTGATTCTCCAAGAGCTGATGGCTCAGATTTCAGAAAATGCAGTGATCTTATTGTGTGTGTTTATATTCACCTTGCTGAGCTGGTGACCCACTTTCAAACCAAGACCACAGGTTACAAATGAACATCCCAACACATTTGTGTTCCTGTTTTTAAAACAAAGAGTGTCAACACAGCACCTCTGATCGACACTATTTATTCAATGTGGACCAACTGTATTGTACTGCACAGGGTTCTGTTCATTGGAAATCATTAGCCAACTCAAGACAGAGGAAGATGGAATAAAAAGGGAAAACAGCCCCTCACAAAAACGACTGGAGAATGGTGCATTCTGCCAGCGTTGGTGGTTTGTGCTGAGCTTGCTTTCAGCACTCTGTGAAATATACCACACCCGAACCCCTGAAGCGATTCCTCCCTTCCTCTGAATAGCGAAAGAATGGGTACTAGAAAGGCTTCTCTGAGCTTGGCAAGGTTTCATATAAATGTTTCCATTAAATCTGGCAAAGGGAGGATGGGAGAGGAAAATCCATCTATTCATTATGCTTTGGCACTGCCTTTTGTAGTAGGGCGAAGTCACGCATTCCTGCCCCTGGGATAATACCTGTACCTCGTACACTTGTGCTGCACAGATTACTGTTGTATTTTTCAGAGATGTTTGAAATGATCATGGAACTTCATGTAATGCAGAATGGTTTCCCATAGGAAGTTCTTTCTTTTGCACATAAAGCTATTTAGCCGCCACATTTCCTCCTGAGGACCTTGCGCTACTTCATTTTACATAATGGGGGAGGTGTTTCAGAGGATTCCGGTGCAATGGGGGTGGGGTGGGGGGAGAGGCACTAGCAGCCAGTTCGGTGCCAGGCACTTTCCATTTGTCTTCACGTCCCATTGCACAGGCACCCTGGGAGGTCAGCATTTCTGACAAGGGGGAAGCTAGTACACAGGGAAGTGAGTGACTTGCTGGGGCGGGGGAGCAGCTGGTAAGTGACAGAGCTGGGATTCAAATCCAGGCTATTTGGGCCAAATGTGAACTTTCTCCCCTGGAGCAGTGACACGGCCTTTCAATACCGTCTTTGTTGCTGAAGATCAAGGTGTGGCTCCTAATTTGGACCTGGCTTTCAGGGAGGCTGACCAGATCAGGGGTGGGAACACTGGTGAGAATGAAGACTTGGGTTGAGGCGGGAGAGGGAGCTCCAGTAACTGACAAGACAAGGGTATCTGGAGAGAGAAAGGTGGGCTTCCGGGTAGTCTAACCACAGGTAATGTGTTCCCTGGGTGGCGCAAGCAGTTTGTGACCGGCTGCCAATCTAAAGGTTGGTGGTTTGAACCCACCTAGTGACTCTGTAGAAGGAAGGCCTGGAGATTTGTTTCTGTTAAGATCACAGCCCAGAAAACCCTGTGAATCAGTTCTACTCTGTAACACATGGGGTTACCATGAGTTGGAATCAACTCAACGGCAATGGGTTTGTTTTAACTGTGGGTATGTAGAGACTGGGCTGTAGGGACTGGGATTTAGGGGCAGGGTTGCAATCTCTAGAAGGACTGAGTTGGAGATGACAAGGTAAACCCTTAGTCACAAAAGATACAATGGAAGCCATGAAGGCATTGGTCAGAATCAAAGGGACCAGAGGGGTCAAGACGGACAGGACGTTAGGGTTACAAGGCAGGACTTTTGTCGTAGGGGATACAGCAGTGGGCCCATGACTACAATCAGGTCAGCCGAGACCAGCACCAGCCTGACTGGGTACTGAGCCCCTGCTCTGTACCAGCTGCTATTCTAGTTGCTATGGAAATAGCAGCGAACAAAACTGATAATGCCCCTGCCCGTATGGAGCTAGAGTGTAGTGAGACCATAAACAAGGAAATACGTAGTATATCAGACAATGATAAACACTATAGAGAAAAATTCAGCTGAGTAGGGGGATAGTAGTGCTGGGGTGGTGGAGGTGCATCTGTTTTACTGAAGGCATCAGGAAAGGGCACGCTCCATGGGATATTCCAGCTGAGACTGGAAGAAAGTGAGGGAGCAAGCTATGCCAGCATCTGGGAGAAGAGATTTCCAGGCCCAGGGAACAGCAATTGCAAAGGCCCCGAGACAAAGATGTCCTAGGTGTCCGAGAAGTAGCAAAGAGGTGGGTTTCATGAGCTGGGTTCCCCAGGAAGCAGCTTCTGAGGTAGTGATTCACATGCAGGGTGTTTGTTAGGGAGTACCCTTGGAATCACTCTGTGGAAGGGGATGGAGAAGGAAGCAGGACTGGGCTCAGGACAACCATGGACTGTGATACAGTCCAGCAAAGCCTCAGACCACACCATGGGGAGCTCTGAAGATAGGGTGACCCATCACAGCTGTCCCACACTGGAGCCGCTGGATGTGGCTGTCACAGTAAAGGTGCAGGCTGCGATGCGGAGTGGGCAGCTGTCCTCAGCTGGAGTATCCTCAGGGCCGTCAACAGCAGCACTCCCAGGAGCTGGGGGATATAATCCTCAGTTCCTGAAGTGTGGGCTGAGGGGCACGGCCATCACCCACCCCAGCTAGTGTGGTTGGAACAGTGTGAGCAAGGGGAGCAGTGACAGAAGATGAGATCAGAGAGGGGTCAGGTCCAGGCGCCAGATCATGCAGGTCCTTATAGACCACTGTAAATAAAAACTATACCTCTTGCCATCGAGTCAATTCCGACCATGGCGACCCCGTGTGTTACAGTGTAGAACTACTCCATAGGGCTTTCTTGGCTGTTATCTTTATGGGGAGCCCTGGTGGCACAGTGGTTAAAGTGCTCAGCCACAAAAAGAAAGGTCGGCAGTTCAAGCCTGCCAGCCACTCTGCAGGAGAAAGATGTGGCAGTCTGCTTCTGTAAGGATTTACAGCCTCGGATGGAGGTCCGGGGACCATGCTTTCAGGGGACATCTAGGTCAACTGGCATAACAAAGTTTATTAAGAAAATGTTCTGCATCCTACTTTGGTGAGTGGCATCTGGGATCTTAAAAACTAGCAAGCAGTCATCTAAGGTGCATCAATTGGTCCCAACCCACCTGGAGTAAAGGAGAATGAAGAACACCAAGGTCACAATGTAAGTATTAGCCCAAGAGACAGAAAGGGCCACATAAACCAGAGACTGCATCAGCCTGAGACCAGAAGAACTAGATGGTGCCCAGCTACCACCAATGACCGCCCTGACAGGGAACACAACAGAGAGTCCCTGAAGGAGCAGGAGAAAAGTGGAGTGCAGAACTCAAATTCTAGTAAAAAGACCAGACTTGATGGTCTTACTGAGACTGGAGGGACCCCGGAAAGCGTGGCCCCCAGGCTCTCTGTCAACCCAGCACTAAAATCATTCTCAAGGCCAACTCTTCAGTCAAAAATTAGACTGGACTATGGGTCATAAAATAATACTCGTGATGAGTATGCTTCTTAGCTCAAGTAGATACATGAGACTAAATGGGCAGCTCCTGTCCAGAGGTGAGATGAGAAGGCAGAGAGGGTTAGGAGCTGGTTGAATGGACATGGGAAATCAGGGGTGGAAAGGAGGAGTGTGCTGTCACAGTACAGGGAGAGCAACTAGGGTCACATAACAATGTATGTATAAATTTTTGTATGAGAGACT
>NW_004444039.1:3256770-3284676 GCF_000243295.1 Trichechus manatus latirostris | reverse complement strand
TTTTTTTTTTTTGGTTAATCTTTACAGAAGGAGATCACCAGGACTTTCTTCCATAGCACTGCTGGGTGGGTTGGTACCATCAACCTTAAGGTTAGTAGTCAAGTGCAAACTGTTTGTGCCACCCAAAGACCTTGACCACAGTGAAATCTTGAGCTATTATTCTGCATGAGACGGGGAACCACCGAAGGTTTGGAGGGAAGAAGGGCGAGATCTAACTTATGTTTTAACCTGGTTGATCTGGGAGATCTGAAATAGACTGTCAATGGGCAAGGGGGGGAAGGAAGAAGGCCTTTTAGGAGGCATCTGCAATAATCCAGGAACAAAGTGATGGAGGCTGAGACTCGAAAGGTACTGGTGGTGATCATGACAAGCTGTTGGATTTTTGAAGGCAGAGCCTAAAGGAAAAAGAGGAACAACTCTAATTTCCGTCTGGAACAATGAAAAGGTTACAGTTGCCGTTTACTGATATAAGGAAGCCTGTGTGTATAAGCTTCCTACTGCTGCTGTAACATTACTATAAACATGCACATATGACCACTTTAAACCACAGATTTATTCTCTTACAGTTGTAGAGGTCAGAAGTCTAAAATCAAGGTGTTGGCAGGGCTGTGTTCCTTTTGGAGGCTCCAAGGAAGAATCCATTTCCTTGAATTTTCCAGCTTCTAGAGGCCGCCTGCATTTCTTGGCTCATGGCCCTCTCCCCATCTTCAAAGTGCCTCACTCCGTCCTCTGTTTCCATGGTTCCATCTCCTTTTTCTCTGACTCTGACTCTTGTATAATTCCTTGTGATTACATTGAGCCCACCAGATAATCAAGGATAATGTCTCCATCTCAAGATCCTTAACTTAATCATACCTGCAAAGTTCCTTTTACCATGTAAAGTAACATCCACCAGTCCTGGGGATTGGGATGTGGACATCTCTGAGTGGAGGGGGGATTATTCACACTCTGCAAAGAGCCAGTTTTGCAAAGTGGGATCATAGCTCAGTGTTGGACATGTGAAGTCTGAGAAGTCTAGTTAGATGTCAAGTGAAGACATCAAGTTGGTAGCTGAATATAGGAGTCTGGAGTTCAGAGGAGAGATCCCAACTGAAAATATAAATTTGGTAGTTTTCACTGTATACTTAAAGCCACATGACCAAACGATATCAGCTGGGAGGGTGACTGTAGAGCAAGGAATGAAGTCTGATGGTTAGAGACTGGGGAGATGAGAAGGAACCAGCAAAGACAACAAAGATGAGTGACAGGTAAGGTGGGAGCAGAAGCACGAGAGAGCAGTGGTCCAGAGGCCAAGTAGACAGAGTTTCCAGGCAGAGAGTCACCAGCTCCTGAGAGGTCAGGTAAGATGAGGACTGGGAGCTGTCCTTTCGATTTAGCTGGTGACCTCGACCAGAGCAGCTTCAGATGAATGGTGAGAGTAAAGCCTTGTGGGAATGGGTTCCAGAGATAATGGGAGAAGAAGAATTGCAGACAGTGGTATAGACAACTATGTTTTGAAGACTTTTGCTGGAAACAGGAAAAATAAATGGAGCAGTAGCTAGTGTGGGTTTTGGGATCAAGAGAAGGCAGTTATACCAGTGTTTATTGCAGCATTATTCACAATAGCCAAAAATGTGGAAACAACTTAAATGTCCATCCACAGATGAATGGATACACAAAATGTTGCATATATATCCAATGGAATGTTATTCCACCATAAAGAGAAATGAAGGCCTGATCCATGCTACCACATGGATGAACGTTGAAAACAGTATGCTGAGTGAAATAAGTCAGATACAAAAGGACAAATATTATATGATCCCACTTACATGAAATATGAAGAATAGGTAGATGCATGGAGACAGAAGTTTATTAGTGGCTACCAGGGCCTGGGGGGAAGTGGGAATGGAGAGTTACTGCTTAAGGGGTATTGGGTTTCTGTTTGAAGTGATGAATATTTTTGGAAATGGATAGTGGCGATGCACAACATAGTGAATATAATTAACGTCACTGAATTGTACACTTAACGTGGTTAAAATGGCAAATTTTTGGTTATATATACTTCACCACATTAAATTTTTGAGAGAGTGCCCATTAATCTAGGGTCTTCCAAGGACAGCTCAGTTCCAGAGTCTAGGCAGGGTGGAATCTGTGGGTGGACGGGAAGGGGACGGAACCAAAGGTGAGAGATTAGAGGATCACAAGACGAAGAGGCTAAGCAAATCACGGGTGTGGCAGGTTGTGGGGAGCGGGAAAAGAACAGTTCAGATGTGTCTCTCTTCATACAATGAATAAACAAAGACAAACCATTGCTGTTGAGTTGATTCTGACTCGTGGCAACCCCACATGTGCAGAGTAGAACTGTGGTCCAGAGGGTTTTCAAGTCTGTAACCTTTCAGAAGCAGATCTCCAAGTCTGTCTTCCAAGCCACCTCTGCGTGGGTTTGAACCGCCAACCTTTGGGTTAGTAGTCGGGTGCTTAACCATTTGTATCACCCAGGGACTCCATTTATACAATGAATATCTTCTTACAAATGCTCGAAAGTTGGATGTGGAATGAGATTTTTAAAAATTGGATCTAATTTTAACTACACTGGGGAAATTATTTAAAGGAAACTAGTGACGATTTTTAATGTGAAAAATCCTCTCTAAATATAACTGTTTTGTGAGAATTTCCATATATCAATTTTTCAAAAAACTGGGTATACCTATACTTTTATTTTTCATTTCTTGCTACATACATCTTGTCTGAAACTAAATGTAAGTATATAATATTTTATTCAAATGACCTTCAACTGTTTTTAAAACTCAGCCCATCACACCATGAATATGAGATTAGAGAATGGCATGTGGTTTATTTTTGTGACTTCCCTATCTAGGTTGATATCTGGTTGCTCTGTCCTGTGTTCTAGTCTTGGGTTGTTATCTGATGTTACTAATTTTCTAACTGGAGGACTCCCTTTAGTATTTCTTGTAATTTTGTTTTGGTTTTTGCAAGTTCAGAATGGCATGTAGTTTAGAAAAACTAAAACATGGAGCAGGAAAGTTATTTTCCAGATGTCACTGAGTAAGTGCCTGGCCAAGCCTGGCAATGAGGCAAGAGAAGAGGAATTCAGGCCCAGAGGTCAGTTGCCCCAGAACCCGCGGGAAATACACATACCAGGAGAAACAAGCCAGCAGCCTTAAGGATGGTTTCAAAGCTTGGGGAGGGCTTTAAGAAATTAAAGGACCAGTGTTGCCCAACCCAAGGACCCACAGGCCACCAGAGAAAAAAGAGCCTCCTGGCCTCCTTTTGTCTCTCATCTGTAGCCCAGACAGGCTCTTGTGGCCTCTGGTTTGTTTCGTGGTTTTCGTGCACCTGCTTGCCCAGTTCTCCTCTCATCTGTTCTGGCTCTGGTTTCCTGGTCCCTCTTGGGTTAAATCAAGTCCTTAACAAGCAGCCTGTTCACACCTGCAGTCTGCAGCTGCTGTCTTCCTTCTCTAGCTGCCCATGTGTGACGATTAAGGCTCTGTGTCCACATGTGTCTCTGAGCCATGATTCTCAGTGGTTTGGCAGTTACGATGTAGTCTGGCAATCGTATGATGTTGTGATCACTTCTATGATGAGATTTGATATAATGTGATCACCTCCATGATGGGATCTGCTGTGAGTAGCCAATCAGTTGAAAGGGAATTTCCTTGGGCATGTGGCCTGCATTGAATATAAGTGGGCATTCTGGTAAGGTTCCTGGGCTTTTGCTCGCTCTGGATCCTGCAGCTGACTTTGGGCTTTTGCTCACTCTGGCTCCTGTTCGTCTGACCTCTGGTTCTTGGGACTTGAGCTAGCAGCTTACCTGCAGTGTTGCCTGCTGATCTTTGGATTCGTCAATCTTCACAGCCTGTGAGCAACAGCCCTGCTCTCTGACCTGCCAATCTTGGGATTCCGGAGTCTTTGCAGCATGTGAACAAGAGCCCTGCTCTCTGACCAGCTGATCTTGGATTTGCCAGCCCCTGCGACTACATGAATCAGGAGAAGCCCCTATCGTGACCCACGGATTTGGGACGTTCCAGCCTCTACAACCACGTGAGCCCTTTCCTCGATATAAATCTCTCTATATATAGATTTATACGCTTTACTGGTTTTGCTTCTCTAGGGAACCCAGCCTAAGACACATGCTGTTTTCCATAAAGCACATGGGACCTGATGCTCACATGGTGTCTAAGGCTGGGTTCTCTAGAGAAGCAAAACCAGTAAAGTGTATAAATCTATATATAGAGAGATTTATATCGAGGAAATGGCTCACGTGGTTGTAGAGGCTGGAATGTTCCAAGTCCCTGGATCAGGGTAGAGGCCTCTCCCAATTCACACAGCCACAGAAGCTGGCAAACCCAAAGTTGGCAGGTCGGAGAGCAGGGCTCCTGCTCACAGGCTGTGAAAGTCAACGAATTCAAAGATCGGCAGACAAGACCGCAAGGTTTCTCCTGATTCACGTTGCTGTAGGAGCTGGCGAACCCAAGATCAGCAGGTCGGGAAGCAGGACTCTTGCTTGCAGGCTGTGAGGGATTGATGAATCCCAAGATCGACAAGTAAGCTGCTAGTTCAAGCCCCAAGAACCGGAGGTGAGATGACAAGAGGCAGCTGCTGGATCCAGAACAAGCCAAAAACCTTGTCAAGGCGAGCAGGAAGGAAGTAGCTGGTGGAGGGCGGAGAGATGAAGGCTGAGGGGGCAATGAGCCACCACAGGTTCCGCCTCCACCAGTACTATGCAGCAGATTCCATCATGGGGATGATCACATATTAAATTTCAACAGGGAAGTAATCACAACATTATACAACTGCCAAAACACTGAGAATCATGGCCTAGCCAAGTTGACATACAATCTTAACCATCACAGCATGTAAGCAGTACCATATCCAATTCCTGAAAGGATGCTCACCTGCTTGCTGTTCATGCTGGGCAAATTCTCTTAAGGAGACTCCTCACTCTCCAAACTAAGTAGACAGCCGATCACCAAAAGTTTTTCTGCAGATAGACATCCAAGTAATCATTTCTCATTGAGAAGCACTTTGATTTGTGGGTACTCAAAAACCAAACCAAACCTGTTGCTGTCGAGTTGATTCCAACTTATAGCGACCCAGTAGGTAGAACTGCCCCATAGGGTTTCCAAGGAGTGGCTGGTGGATTCGAACTGCCGACCTTTTGGTTAATAGCCAAGCTCTTAACTGTGCCACCAGGGTTCAAAAAAAAGAAAAGAAAACTAAAGTTTAAATGCCAAGGCTTCTCGTGGGAATTATTTATGGGTAGGTAGCCTCTAAAATCCCCCATTGCTTCATGGCAACCTTCCTGTCTAGGATTTTAGGTGTCATCTTTTGATGACCATATTGGCTTCGGACCAAAGCACCAGCAGATAATGAACGTGTGGGAAGACTTCACAAGGTCTTATATTCACGATTTCAGATATTCAACCAGAAACAGCAAAGAGAGAGCAAAAACTGAAACTTAAACGATTTCACCTTCTGAGGCTGCTTCATCAGTGCTGTTTGCTTTCACTTAACACACTCCAAACAAGATACATGCCAGGTGCCTTCCTTAAAATGCTCCAGAAACGCACAGGGCGTTTTTAGGACAGTGAAACTACTGTGCATGATACTTTAATGCATTTGCATGTGTGTACATGATACATTAAGCACTTGTCAAAACACAGGAACCCAATGTAAACTAGTGACTTTAGTTAATAATAATATATCAATATTGTTTAATCACCTGAAACAAGTGTATCACAGGAATGCAAGATGCTAATAATAGGAGAAACTGTGTAGGGGGAGGGAGGATATGAGAATTCTCAGAACTTTTCATATAATTTTTCTGTAAACCTAAAACTGCTCTAAAAAAAATAAAGTCTATATGTTATATATGGAACCCTGGTGGGTGAAGTGGTTAAGAGCCTGGCTGCTAACCAAAAGGTTGGCAGTTCAAATCCATCAGCCACTCCTTGGAAACCCTATGGGGCAGTTCTATTCTCTGCTGTAGGGTTGTTATATATACTATATATATATATGTGTATATATATATATATACACACACACACACACACATATATATATTATATATATATCCCTGGTGGCGCAAAAAGTTAAGCACTCAGCTACTAACAAAAAGGCTGGTGATTTGAACCCACCCAGAGGCTCCATGGGAGAAACACCTAGAGATCTGCTTCTGCAGCTTTCCTAGGCCTGCTAAATTTCTATCATGTTTCCCTTCTTCCACAAAACAACCATGGCTGACACTATTCCAACCTACTAGTTAAAGACGTTCTGAGGTTTTGGATTTGCTGTCCTGAGGCTACTGTCTGGAATGTCAGGGAACCACAGACTCTCTCCCTCACCCCACAGAGACCAACAGCCATGTGTTGGTTCTCAGCCACATAATTCCAGCTGCCTCCAAGTCGCCCTTTGTGTGCCCCTTGAGAGCAATGCCATCCACAGGGACGAACACTGGTGAAGATGCCCTTGCAGTTAGTGGGGAATTAAGAAGTCCTCCTCCCTGCCCCTTGCCTCTGCTGCTACACCTTACATTGGTAGATGTCAGAAGCCTCCTTCCCAAAGTCCTTTAATACAGTGTTACTTAGCGTTGGAAATTTTTCTGGGCGAGACCAGTCTGAGGATACAAACTTTCTTTGTTGTTGGACATCCAGCACGTAGCACGGTGCCTGGCACAGAAAGACGAGAGAAATACTTGTTGAATGAATGAATGAATGAAGTGCTGTGTGAAGGCCTGCTTGTCTTTAAGGTAATATGTTCTAAGAGTTAAGAATGGTCTTTGGTGAGACATAGGGCTGCAACTTACTAGCTGAGTGACTTCCGGAAATGGACAGAACCTCCCCAAGTCTTGGTATTGCTGTATGTAAAATGAGGATGGTGAAAGTCCCTGCCTCAAGGTTGTTCGTAGAAATTGTAAAACACGACATCTAACACACTGAGCAGTGTCTGTCACTTGGTAAGAATTCAATCCATATTATTATTATTTCACTGTTTCACTTTCAACCCTATTTTCTTCATAAAGCCCCAAATTTCCCATTGCATATTCAGGAACCAAGCAGAAGGAACTACTATCTTTTGTATGTCTGGGGCACTGTAGTTCAATACTATGTAATTATTCCTTTTCAGTTCCTCTCATTATATGTTTCTGTCATGTAAAATGAGATTTAGCTAAAGTGGTTTTTCAGTAATAAAGTACTTCCTTGTTGAAAAATTGCTAAAAAATTTTCTAAGAGTTATCTAAGATCACCTGCAAAATAAACTACTTGAACTCAAATCAGTTTTCAGGGTATGCTTCTGAGGGAACCCAGCCTAAAATAAGAGATTAAATTAGATTTAATCATATATTTACTTTGATGTGAGTTTAGAGTTAGAATCCACCACCTGTGTGCCATTTTGTCATACCATAGTGGCTTGCATATTGCTTTAATGTTAGAAGCTATGCCACTGGTATTTCAGATACCAGCAGGGTCACCCATAGTGAACAGGTTTCAGCAGAGTTTTTAGACTAAGACAAACTAGAAAGAAAGGCCTGGCAATCTACTTCTGACAATCAGCCAAGGAAAACCCTATGAATCGCAACAGAATATTGTCTGATACAGTGTTGAAAGATGAACCTCTTAGGTAGGAAAATAGTCAAAAATACACAGTGGCTGCAACAATGGACTTGAGCATACCAATGATCGTGAGGATGGCGCAGGACTGGGCAACATTTTTTTTTTTTTAATTGCCATCTGTTTTTATCTATTTTATTTTTCTTTTTTTCTGACTTTTTTTTGATTGTACTTTAGATGAAGGTTTACAGAACAAATAGTTTCTCTTTAAAAAGTTAGTTCACATATTGTTTTATGACAACGGTTAACAAACCCTCGACATGTCAAGTCTCACCCTTCTCGAACTTGGGTTCCCTATTACCAGCTTTCCTGTCCCCTCCTGCCTTCTAGTCCTTGTCCCTGGACTGTTGTGCCCCTTTAGTCTCGTTTTGTTTTATGGGCCTGTCTAATCTTTGGCTGAACAGTTAACCTCGGGAGTGATTTCATTACTGAACTAAAAGGGTATCCAGGGGCCATACTCTCAGGGTTTCTCCAGTCTCTGTCAGGCCAGTAAGTCTGGTCTTCTTTTGTGAGTTAGAAATGTCTTCTACATTTTTCTCCATCTATGTCCAGGACCCTTTGTTTGATCCCTGTCAGAGCAATAAGTGGTGGTAGCTGGGCACCATCTAGTTGTACTGGACTCAGTCTGGTGGAGGCCATGGTAGTTGTGGTCCATTAGTCCTTTGGACTAATCTTTTCTTTCTATCTTGTTTTCTTCATTCTCTCTTGCTCTATATGGGGTGAGACAGTGGAGTATCTTAGATGGCTGTTCACAGGCTTTTAAGACCCCAGACGCTACTCACCAAGGTAGAATGTTGAACATTTTCTTTATAAACTATTGTATGTCAACTGAGCTAAATGTTCCCCGAGACCATGGTCCCCACAACCCTCAGCCCAAGCAATCTGATCCCACAGGGAGTTTGGATGTGTCTATGGAGCTTCCATGACCTTGCCTTGTACAAGTTGTGCTGGCTTCCAGGACTGGGCAACATTTTGTTCTGTTGTACATGGGTCACCATGAGTTCAGCTGAATCAATGGCATTAGAATTCACACTAACTGGGTAGTCTCCAAAAAATCCTAGCTGAAATTTAGAGTTTAACGTAAGCTGGGATAATAAATTATGCCTAGGAAAAATAAACATAAATCTTCTATGGAAAATACATTTTAAATATAGGCACGGCAGAATTACCAGAGGTAGTGTTACAAGGAATATGAACTCATAATAAAAATATCTCAGAGCACACAAAGAAATGAGTCACCATGCATAAGAGTCAGCAGAAGCAACAAACTATACAATTAGACCCACAAAGACTTGCGATATTGAAATAATCAGAAATAGAATATAAAATAATTATAATTTTTTAGTGAGAAAGCCATTTATCTATAGAATCAATACAATCTCTATCAAAGTCTCAGTGCATTATTTTGAAGAAATTGACAAGCTGATTCTTAAATCAATATAGAATAACAAAGGACGTAGAAAAGCCAAGATTTTTTGAAAAAGAAGAACAAAGTTGGAGGAATGACACTAACTGATTTCAAGACTAACTATAAAGCTACAGTAATTAAGATGGTGTGGTAGTGATATAAAAGCAGACATATAGATTAATAGAATAGAAGAGAGAGTCCAGAATATATATATTTTTTTCCCACTGCTGCTGAGTCGATTCTGACTCATAGCAACACTTAGGACAGAGTAAAACTGCCCCACAAGATTTCCAAGACTGTAATCTTTACAGAAGCAGACTGCCACATTTTTCTCCCTTTTGGTTAGCAGCTGAGTGCTTTAACCACGGTGCAACAAGGGCTCCTCAGAAATCTATATAAACCAAAAAACCAAACCAGTTACCATCAAGTCGATTCCCACTCATAGGGACCCTATAGAACAGAGTAGAACTGCCCCATAGGGTTTTTAAGGAGCGGCTGGTAGATTTGAACTACTGACCTTTTGGTTAGCAGCCAGGCTCTTAACCACTGTGCCACCAGGGCTCCAGAAATACATGTAGTCACATATACAGTCAATGGATTCTTAGCAAATATATAATCAATTGATTCTTGACGAAAATGCCAGGATACTTCAGTGAAGTAAGAAATTTTTTTTGCAATAAAAAGGTGCTGAAAACAACTGGATATCAATATGGAAAAAAATGCTCCTTAAAGTTTACCTCACACTGTAGCCAAAATTTAACTAGAAGTAAACCAGAGACACGAATGTTAAAGGTAAAACTACGTATAAAACATATGGGGGAAAACATAGGGAAAAAAATCTTTACAATCTTGGGTTAGACAAAGATTCCTTAGATGGGATATAATAAGCACAAACAATAAAAGAAAAAATTGATAAACTGAACTCCCTAAAAATTTAAACTCCTGATATTCATATATACATGACAAAGGACTTGTATCTAGAATATGTAAAGAACTTTGATAACTCAATAATAAGAAGACAAATAATCCAATTTAAAAAAATGGGCAAAAGATCTGAACAAACATTTTACAAAGATACACATTTGGCCAATAAGCAAGTCATCAGGAAAATGTAAAGCAAAAGCACATAAGATACCACCACACACCTACTAGGATAGCTATTACTAAAAACAGAAAACCGACCAGATCAAGTGTTGGCAAGAATGCAGAGCAAGTGAAACCCTCACTGGATGCAGGTGGAAGTACAAAATGGTATAACCACTTCGGAAAAACAGTTTGGCAGTTTACTGTAGTTATAGTAACCATAAACAAAACAAAACCCACAGCCGTTGACTGCGACTGGTAGCAACCCTGTAGGACAGAGTAGAACTGCCCCATAGGGTTTCCTAGGCTGTAAATCTTTATGGGAGCAGATCTCCACATCTTTCTCCCGCAGAGCGGTGGGTGGGTTCGAATGGTCAAACTTTTGGTTAGCAGCCGAGCACTTTAACCACTGCACCACCAGGGCTCCTTTACACTAACCGTATGACCTAGCAATGCCACCCCTAGGTATTTATCCAAGAGAAATGAAACATACATTCATATGAAGACTTGTCATGAATTTTTGAAGCTTTATTTATAATAGCAACAAAACAAAACACTCACAAACTGGAAATAATCAAAATGTCCATCAACAAGTGAACAGATAAACAAATTTTGGTATATCTGTATACTGTATTTTACGCAAATAATGCGCACCTTCTAGATTTGTTTGCCAACAGCACTCTCCCCCCTCAAGGTATTTTGTAAGCACGTTATACCAAGTTTTTTTTACAGCAACATGTAAAAAAAAAATTGTCATAGTGGTGCTTATGAAAATAACTCATGGGGGGGCGTGGTTGGCAAACAAACATAGAAGGTGCACATTAGTTGCATAAAACTATGGTAATGGAACACTATCTAGCAATAAAGAGGAATGAACTCCTGATACCATATGGATGAACTTCGTAAACACAATGCACAATTAAAGAAGCCAAACACCAGAAAGTATATACTGTATGATCCCATTTATATGAAATTCTAGAAAAGGTGATAATAATCTATAATGATAGGAAACATATCAGTGGTTGTCTGGGGTCAGAGGTAGAGATGGGGGGAATGACTGCAAAGGAGCCTGAGTGAATATTTTGGTAGCAGAAATGTTCTATATCTTGAAGTATACTTTTGTCAAAATCCATCAACTTGTACACTTTAAATGGGACATCTTATTGTCTGTAAATTATATCTCAACAATGTTGATTTTACAAAAACGAAAGACAGTATTGAAAAACAGAAGGTTGAAAAAAATCAAATTCAATGCCTGGAAAGGAAGTGTATAATTATTTAAAGTATTTACGGAGGATCTACTTGGTACTTGCAAGATGTTAGATGCTGTTGGGTGTTGAAGATAAAAATGGCAGCTGGCGAGCATAAGAGTTGGAATGAAGTGTCAGAGTTCTAGCTCCTGCACAGTTCACTGTGTGACCTGGTCATGTCACCTGTCATCTTCAAACGTCAGGTGCCTCGACAATAAAGCAATAGGGATGGGATGGGCAGGCTCGCACCCAAGGTCCTGCCCAGCTCTAACACTGCTTTCATGTCTATTAAGGATTTACTGCCTTATAGAGCAGAGACTGGAAATGGAAAATCTATAGCTTAGGTCAGACACACTAAAGACATGAACAATATTCACATCTGAAATACTTGCAGGGTTGGGGCAAAGTTCTCCAGGAGGCTGTATATGCTCTAAACCAGTGTCTAATATATGGTGCTGTTTCTCCCATAGCCAGGATTCACGGGTCCAGGAATCAAGGGGTGGAAATGGGAGTGGCACCACTCACTATTACCCTGAGTGACCCACTTGCAAAATTTTTGTTTCTGGTTCCCGTGACCTTATGCTGTATGGGTTTAAAGGTCTTGGTTCCAAAGGGAGGAATGCTCGCACCTGGAGACACATCTCTGATTCCATTGAACTGGAAGCTAAGAATGCCACCTGACCACTTTGGGCTCCTTATGCCTCTGGATCAACAGGCAAAGAAGGGAGTTACCATACTGGCTGGTGTGACTGATCCTGATTACAAAGAGGAAATTGGATTGATATTACCTAATGGAAGTAAAGAAGAGTATGTCTGGAATGCAGGAGGTTCCTTAGGGTGTCTCTTAGTGCTACCGTGCCCTGTGATTCAAGTCAATGGAAAACTACAGCAACCTAATTCCGACATGACTGCAAATGACCCAGATCCTTCAGGAATGAAGGTTTGGGTCACCCCACCAGGCAAAGAACCACAACCAGCTGAGGTACTTGCTGTGGTCAAAGGGAATACGGCAATGGGTGGTGGAAGGTGGTAGTTCTAAATACCAGTCATGACCATGTGAGCCGTTGCAGAAACAAGGACTGTAATTGTTACGAGTATTTCTGCTTTGTATGTGTGCATCAAATATTTTTGTTTTCTTCATTTATAAAATATAAGATGTAAACAGGGCTAGTGAATATTCGGTTGTATGCGTGTTCATTGTATTATGTTAGGCGCGAGTATGACTTTATAATTGTGTTTATTCGGAGATTATGTATTGTTTAAGGAGACGTGTACAGGTGCCAGGTTGACAAGGGATGGACTATGATGGTTAAGATTGTGTGTCGACTTGGCTGGGCCATGATTCCCAGTGGTTTGCCAGTTATGTAGTTTGGCAGTTGTATGATGTTGTGATCCCTTCCATGATGAGATCTGATATAATGTGATCAACTCCATGATGGGGTCTGCTGTGAGTAGTCAATCAGTTGAAAGGGAGTTTCCTTGAGGGTGTGGCCTGCATCGAATATAAGTAGATTTTCTGGCAAAGATCATGGGCTTTTGCTTGCTCTGGATCCTGCAGCTGGCTCCTGTTAGTCTGACCTCCGGTTCTTGGGACTTGAGGTAGCAGCTTACCTTGCCTCTTGCCTGCCGATCTTGGGATTCATTGATCTTCACAGCCTGCGAGCAAGAGCCCTGCTGTCTGACCTGCGGATCTGGGTTTGCCAGCCCCTGCGGCTATGTGAATCAGGAGAAGCCTCTATCCTGACCCACGGACTTGGGATGTTGCAGCTTCTACAACTGTGTGAGCCATTTCCTTGATATAAATCTCTCTCTATATATATAAGCTTTACTGGTTTTGCTTCTCGAGAGAACCCAGCGTAAAACAGATAGACAGGCAGGCAAGCAGACAGACAGAGAGACAGATAGATATAGAGATAACTCTTCACGCCCATGTGTGAGACACGTTATACCAAAACCTGTTGCCGTTGAGTTGAATCTGACTTTTAGTGACCCTATAGGACAGAGTAGAACTGCCCCATGGGGTTTCCAATGAGGGCTTGGTGGATTCGAACTGCTGACCTTTTGGTTAGCAGCCTGAGCTCTTAACCACTGAGCCACCAGGGCTCCAACGAGACATATTATAGGGAGTGATTAAATATATGGGCTCTGGAATTAGACTGTTTGGATTTAAATCCTGGCTTCACTAATTACTAGCTGTGAAAACTTGAGCAAGTCATTTAACTTCCTTAAGCCTCATTATCTGGAAAATGTAGATAATTACAGTACCTACACCCAGCAGGCCATCTTGTGATGCTCCCCGTAAAGCTCCTGGCACGGGATCAGGTACTAGGCAGTGCTCGGTTAAGGTTAGCTATTATTGTTATTGTTGGAATTGATTCCTAGAATTGGACTGTTTGGGTACAAGGATGTTTACCTTTAAATTTTGGTAGATTCTGCCAATTGCCCTCCAGAAATGAACCAAGTTACACTCTCTCCAAAGGGGCCCTTTTACCCCCTCCTTATCACTGGATCTTTTTAATCCAGTAGGTGAAGAAGTTGCTCATTGCTGCCTTCGTTTGCATTTCTCCGAATTGTTCATCAGCCATTCGTTCTGCCAGTACATGAACTGCTTGTTCATTTCCTTTGCCTCTATTTCTTTCGAGCTTGTCTCTTTCTTCCTGGCTCTTTATGTGCATTTAGGATACTAACTAAACCTTCGTCTAATTATACGATGTGAACATTTTCTTCCAGTCTGTCATATATCTTCTAACTTCTTAAACGTCTCTTAACGTATAGAAGTTTATTTTTTTTTAATGTAGTCAAATCTGCCCTTTTTTTCTTATGGCTTCTGGACTCTGCCTTTTTTAGGAAAGTTTTTGCTTGGGATTTCGGATGCACGTTTGGCTTTTCTTTTTAGAGCAGGGTCGCTCTTGGGTTTGGGGCGTACCGTGGGATTTTCCTCTGGAGTAGCCCAGGCTCCTGGACGTTACAGGCTGTTAGTGGTGCCTCAGTGGTAGGATTCTCCCCTTCCACGGGGGAGACCCGGGTTCGATTTCCGGCCAATGCACCTCATTTGCAGCCACCACTTGTCTGTCAGTGGAGGCTTGCTGAGCAGGTTTCAGTGGGACTTCCAGGCTAAGAAGGACTAGGAAGAAAGGCCTGGCTATCTACTTCCAAAAATCAGCCAATGAAAACCCTGTGGATCGCAACGGTCTGATCTGCAGCCGATCATGAGGATGGCATAGGACCAGGCCGCATTACGTTCTGTTGGGCATGGGGTCACCAT
Organism: Trichechus manatus latirostris; assembly: GCF_000243295.1. NCBI lineage: Eukaryota > Metazoa > Chordata > Mammalia > Sirenia > Trichechidae > Trichechus > Trichechus manatus. Next base: position 3,270,060 of record NW_004444039.1, on the reverse strand, counting down.
GTGTCAGCGGCGTACTAGACGGCAGTTAGCAGCAACATAAACTCCTTGGTCTCCAAAAAGGCTTGTGTGGCTCAGTTCCCAGACCTTGAAACTGTAGCTATGGTGCCCCTCCTGGGTACCGTTCAACACCCAACCTAGAACAGGCCTCCTGAGCCAGGGAGGGAGGCTTTCTAGGCTTCGATTAGTTCAGCATTTACTAAGCTTAGTACTGGGCTACAGGAATGAGTAAGGCACAGTCCTTGCCCTGGAGGTGCTTATAAGGTAGTGAAGGAGACATACACATAGTATTTCTCCTACAGCTGATTACCAGCCTACCCTCATAAAACATTTAAAGTCCAGTAACACTGTTGACCAGATTACTTGGTTTAGTTACTATAGAACTTTAATTTTTAAAAATGGATCCTGGAATTATGATCTAAGATTCCACAACAACCACAAAATTGGCTTCTAAGTGAGACAAAAATAGCATGGTGTGTAGATGGGAGAGACCTGGACGGATGTCGGTTCCTTGAATTCTAACCTGGGTTGTGGCAGGAACAAGTGCAAGTAATCACTAACCTTGCGGCTTGGCCCTTACCTAGTTGGCATTCGTGATCTTGGGATAAGGGGAAGGGGTAACAGGAGGAGAAGGGGGACAGAAATCAGGATTTGATATTGTTGTTTTGATTTTTAAATTATCACATTGAAAAACACTGGCCTTTAGCTGAAAACCATATTGGGTTAGAAGGTGCTTTGCAAACTGTCCCTTGCTCCTATGCCGGCTTCGTCTCTCACCTCTCTCGATTCTGTTCCCAGAATGGCCCTGCACTCTATCTTCTGTGAGGCCTTTGTGTGTGCTACCCAGTGTTCTGGCCTGGCCTTGCTGCCATCCCCTCTGTACCTACCTACCTCCTTCACAGCCACCTAGGCCTGAGTTAAGTCTGAGCTGCTGACCTCCTAGGACACGCAACCTGGGCACTCCTCTGATGCTGTCATTAACAAAAACCCTGTTACTTCCATTCCCCCAGCACCCCCTCGGCCAGCACCATACTGGGTACCGTGCAGCATTCTGTGATGTCGAGAAGATGACCCTGGTTTTGCAGATGTGACACTGAAGATCAGAGAGGCCAAATGACCTGCCCACTAGTACTAGAGAGTGGGGGTGGAAGTGGGTTACAGTGAGGTCTTGCACCAAAGCCCACGCTCTTTTTACTACCTAAGGGTCTGTCAAATGAAAAGCAATCAGTTCCGTATTTGTCCACGACATTCTGATGAATGCAGGTAGAATTTAAATTAAGCCAACATCATAACTGAAGATTCAGATCTATAATCAAAATAATCAGGGTATTTGCTAAACAAAAGAATTCATCACAGAATCTCCTCTGAGCAAAAGCTTCTCATCTGGTGCTGGAGTGCAGCTTTTACTTAGCGTCCCAGATAGAGAACATTTTTAACTGCATGTGTTTGAGAGAAGGCTTATACTGCCTGCTGTATTGTCCAGCTTCCTCTTTAACAGGGGCTCATCCTCGTGGTGAGAGTATGTTGATTCAGGATAGCACTGAAGCATACACAAGTCTAGAAGAACTTCAATTCGCAGTTCTTAACAGAGCTAACCCTATCCTGAATCACTGCAGAAGGAACGAGAACAAGAACAGGGAGGAAACACTGTGATCCCTGACATACATACCAAAAAACCAAACCCACTGCGCTCGAGCCCATTCCCACTCACAGTGACCCAACAGGACAGCGTAGAACTGCCCCGTAGGGTTTCCAAGGCTGTAATCTCTATGGAAGCAGATGGCCACGTCTTTCTCCTGTCGAGCGACTGGTGGGTTCGAACTGCTCACCTTTCTGTTAGCAATCGAGTGCTTAAACATTGTGCCACCAGGGCTCCCTTTTGACATACAAAACAAATGTCAAAATGCTAGTTTGATTTCCAGATATTCCCTGGGCAATTAAATGGGCAAGTGGGTGTGTGTGTGTGTGTGTGTGTGTGTGTGGGTGTGTGGGTGTGTGGGTGGGTGTGTGTGTGTGTGTGTGTGTGTGTGTGTGTACATGTGCATCCAATTACTTATAGACTCAATGTTCTACTTAAATAAAAAATGTATCTTTAAATCTGATGGAAAAATCATCTAAAAATAGCTACAGCTGTCACATCTAAAAATTCTGTTCCTTTCTCTTAAGGGGTGTCCCTTGTCTCTTGTTTTTTCCAAGAAGAAAGGGCGCCGTTTATGTTTTGCATCACCCTCTTCATGTGCTCAAGTTCAGGATCATCTTCATCAGCCTCACATGTTGTTTTGGCAGCCCGCGTGCATTCTTTCCTCCTTCCACCCCCTAAAGGAGCCCTGTGCAGCCGAGTGGAAAGACTGCTGTCGTCCCCACAGCAGCCAAGTGGATGCACGGCATGTTGAGATTCGTGATGTTCTGCTCTGGGTCTGTTTTGACAAGCTGGGTATCAGATCAGGTAATTAGGGAAGGCTCGATAATATCACTTGAATACAGTGGGCAACCCAAAGTCATTATCTTGTAATTCTTTGTGAACACTAACAAGGAAAAAAAAAAAAAGGAATGATAATATCCACAAGGACTGGAGGAATGTGTACTGGTCAGAAGGTCAAGACTTTCTGTGTCTCATGCTTTTTCGTGGCTTGGATCAAACTATTTAACATTTCTGTGCAGATGATTAATCTCCAACCCCTATACAGTTATTGGAAATCCTGGTGGTGTAGTGGTTAAGAGTTATGGCTGCTAACCGAAAGGTCAGCAATTTGAATCCACCAGGCGCTCCTCGGAAACTCTATGGGGTAGTTCTACTCTGTCCTATAGGATCCCTATGGGTTGGATTCAACTCAACGTCAATGGGTTTGGTTTTTGGGGGTTTTATACAATTATTAGGAATTTCGTTTTAAAACAAACTGCTGGTTTGTTATATAAACAAGTCTGAAATTCAAATCATAGGCAGTTCCATATGCTAAATAACTTTGAAGGATCCAGGAGAGCAACGTCCTTAAACACCATGGCTGTGATACAATGGGAGATCGAGGGGGACATGGCACACTAGGAAGTGGGTCTTACATTTTTATTGTAAGAAAGGCTACTGCCTTTTTAAACTCAGACTCTGTCAGAAGATGATCGCAATCTTTAATCTCTCTGTTCCTTCCAATGGTTTGTAAATGTAATTGTGTGTTCGCATTCAGGGAAACCACTTTTAATTATGGAGTTTATATTATGTACAGGAAGGAGCCCTGGTGGTGCAGTGGTTAAAGCATTCAGCTGCTAATCGAAAGGTCAGTGGTTCGAACCCACAAGCCATTCCTCAGGAGATAGATGAGGCAGTCTGCTTCCATAAAGACTTACAGCCTTGGAAACCCTATGGGGCAGGTTTACTCTGTCTTATAGGGTCGCTATGAATCGGAATGCAATCCATGGCGGTGGGTTTGGTTTGGGTTTGGGTATTACGTACAGGAAGCAGCCCTAGTAGTGCAATGATTAAGTGCTCAGCTGCTAACCAAAACGTTAGTGGTTCAAACCCACCAGCCGTTCAGCAGGAGAAAAGACCTGGTGGTCCACCCCCATAAAGACTGCAGCCTAGGGAACCCTATGACGCAGTTCTACCCTGTCCTATAGGGTTGATATGAGTCAGAATTGACTCAACAGCATGCAACAAAAATATTATGTTCAGGAAAGGTCCCTAGGTGGCACAAAGGGTTTGTACTCAACTACTAACAAAAAGGTTGGTGGTTCGAACCTACCCAGGGCCAGCTTCCTCATCGCTAGAATATGTTGATTTAGAACAGTACTTGTTTTAGTCATCTAGTGCTGCTGTAACAGAAATACCACAAGTGGATGACTTCAACAAAGAGAAATTTATTCTCACAGTCTAGTAGGCTACAAGTCCAAATTCAGGGCATATCGGCTCCAGGGGAAGACTTTCTCTTCTTAACTCTGGAGGAAGGTCCTTATCATCAATCTCCCCCTGGTCGAGGAGCTTCTCAGCACAGGGACCCCGGGTCCAAAGGACGCATGCTCCTGCTCTTCATTCTTGCTGGTATGAGGTCCCTTATCTCTCTGCTTTCATATCTCAAAAGAGACTGGCTTAAGACACTGTCTAATCTTGTAGATCTCATCAATATAACTGCCACTAAATCATCTCATTATATCATAGTGATAGGATTTACAACACATAGGGAAATCACATCAGAGGACAAAATGGTAGACAATCATACAGTACTGGGAATCATGATCTAGCCAAATTGACACATATTTTTGAGGGACACAATTCAATCCACGACAGTACTGAAGCAAACAAAAGACTGGGAGAAATTCAATAAGCAGTTCTTTATAGAACTAACCCTACCCTGAATCACTGCAGAAGGAATGAGAACAACAGAGAGGAAAGTCCTGGTGATCTGCTTCTTTAAAGATTACAGCCAAGAAAACCCTATGGACTAGTTCTACTCTGTAGCACAGACCATTGCCACGAGTCAGAATTGACTTGATGGCAACAGATTTGGTTTGGTTTTGGTCTATTACATACAGAGGAGTCCCTGGGTGGTGCAAACTGTTAATGCGCTCAGCTGCTAACTGAAATGTTGGAGGTACAAGTCCACCCAGAGACATCTTGGAAGAAAAGCCTGGCGATCTACTTTTAAAAAATCAGCTATTGAAAACCCTATGGAGCATAGTTTTACTCTGACACACATGGGGTCACCATGAGCTAGAGACCACCTGATGACAACTAGTGATGGTAGATTATGTACAGTGTCCAGAAAAACAGGGGTGTATATAGAGCCATCCCTCCAGTTTCATATGTATGTCATTAAGAATCCATTTTGGGTAGGTAAAATATGTTGCCCAAATATTCCGGGGTCCATGTATTCTGGAGAGATTATTGTTACTGTATATGCTAAATTATAATTCACAGTTGAACTGAGTGACAGAACAAGAGCTAAAATACTGGTTTCAGTCACTCCACAGCATGTGAAAGATACAATGAAGTATATCATTAAGGAGCCTACTATCTAGTTTCAAGAGAAAAGATGTATATTTGTTGACAGAGTTAGACGTCAATACAAGGTCATATAGAATCACGTGCTAGAATGTGGGTGACTATATTGGTTTCCTAAGGCTGCCAGGGTGCATGGCTTGTAACAACAGAAATTTACTGTCTCACGGTTCTGGAGGATAGGAGTCCAGATCAGGATATCAGCCATGTTGATTCCTTCTGAGGACTCTGAGTCTGTTCCATGTCTCTCTTCCAGCTTTGGGTGATGATTGGTTATCCTTGGTGTTCCTTGTCACTCCAAACTCTGCCTCCTTCTTCACATGACCATCTTCCCCCTGTGTGTCTGTCTCTTCCCCTCTTTTATAAGGACGTCAATCATATTGGATTAGGACCCTCCCTACTCCAATATAACCTCATGTTAACGGATGACATCTTCAAATACCCTATTTCCACACAAGGTCACGTTCGCAGGTACCAGGGATTAGGACTTCAGTATATCTTTTTGGGGGATACGGTTCAATCCTAACAATGACAAACGCATGGATTGGAATTTTAAAAGGGGAGCAAGTAACTGGGCTCAGGGAAGTGAGGAATGTCTGTGGAAAAAGGGATCTTGTGAGCTGGCCCTTGAATTAAGTGAAGAACAGAACAAGTGCAGAGGAGAAGAGTGGGTACTTCAGACTGGGAAACAGATGAGCCTGAGTGAAGTGTGGAAGGAGAACAAGAAGAGTGTGCACGCTTGTGTCTCTTTGTTCTTCTTTCATATGTTTTCGGCTGCTTTCCTCATCCGAGTTCCTTCAACTTGAGCTAATAAAGCCGCGAATTTATAGACTAGCCACTCACACTTTACACCATCTGTTCAGGAAATGCTTTGTACCTACTCTACCATCTTTGGGGGTGGTGGTGGAGGAGAGTTATAGTTAATGAGGAAAAATTGGAAACATTAAAAAGCAGTGTGCTACTTCCCTACCTTTCCTTTCTTCCCAAATGACTCAGTCCTGAAGTCGTTACGTAGGGCAGTGAGGTGGCATCCACAGTATGGGGAGAGGAGGTTAGCCACAGTGCGTCAGAGCGAGCGTCAGAGTACAAGCAAGTTAAAGGGGGCCTCTGCACATGGAGGAGGGGGGCCTGGCATGGAAAGTCAGAGCCCACAAAGGGTGAGGGGCGCCCACACATGGGTGGCTCAATGCATGTGGAAGGGCCAGAGCGTGATAAGGAAGGCTTCCTCATGTTGGCAGTCAGCAGTGGGGTATCGGGGCCCCAGCAGGAGAGAGAAGCACCCATAAGGGGAGGGGGCAGCAGTGGAGACAGGAGATTGATTAAATTAAACAAACAAACCCATAAATAAGTATAGCATTCTCACTATTGGAGAAGGGAGTTACAAATGTGGAAAGGGAGGGAACAAAAACGAACACTGTGGAGTCAGGTTGGAATTGGATGTATCAGTATGAACCACGGCATATTTGTCTCCTAGTGCTGCCGTAACAAAAATCCCATACGCTGGGTGGCCTGTGAGAACAGACATTTACTGTCCATAGCTCTAGAGGCTAGAAGTGCAGATCAGGGTACTGCTGTGGCGACTCCTGAGGCTCTGAGGGAGAATCTGTTGCATGCTTCTCTGCCAGCTTCTGGTAGCTCCAGGCATTCCTTGGCTTATGCCTGCAATGTCATATGGTGTCCATCCTCTGTTGCCCTGTCTCTCTGTCTCCTCCCCTTTTGTAAGGACACCAGTCAGACAGGCTTAGGACTCGCCCTACTCCAGTATGACTGCGTGTTAACTTAAACATCTTCACAGACCCTATTTCCAAACAGGATCACATTCACAGGTATAGGGGTTAGGACTTCGACATTCATTTCTGGGGAGTCACAATTTAATTCATAACACATGGTTTTCAAGATAGATAGACAGACATAAACCAAACCCGTTGCCATCTAGTCAATTCCGACTCATAGCGACTCTATAGGACAGAGTAGAACTGCCCCATAGGGTTTCCAAGGAGTGTCTTGCTGGTGGATTTGATCAGCTGTCCTTTCAGTTAGCAGTTGAATACTTTAACCTCTGCACCGCCAGGGCTCTAGACAGGCACAGAGACACAGAATTAAATATAAAATATCTATATATACATTGTGGCTGACAGATTCTCAGATCCAATTTGGAAGGCCTGGGTCTCCCTTTCAGCTGCCACTTGGTAAGGTGACTGTAATAAGCAGCTTCTAACATGGCCCCCAGTGATGCACACCTCCTGGTATTCATGCTCTTGCATAATCCCCCACCCCTGTGGGTGTGTGCAGGACCTATGACTTGCCTCTAATGAATAGAATACAGCAAAGGTGACAGCATGTCACTTCTGCGATTGGCTTATGTAACACTGTGATGTCTATCTTGCCTGGAGACTCTCTCCCTTGCTGGCCTTGAGGAAGCAAACTGCTCTGTTGTGAGCTGCCTGTGGAGAGGTCCATGATGCAAGGAGCTGGGCGTGGCCTTCAGCCAACAGCCAGAAAGAAACCCAGGCTATCAGTCCAACAACCCACAAGGAACCAAATTCTGCCAACAACAAAGTAAGCTTAGAAGTGGCCATCCCCAGTTGAACCTTGAGATGAGACCACAGCCCCAGCCGACACCTTGTTGAGACCTGAAGCAGAGGCTCTAGCTAAATCATGCCCCACAGAAATGATACGATAACAAACGTGTCTTGCTTTAAGCTGCTAAGTCTGTGGTAATTGTCACACAGCAACAGATAAATAATACATTGTATATATTAGTTATTAAAATCCCATTGCTGTTGAGTCAGTTTGGACTTATGGCAACCCCATGTGTTACAGAGTAGAACTGCTCCATAGGGTTTTCTTCACTGTAATCTTTACGGAAGTAGATCGCCAGGCCTTTCTTCCATGGTGCCACTGGGTGGGTTGGAACCGCCAACCTTTAGGTTGGTAGTCAAGTGCTTAACTGTGCCCCCAATGACCTCATATACTTATACGTATATAACACATATTCATTCCCTAGCTCTCACTGACAGGACGTAAGAGCAGTAACACTCCGATAGCAATAAGCACATCTCATGCCCAGATCTTGACTTCAAATGTCCTTTTCAACTACAAGGAGCCATGGTTCTTTAGAGAAATGGCTGACTCCAGGGATGGAGCACGGAAGGAACAAGATGAGCCTGGAGCATTTTGTGGTGCCAGGAAGTAAGGAAGTGCTCAAAGAATGATGGGGACATATCAAGAGAACACAGATGCCAGCTTGAAAGGGCTCCCACTGGCCAAATCAGACACAATTTGAGCATCAAAATAAATAATAATATTGGATTATAAACCTATTGAATAAAATAGGAAACCATGAGTCCATAGAATAAATTGAATGCTTGATGAGTGTCTTAGGCTGGATTCTTTAGAGAAGCAACACCAGTCATGTGGTCGTAGAGGCTGGAAAGTCCCAAGTCCATGGGTCAGGCTGGAGGCTTCTCCTGACTCACACAGCTGCAGGGGCTGGTGAACTGAAGGTCCGCAGGTCAGCTGCTAGCTCAAGTCCCAAGAACCAGAGGTCAGATGAACAGGATCCCGCTGCAGGATTCAGAGTGAGCAAAAGCCCACAAGACTTGCCAGAACATCTACCTATATTGGATGCAGCCACACCCCCAAGGAAACTCTCTTTCAGCTGAATGGCTACTCACGGCAGATTCTATCATGTACATGATTGCATTATATCAGATCTCATCATGGAAGTGATTACAGCATTATACGCCTGCCAAACTACATCGTAACTGCCAAACCGCTGAGAATCACGGCCCAGCCAAGATGAAACACAACCTTAACGATCACAGTGAAGAATGGGATATTTACATCATTTCAAAGTACCTCGCCACAAACTGTTTATTTACTTACAAGGAGGGAAAAGAGTGACATTACAATGGAGGAATCTAGCAGATGCCATCTTCATGAAGTGATGGGAGTGAATACCATCAGGAATGGGACGCTGAGATCATGCATCACCTGATTGGATGCACTGAGAGGAACACAGGCATTTACATGATGTCCCTGCCCAAGATTCATAACCTGAATCCGGTCAGGAGGAAACAGCAGACACACCCAAACTGAGGGACAATCTAAAAATGGACTAGCCTGGAATCTTCAGGAGTGTCAGTGTCATGACCATCAAAGAGAGGCTGAGGAGCTGTTCCATGGCTAAAGAAACATGGCAGCTAATGGCGCACATGATTCTGAACTGGATCCTTTGGCTATAAAGAACATTATTGGGCCCACTGGCAAACCCTGAAAAGAGTGTGAAGATTAGATGGCAGTCCTATATCAGTGTTCATTTATTGCTCCTGATGGTTTTATTTTGGTTGTGTAGGAGACTATGTTTGTAGGAATTTCACCTTAAAATATAGAAGGTGATAAGGTGTTATGTTGGCAATTTACTCTCAAATAGTTCATAAAAAAAGTTCTTTGTACTATACTTCCAACTTTTCTGAAACCTTTTGATTGTTTCAAAATTAAAAAATAAAAAAAAAGAAGACATATCCTAGTCCCATGGTTCTCAAAGTATGGTCCCCAGACAAGCAGCAGAAGCATTACCAGGGACTTGCTGGAAAAGCAAATTCTTGGCCCAGATCTATTCTTCTGGTGACACTGATGGACTCTAGAGTTTGAGAACCACTGTCCTAGTCCATCTATTCAAAATTTAACATTTGAAGAAACCATTTCTTAGTTGAGTGTGAACCTTATTATTGACATAAGTGAGTACACTGACCTATTTGGATCCTACCTTATTTTCACAGATAACCCATTGAGAAACTGACAAAGTCAATACTAAGAAAAGAAAGTGGAATCATAAATTTCAGAAATGTTTTCAAAATAGAAGGGCAGAATTGCTATTTATGGAGAATATACCATGTATCAGGCCGTATGCTAGGTTTTCTTCTCATTAGAAAGAAAAGCCATACTTCTCCAGGATTGTCCCCTGAGATTTAAAAAAATTCAATCGACCAGATCGCCTGTCCCAATTCACTGAATATTCTAGTTTTTTTTGGAAATCCATTTAACATTCATTCAACCAACATCTATTGATCACCTACTATGTGTTATACAGTGAGCCAAGTACTGAAAGCTATTCTGTAGTAGATTTGTGCACACAATATTTGGTGGATATGATTAAAAACCTTCATAGTACATGTAATTTACAAAATAATAGCTTTGTTGAGATGTGATCCACATACCATACTATTCATTCATTTAAAGCATACAAGTCAATAGTTTTTAGTATATTCATAGATATGTGTAAACATCACCATTATCAATTTTAGGTCATTTTCATCACCCCAAAAAGAGACCCTGTATCCATTAGCAGGCACTCCCCAGTCTCTCCCGTCAGCCCTAGGCACTCACTCGTCTACTTTCCTGTCTCTCTGCAGATTTTCCTGTTCTGGACATTTCATACATGTGGAATCATATAAATGTGGTCTTTTGTGACTGTCTTCTTTCACTCAGCATAATGCTTTCAAAGTTCTTCCATCCTGTAGCGAGTGTAAATACTTCATTCCTTTTTATTGCCAAATAATGTTCCAGCATGTGGACATACCACGTTTTTCTTATCCATTCATCCGTAGACGGCCATTTGAGTTGTTCCTACTTTTTGGCTATGATGAACAATGCTGCTATGAATATTTGTATACACGTTTCTGTACTGAAGTAGGTTTTCTTTTCTCTTGGGTATATACCTAGGAGTGGAACTGCTGAGTCATATGGCAGCTCTGTTGAACCTTTTGAGGACCTGCCAGACTGTCTTCCATTTTAAATTCCCACCAGCAGCATATGAGGATTCCAATTTCTCCACATCCTTGCCAACATCTGTTATTAGTACGTGTCATCTTTGCATCTTAATTAACCTGTGAAAAACCTCATTCTTAGAATGAATAGCATGGGCTGAATTATAAAGATCCACAATCAGAAATTACGAAACTAGCTTGTTCACATCATCCGGAAGTGTTTGGGATATAGGACACTATAATGGGAAATGGCTTTTTTAGGGTGGTTCTTGTGGTTGTGTTAAGTAAACGGGGCACTTATGACTCAGATTTCCCTGGTAAGGCAGGAAATCTCTCCAGATCTCTAGGTCTGGTTCTGCAGGCAGGGCTGCGTGACTGAGAACTCTTCAGATCACCCAGGGCGCGCAGAGACACACAATGACAGGCTTCAGCTCCAGTGAACCCTGCAAACGTTAAGACAGCACTGCCGAGCCAGGGCATCTGTAATTGGCCAGAATTTCCAACTTTGCGTACAGACCCAGCCCTCAGGTCACTAACTGGTGACCCACTGGCCAGGTCTAACCCACAAAAATGTTCTGTTTGGCCCATATAGTGTTTCCAACAGTTTGATTAGAATTCCTTATGCTCTCCAGTCTGTTTCAGCACTCACTACTCCCTATTGTTTTATACCTGACCTGGTTCACTCTTTTACATTATCTCTCTGGCTCCTGGAGGTGTCTGAATTTGTAGTTCCTGCTTAGGATGATGCCTTAGTCATATGGTTAAAGCCTGGGCAATTATTACATAGACCATCACTGCCGTCATCAAGAAGCGAATCGTTCTGTATCCACACTGCATCATCAAGCAGCAACAATTGTGCAACGTGTCACACGCTGTTGTTGTTAACTGCTGTGGAGTCAGCTCCAATTCACGGTGACCTTATGTACAACAGAACAAAGCGCGGCCCAGGCCCGTGTCATCTTCACGATTGTTGATATGTTGGCGTCCATTGTTGCGACTGTTGTGTCCATCCACCTCATCGAGGGTCTCCCTTGTTTTCATTGGCCCTATACTTTACCAGGAGCCCTGGTGGCACAGTGGTTAAAGCACTTGGCTACTAACCAAAAGGTCGGCGATTCGAACCCACCAGCCTCTCTGCGGGAGAAAGATGTGGCAGTCTGCTTCTGTAAAGATTTGCAGCCTTGGAAACCCTATGGGGCAGTTCTACTCTGTCCTATAGAGTCACTATGAGTCGGAATTGACTCAATGGCTGTAGCTTTGGTTTATGCTTTACCAAACGTAATGTCCTTTTCTACCAATTGGTCTTTCCTGATGACATGTCTATGCTGGACAATATTCTGCTGTGATCCATAGGATTTTCATTGGCTAATTTTCTGAAGTAGGTCACTAGGCCTTTCCTCCTAGTCTGTCTTAGTCTGGAAGCTCTGCTGAAACCACTCCACCATGGGTGGCCCTTCTGGTGTTTGAAATACCAGTAGCCTAGCTACTGGCGTCACAGCAACACATACGTCACCGCAGTACGACAAACCGACAGACGAGCGGTGGACTATACTACATACCAGTCGCTGGGGAGTCCATTCTGACTCGTGGTGACCCTATGTGTGTCAGAGTAGACTCTGCTCCATAGGGTTTTCAATGGCTGATTTTTTGCAAGTAGATCGCCAGGCCTTTCTTCCGAGTTGCCTCTGGGCGGACTCAAACCTCCAACCTTTCTGTTAGCAGCCAAGCACTTTAACTGTTTGTACCACCCGGGAATGCCACATGTTACAAAGAGATCTACACCTACTAGGACCTTACGGACTAAGGTAGCCACCCAGATGCAGACACATATTCATATGGTCAACTAAACCAAACCCGTTGCCATCGAGTCGATTCCAACTCACAGTGACTCTATAGGACAGAGTAGAACTGCCCTATAGGGTTTCCAAGGCTGTAATCTTTACAGAAGCAAACTGCCACCTCTTTCTACCATAGAGAGGCTGGTGGGTTTGAACGGCCGATCTTTCGGTTAGCAGCCAAGCGTTTAACCACTGTGCCACCAGGGGTCCTTATGTGGTCAACAGAAAGTGGAATGAAGATATAGAAACCCGTTGTTCAGCTTGATTGATTCCCACTCATGGCGACCCCATGTGCAGACCACGAAAATAAACCTGCTGGTGGTCAGTCTCGAGCACAGCGGCTTCTATCAACACACGTGTTCCGAAAACTGCTTTGCTTGCAGAGGACCTTCTTTCCAGATTGAACCTATTAGGATATGAAAGTATCTCCCCAATCTGATTTGCAAGACCTGTGAAATTCCGACCCTCTTTGGAAACACAAACATGTTTTCTCTCTCAGAGAGTTATATTAAAGCAGATGTACTCTCTGAAGTGATCAGCTGTGTGACGAGAAATGCGATTGGAAGTAGAGCTCATGCGTCACTAGATGCTACTGGTGCCCTGACCAGTTCCCATCGCCCGGCGGTAGGTACACCCAGCCCCCCGACCAGTTCCCATCGCCCGGCGGTAGGTACACCCAGCCCCCTGACCAGTTCCC
>NW_004444039.1:3241531-3256628 GCF_000243295.1 Trichechus manatus latirostris | reverse complement strand
TGACCAGTTCCCATCGCCCGGCGGTAGGTACACCCAGCCCCCTGACCAGTTCCCATCACCTCGTGGTACACCCAGCCCCCTGACCAGTTCCCATCACCCAGTGGTACTCCAGCTGCCTGACCAGTTCCCATCACCCGGCGGTAGGTACACCCAGACCTCTGACCAGTTCCTGTCACCCGGCGGTACACCCGGCCCCTGCTGCTGGGAGTGTTGTTTGCCAGTGGCTCATGGCTGCACCCTTCTCCAGAATTGCCCTTGGCTGAAGGAGCCTCCTTGCCCAGAGATGCCCAGGATATTATGCTCCCCCAGGGAGAGGGTGCTCTGCAGCCTGCTGCTGTTGCTAGGTGCCGTCGAGTTGCTCCGATTCATGGTGACCCCATGCACAACGGAACAAAAACTGTCAGGTCCTGCGCCATCCTCATGATCAGTTGTGGATCAAACCATTGTAACCCATAAGGTTTTCACTGACTGATTTTCAGTAGATCACCAGGCCTTTCTTCCTAGTCCATCTTAGTCTGGAAGCTCCACTGAAACCTGTTCAACATCACAGCAACAAGCAAGCCTCCACTGACAAATGGGTGGTGGCTGTGCATGAGGTGCATTGGCTGGGAATGGAACCCGGGTCTCCCACGTGGGAGGTGAGAATTCTACCACTCTAGTGAGTGATTAATACGGGGTATGAAAGTCTGGCACCGCTGCCTTCAGGCGGGACAATTCTGTACTGCCGTATACACTCCGGTGTTCCCTGTGGGATCAGGCTGAGACCAGACTTCACTGTCCCCACGCTTTTGCCTAGCTTCTTCCCCTGCCCTGTCTTGCTTCCCCTTCACTTCAGAGCACTCCCTCCAAAATCACTAGTTACCAGAAACACTATCTCAGGCCCTGCTTCTAGGAAATGTGATGGAAGCCACCTTACCTATCCTACAAAGTTATCACTATGGGGTCAGATTTTTGAATGGTTGCTGTCATGGACTGAATTGTGTCCCTCCAAAATATCTGTCAACTTGGCTAGGCCATGATTCCCAGTATTGTGTGACTGTCTTCTATTTTGTGATCTGATGTGATTTTCCTATGTGTTGTAAATCCTACTTCTATGATGTTAATGAGGCAGGATTAGAGGCAGTTATGTTAATGAGGCAGGACTCAATCTACAGGATTAGTTTGTGTCTCGTATCTCGAGTCAATCTCTTTGGAGATACAAAAGAGAGAAGCAAGCAGAGAGGAGAAGGACCTCATTACCATTAAGCAAAAAGAGCCAGGAACAGAATATGTCCTTTGGACCTGGAGTGCCTGCAGTGAGAAGCTCCTAGACCAGGGAAAGAAAGATTGATGACGAGGGCCTTCCTCCAGAGCTGACAGAGAGAGAAAACCTTCCCCTGGAGCTGACACCCTGAATTAGAACTTGTAGCCTCCTACCCTGCGAGAGAATAAATTTCTGTTTGTTCAGGCCATCCACTTGTGGTATTTCTGTTATAGGAGTACTAGGTGACTAAGATAGTTACTAAAGCATAATATACAGGACATTAGGCACATAATGGTTGCACAGTAACAGCTCTGAGCCGTGGCAGCCAAAGTGACCCTCCGACAGTGTCATTAAGGCAGTTTTATGGCATTCATGCTTCTGTCCAGTGGAAGAGCCATTTCCGTTCATATTCAAATCATAGAATTACTTTTTCCATCAAACTACGGTGCTTATAACCCCTTCTTTTACTGAAGTATGGTCAGAACCTAGAACTTAAAGAGACAGACAAGAGCAAAATCAAACCAAACCAGGCTAAAGCTGGGTTAGAGTTTCTTGCAAGTAGAAGTAGCAAGGACCGAGAGGCAAGTGTCCTGTAGATCATACTTGAGGTCAGAAGCCCCCTAGGAATGCTGTCCATAAATACATACTCTTTAAAATAACTTGTGAATAACTGCATATAATGACTGAAATACTGTGATAAAAATCTAATAAAGGCCACAACTCAACAACACACCATCCAAGTGCAAAATGGTTAATAGGGGCTCAAAGAACTGCTCAACAGGATCCCTGAAGACTTCCTGAATTTGAGTATCGTTTTGGTCTTAGTGGTCTTGACCATATAAAGGATGGCCTTAGGAGCAGCCCTGGTGGTGCAGTGGTTAAGAGTTGGCTGCTAACTAAAAGGTCAGCAGTTTGAATCCACCAGCTGCTCCTTGGAAACCCTATGGGGCAGTTCTACTCTGTCCCATTGGGTTGCGATGAGTTGGAATCAACTTGACGGCAACGGGCTTGGTTGGGATTGGTTTTGGGGCCTTAGGAAACAAAAGAGGGACCTGTGAGATCACTGCTGCCTGTTTTCTTTTCTTCCTCCATCCTCTGTGCATCTTGTCTCCCACGCTTTTGAAAAGATCATCATGTCTGGGCTTCTGTCCTAACTGCCACTGAATGCCCGTACCATCTTGGGCAATTCACTTTACTTCCTCAGCCCTCAATTTCCTTGTCTGTGACATGCGGAGGCTGGATGAGTTGGCCTGACAGAAGTTGTAACATGGTGGCGTCAGATCTCGTCTAACTTCGGGGGGATAAGGAGAGAACCATCAGCCTGAAGCTGACTCCTATAAGGTGGAGTTTAGATACACTTCCACTTTCCAATCTCTTTACCAATTCTGACACCAGCCGTCTCTCCCATGGCACACTCTACTTCTCTGCTGGGTTCAATAATTCATTGCAATGGCCACATAGAACTCACAGACCACACTTACCATTGTGGGGTCTAGTAGAGAAGTAAACAAACAAACAAAAAAAACACCTGTTACCACTGAGTCAATTCTGGCTCATAGTGACCCTGTAGGACAGAGTAGAACTGTCCCATAGGGTTTCCAAGGAGCAGCTGATGGATTTGAACTGCCAGCCTTTTGGTCAGCAGCCAAGCTCTTAACCACTGTGCCACTAGGGCTCCAATAGGGAAGCAGCAGGTTACAATTCAGGTTCAGGGTCATCTTGGAAGTAGCAGGAACAACTCAGGAGACAGGATATAGTTCATCAATCAGGATAGCTTCCAAACAAGACAGCCCTCAGCGCCTACTGCCGCCAGGCCCTTCTGCTGGGCCTACTGCCCTGTTCAGGCAAGTGTTACAGCTCTTTAGCACCTCCAATAAGTGCCTGGAGGCACCGCCACTCCAACAGGAAGCCTCCTGCCCAAAGATGCTCAGCTCTCTCACTCTGTGGGTCAGAGAGCCACCTGCAGCCACCTCACTCCAGGGGCCAGGAAACCCACTGTAGCTGTCTCATGCTGGTCTCCTGGATCTTGCCACTTGTGCTGTCTGTCTCCAGTGTTACAGCTTTCTCTGTCTCCTGAGTCTAGGAGGTTCTCAGCGCAGGGATCCCAGGTCCAAAGGACGCACTAAGCTCCAGGTTCTTCTTCTTGATGGTAGTGAGGTTCCCCCCACCCCCACGTCAACCTCTGTGGGATTGGCTCTTTTAAGCCTGGGAGGGTGGCAAAACTGATCAATCCCCTTGTAGCCCACAGGCACCTTATTTGCATAGTTGCTGTCCAATCTATGCAAGAGTTTTACACACCTATTTGCATAGTCCCAGCCAATCATTTTGTGGGAGTTACAAGACCATGGCTGGAAGGGCCATATAAAAGCAATTCACTGTACCAAAGAACTCTTTTAGTTGACATCTCCTGAACAATGGGATTAGCCACATCACCTTTACCCTGCACTCCCAGTCATCACTGGGCTGCTCAAAAGGAGTTTGTTGAAATGAAGTAAAGGGGAGGGAGAAAGAAAGAGAGAGATGTTAAGCTATAAAATTATGAAGATAAGTAATGAGTCTAGATGTGGGAATTGTAGTTAATATATCTCTGGTTCCATAAAACTCAGTATTTTTCATCTTCTTAAGAACTTTGTACAACTTTTTTTCCCAGAACCTAGAAAGTTTGAAGTGTGAGCGTGTGTGTGGGGGTGAGTGTGTGTATGTGTATTAGTTTCCTAGGGCTGCTGTAGCAAATAAACTTGGTGGCTAAAATAACAGAAATTTATTCTCCCACAGTTTGGGAGGCCAGAAGTCCAAAATCAAACTATTGGCAGGGCTGCACTCCCTCTGAGGTTCCTGGGAGGATCCATTCTTTGCATCTTCCAGCTTCTGGTGGATGTTGACGTTCCTTGGCTTCTGGCCACATCTCTCTCTTCTCCGTCTTTATGTTGCCTTCTGTTCTGTATGTCTCTGTGTCTTCACAAGTCGCATAACAGGTGTCATGAAGCTAGTGGACTGCTGGAAACATGCACTTAGTTATTGAGGAGCCTAGTCAACCACCCAACATCTACATGTCAGTGTGGCTTTGCTGTTCTCTAATAACGTGAATTATTTTCGTTATACTTATTGAATTATACGTATGGGTGGCATAATATGGTATGGTGGGATTTGGAGTTTAAGGACTCAGAAAGGTCTTGGGCCTCTTAAGAATGTCAAAGATAACTGTTTAATGAGAAACTACTTGTTCTGTAAACCATCATCTAAAGTACAATAAAAAATTAAAAATAAAAAAAAAAGAATGTCAAAGATCGATCACCTACGTGAATTTTTTTTTTAAAAAAATAATATTTTATTGTGTTTTTGGTGGAAGTGTACACAGCAAAACAGGTTACCATTCAACAATTTCTACACATACTGTTCAATGATATTGGTTACATTCTTCACCTTGTATCAACATTCTCATTATTCTGCTCTAGCTGTTTTATTTCCATTAACCTAGTCTCAGAGCCCCCCAACCTTCTCACCAATGCTTTAGAGTATTTGTTGATCATTTGGTTTCATATGGGTTTTTAAAAGAGTACAGTGCTCAAGGGTGATATTCATTGCTTTATGGGCTAACCTGCTATTTAGCTAAAAGTTGACTTAAGGGGATAGTTTTGGTTCAAGTCTTAAAGAATATGTCAGGGCAATAGTCTCAGGGATTCCTCCTGTCTTAGTGGATCCAGTAAGTCTGGAATTTTTGAAAATTTGAAGTTCTGTTCCACATTTTTCTCCCTTTCTACCAGGATCCACCTATTGTGGTCCCAGCCAGACTGTTCAGTATTGTTAGCTGGGCACCATCTAGTTCTTCTGGTCTCAGGGCAGAGGAGGCCATGGTTCATGTAGACTTTGAGTCCTATAGTCTGGTTCCTTCTCTGAGTCTTGGGTTTCTTTCTTTCTCTTTTGCTCCTGATAAGTAGAGACCAATAGTTGTATTTTATATGGTCGCTTACAAGCGTTTAAGATCCCAGGTGCTACTCACTGGACTAGGATGTAGAACATAAACTTTATGAACTATATAATGTCAATTGACTGAGTCATCCCGTGAGATTATGACCCTAAGTCTTCAAACCAAGAAAACTGATCTGGTGAGGTGACTGGCTATATCTAAGGAGTATCAGTTTCTGTGACCCTTATTTGTTTTATTACACACACACACACACACGCATGCATATACATACATATAAACAAATATATATACATATAGATATACATATATATATATATATATACACACACTATGGGACATTTTCATGCAGACAGTGACGCAAGGCTTACATGAGGGACTGAGCCACAAGGCTTACATGAGGGACTGAGACTGTTGGTGATATTAACAGCCAGACCAGTAATTCCACAGCAAGTATTTCCCTCTTTAAATAATTGATATCTGTTTCTAGGCTAAATATTTGTAGGCTAGATTAATTGCAGCCAAAGCTGAAAAATACTAAAGAAGTCTTTGAAACAGTTTTACTATTTATGCTACTTTTTAAGATACAGATGTTCTGACATCTTTGAAATATTGTAATTTTGGAAAATTTCACATATTACTGAGCATACTTTTCTTGCATATCTTTAAAGGCACTTAAGGAAAACAGCAACAATGTTTAAAAAATTAATTTCCAAGCATAAAATGATATACACCCACAATGAAAGAAATAGTGAGTTGCGAAATAAATGGCTTCACTAAATAACTTTTACATTTACTTAGATTGTAAATTGGGCCTTGTGCCTTCTTTGAGGACCATCATGATAAAAAAAATTTGTATTAATTTTATCCATGCTGTAACTTAGGCACAAAAAAAATTTCAATTGGGAACTTAATTCCTTTTTCTTATAATAATGGATTAGGCTAGGGAATTACTTTTCCTGAGATATTAGAAAAATATCCATGGCACTTTCGTGCTTCTATTATGGCACTTTTCATAGTCTACCCTAAAAAATTGGTTGCATACATAACTTTCTTTCCTACAAAATTACAAATTCCTTGAAGGCAAGAACCTTAACTTCCTTAAAAAAAATTTCTGCATGCTGCTGAGCACCATGCGCTGTATGTAATAGAAAACACTTGGGGTCAAGTCCACTCTGACTCATGGCAACCCTGTGCGTCAGAGCAGAACTGGGCTCCACGGGGGTTTTCAGCAGCTGGTTTTTGGGAAGTAGATCACCAGGCCTTTCTTCTGAGACACTTCTGGTTGGACCCGAACCTCCAACATTTTGGTTAGCAGCTGACGGTTTTTACCACCCAGGGACTCCCTTGCATATAACACGTACCTAGTAAATCTTTTTGAAATGCAGCCCACTTCTCAGGAGATTAGGGGGCTAACCCGCAGTGAGTCGGCGAGTTGTGGCCAGGGGGTGTCCGACTTTTTGTAGCTGGTTATCGTTGTTCTTTGGAGCCCTGGTGGTGCAGTGGTGAAGCGCGCGGCTGCTAACCAAAAGACTGGCGGTTCAAATCCAGCAGCCGCTCCTTGGAAACCCTATGGGGCAGTTCTCCTCCGTCCTGTAGGGTCACTATGGGTTGGAATCGACTCAATGGTGACGGGATCATTGTCCTTTAAGGGCGTGTCTTCTTTTTCTTTTCTCCTCTTCTGCTTTTTCTATCCTTTCTGTGCTTGTCTTTTTAATTTTCTTTTTCTTGCCCCCTCCCTGCTAACTGTGTCTTTGGCTGCCTGCACAATTGAACCTACAGGCATTTCTTAAGCCTGCAGGTGGCAGTCCCTGGGACTCAGCGACATCAGGGAAGCATCTCCATTCCATAATTCCCTCAGGAACTTGGTCAAACCTGCCCGAAGGCAGAGAACAGTGCAGAAGAAGTGCGTTTCTGCTCCCTGCTCCTTGTGGTTACTCCATTTGGAATGCAGCTTTCACACCAGCTATCGGGAAATAAGAAAGAACATAGAAATCAATACAGAAGGAAGGATGTGAGTTTGGGCAAGTGAAAGAATTGCTACCGTGGACTAGCAAAAGCAGAAGGGAAAGGTTAAGACGAAAATTGGAAGGAGGCTGATGCTAGATTAACTTGTTAAATAATTGCTAGCTCAGTTTTTTAAGCCAAAACTGTAACTTCTGTTCAAATTCTTCTAGAATAGATTAATAAAACATATAGCTTCCTCTAGATTTAACCTTTGCTTTTTCGCATATGTTTTATTTAATGAACACCAGATTAAAGCTTTTTATTTGGGCCTGAGTGTGAAGGAGTGCGTTTGTGTTTTCCCACGCGACTCTGCAGACCTTCTCCCCCGAACCGTGAATCCCAGGAACGTTGTCTTTTGGTTCATTAGAGCCGGCGCCATCCTCCTGGTCTGTGCCAGACAGAGTGCAAATTTTTATGCAGAGTCCTCATTCATCAGACCTTTGTCTACCTACCTGCCTTCGACTCTTGGAAGCCTTTGTTTTTAAGCAGCATCCGCTGTTTCTCCACATCCTTGCTACTCAAAGGCTGGTCCAGAGACCCACAGTAACAGCATCACCTGGGATGTTGCTGGAAATGCAGCATCTCAGGTCCCACTCAGCAAATCCCCACAATTAGGCTTGAGAAGCACTGCTCTAATTCATGTGTACTAAGCTGGCCTCGCCGACCAGTCTCTGGTCACTGAAGGAATGGGTTCCATCCTGCCTTGTTCATTTTTGTAATCCCTCTTCCCTCTTTTCCTTACTCCATGCCCAGAACCTAACACAAGTTTCCATACATAATGTAAAAAACAAAAACCAAACCCAACCAGTGGCTTCGAGTCAATTCCAACTCATAGCAACCCCATAGGACAGAGGAGAACTGCCCCATACGGTTTGCAAGGAGCGCCTGGTGGATTTGAACTGCCGACTTCTTGGTTAGCAGTTGTAGCTCTTAACCAGTACACCACCAGGGTTCCCATACATAATAGGTGCTTAATAAATGCTGACTGAGAACTACCCTGTCTCTGAAAAGCTAGCATCAATTCCAACTGTTTAATCTCCTGGCGTTGTTCAACATTTGCCGTCTGTTGTGACTTGCCACGCGTTAGCTGCAGAAATACCCCGATTCCATTCATGTATGACGTTGGGCCTGTCCAGTGGCACTAGCATGTGGCATACATTGTTGGTAATAAAGTGAACTTGTTGACACACAGGACTGCATTCCTAGTGACTTGGTCTTGCTGTTTAGTGTTAAGACTGGTTTACAGGAGACGTGGATATAACAGTCTAGAACAAAGATTGAATAAACTATGGCCTGCAGGCCGTATTTATAAATAGTGTTTATTTCTTTTTCGTAAATAAAGTTTAACTGGAACACAGTCACCTCCGTTTGTTTATGTACTGTCTGTGGCTACTTTCAGGAGCCCTGGTGATGCAGTGGTTAAGTGCTCAGCTGCTAACCGAAAGGTCGGTGGGTTGAACCCACCAGTTGCTCCTCCGTAGAAAGATGTGGCCATCTGCTTCCGTAAAGATTACAGCCTTGGAAACCCTATGGGGCAGTTCTACTCTGTCCTATAGGGTCACTATGAGTTGGAATTGACTCGATGGCATTGGGTTTTATGGCTACTTTTCCTCTACAATAGCAAGTTGAGTAGTTGTGATGGACACCGTATAGCCCTCAGAGTCTAAAATATTTACCATCTGGCTGGTTATAGAAAAAGTTTGCTAATCCCTGATCTAGAAGCTACGTTTGATGTGTGTATGGCAAGTGTAATCCCAATCAGTCACTGGAAGTTGCAACCACCCTCTGTTAGGCAGCTTTCAAAAACGGTCTTCAATGACCCCTGCTTCCTGGTGTTCATGTCCTTCTGTAATCCCCCCCAACGCCTTGAGTGGGGGCTGGACCTAGTGACTTACTTCTAACAGATTATGGCAAAAGTGATGGGAAGTCACTTCTGAGATTAGGTTGCAAAAGACCGTGACTTCTGTCTTCCTGCTACTGCCTTCTCGGCTTGCACATTTTGATGAAGCAGGCTGCCATGTTGGAGAGGCCCACGTGGCAAGGAACTGAGGGCAGCTTCTGGCCATTAAAGCCAGCAAGTAACTGAGATCCTTAGTTCAATAGCCCTCGAGGACCTGAATCCCACCACCAACCATGTGTGTGGGCTTGGAGGCAGATCATTTCCCAGTTAATCCTTGAAATGACTATGGCCCGGGTGACACCTTGATTGCAGACTGAGAGACCCTGAAGCAGAGCACCCAGCTAAGCTGTGTCAGATTCCGATCCACAGGGACTGTGTGATAATAAATGTTGTTTTAACCCACTAAGTTTTGGGGTACCTTGCTATGTAACAATAGAGATAGATAGCTGCCATCAAGTCTACTCTGACTCATGGCAACCCCACATACAACAGAACAAAACATTGCCTGCTCCTGCGTCATCCTCACAATTGCACGTCTGAGTCCATATTGGCAGCTATTGAGCCAATCCATCTCATGAAGGACCCCCTTGCCCTTACTGGCCCTCTACTTCACCTAACATGATATCCTCCTCCAGCGATTGATCCCTCCTGATGACATGTCCAAAGCAAGCAAGTCAGACAATATTCTGTCATGATCCATAAGGTTTCCATTGGTTAAATTTCAACATATAGATTGCCAGGCCTTTCTTCCTAGTCCGTCTTAGTCTGGAAGTTCCTCTGAAACCTGTACATGGGTGATCCTGCTGGTATTTGAAATACTAGTGGCATAGCTTCCAGCATCACAGCAACATACAAGTCACTACAGTATGACAAACTGACAGATGGGTGGTGGAGACAATACAGACCCTAAAACCACGCTGCAGATCTTGGTACACACTGCCGTCACATCTGCCAGTGCCCGGAAGGATACTGCAACAGACATTTACTGAAACTGGCTGGCCAGCATCTGAACCTTTTTCCTGGCACTAGAAAATCCCCTACTGTGGGCATCAATGGCCCTTCTCCCACGAGGGCAGTGTGCTAACCTTTTTTCATATCATACCATATCCAGAACCTTATCTGTGTAGGATACTTTATGAATGCATGTTGCTGTTCACTGCCAGAAGGGACTAGCTCTAGGGGCTCTAGGTACCTGTTATGGATTGAACTGTGTCCCCCAAAAGTGTGTCAACTTGGCTAAGTCATGATTCCCAGTATTATATGACTGTCTACCATTTTACTGTCTGATGTGATTTCCCTATGTATTGTAAATGCTATCACTATGATGTAATAAGATGGATTAGCAGCAGTTATATTGATGAGGTCTACAAGATTAGATAGTGTCTTAAGCCAGTGTCCTTTGAGATATAAAAGAGAGAAGCAAGCAGAGACACATGGGAACCTCACACCACCACGAAAGCAGTGCTGGGAGCAGAGTGCGTCCTTTGGACCTGAGATTCCTGTGCAGAGAAGCTCCCAGACCAGGGGAAGATTGATGACACGGACTGTCCTCCAGAGCTGACAGAGAACATGTTCCCCTGGAGCTGACGCCCTGAATTTGGACTTGTAACCTACTGGACTGTGAGAGAATAAACTTCTCTTTGTTAAAGCCATCCACTTGTGGTATTTGTTATAGCAGCACGAGATGACTAAGACAATACCCCAGCCCCACCCTGAGCTGAGTGCCTCATCATCTCAGCACCTGTGTAACTCACCCATAGGATAAGCTGGGAATCTCTGCTCACTGGTAGCCCCTGGCACAGCATGTGACCTAGGGTTAGCCAACTTTGAACCTTGTGTGAGTGCTATGAAGACCGAGGGCTACAAAGATGAGAGTCCAGGTGGTGACGGTGGCATCTAGCAGAGGCTGCTGTGACCAGTGCTGGGGTCTAGCACAGTCTATTTATGCTGCTTGTTCTCCTCTGGTGTTTGTCTGTTTTGAGGCCTGGTTGTCCATCCTCCTGGTCAATTCTAGGGGCCATCCAATATCTTTCCAATAAGTTCCTTCTCTGTTAAAGAGAGCCAGAATTGGCTTCTGTTGGTTGCTCCCAGGGAAACCCAACATGTAGGTATTTCGCAATATTATACAAATACATGGTAAAGGCTGAAAATATAGGTTCAGGGAGAGTGTAGGTAAATTCATGGCTAATGAATTTTTACCATTTAGTTTCACATACAATTCTAATATTTTTGTAATAACAAGTTACTTCTAAATATATACATTACATAGCTACATTATAGAAACATTTTACGATTTCCCTTCGTGTCTTTTGGTAATGATTTTGGCAGTGTATCATTACTGTACAACCTTTTAAGCACATAGTTGCTTTTCCAGGTCTTCAAAACCACAGTTTTAAGAGGCCGCATAATACTTGTTTCAGGCTATGCCTGTGCAAGAGGGCCTGGAGAAAGTAGGGCTGAAATGCAGCCTGAGAGTCCACTAACTCAAGAATAAAAAACCAAACTCGTTGCTGTCGAGTCGATTCTGACTCATAGAGACCCTACAGGACAGAGTAGAACTGCCCCATAGGGTTTCCAAGGAGCACCAGGTGGATTCGAACTCCCGACCTTTTGGTTAGCAGCAAAACTCTTAACCACTATGCCACCAGGGTTTCCAACTCAAGAAGAAGGGGTATCTTTTTCTACCTCGTTGGACTCTTTCTTTTGGAAATTCCACTGCCCAGGGGAAATGCTGTTTTAAAAAATGTACCCAAATATGTTATGTGTGCTCTTCCACTCTTAATTCCATTGAGTATGTATACAATAATTTCTTCAACTAGTCCTTTTATGTTGAGCATTTAATTTGCTTCCATATTTCATCTATCATTAATACTCTGCAAGTGCAGTGAATTACTTAATATGGCCCTTCTAGCCATAGTCTTTATGACTGCCATACAATGATGGGGTGGGCTATGCAAATAAGGTGTATGGAATCTGTGATGGTTAAGGTTACGTGTCTACTTGGCTGGGCCATGATTTTCAGTGGTTTGGCAGTTATGTAATGATGTAGTCATCCTCCATTTTGTGATGTGTTGTAAATCCTAGCCTAGTCAGAATTGACTCCACGGCAATGGGTTTGGTGTTTTGAGTTATACCTGTGGTTGTGGTCCCATTTGGGAGTCAGTTGTCTATTATGTTAATGAGGCAGGATTAGGGTGGGATGTATCTTGAGTGACCACCTTACTAGAGGGTGTGACTCAAGTCACATCTTTACCCTAGTCACTACCCTTACCACCCTTATTCAAGTCACGCCCTTATTTGAGTCACATCTTTATCTCACAAGAGACAAAAGGAGAGAGAGGCAAGCAGAAGGGGGGACCCACTACGACAAAGAAGAAGAGCTAGGAGTGGAGCACTTTCGTTGGACCTGGGATCCCTGCGCTGAGAACCTCCTAGACCCAGGAGCCCGAGAGCTATAACACTGGAGACAGCGCAAGATGGTGAGAAGCGGCAGGAAGTGTAGCAGAGAAATGGCAGCAGCAGAACCAGGAGACCGGCAAGAGATGGCACGGTGGGCTTCCTGGCCCATGGGGTGAGGCAGCTTCAGTGGGTATGCTGACCCAGAGCGAGACAGCTGAGTGCCCTCAGGCAAGAGGCTTCCTGGCTGAGCGGGGTGCCTCCAGACACTTATTGGCAGAGCTAAAGAGATGTGTAACACTTGCCCCAGCAGGGCAGAGGCTGGGCTGAGGGCTGGAGAGAGAGGCCTGCCTGTGGGCACAGCTGAAAAGAGGCTATCCTGATCGACAAACTGTATCCTGTGTTCTGATCCTGAATTATAACTCGCTACTTCCCTAATAAACCCCATAATCCTGGGTATTGTTGGTGAGTTCTGTGTGGCCATTGCAAGGAATTATCAAACCCAGCAGAGAGTGCTGAGAGGGACAGCTGGTGTCAGAACTGCTGAAAAGGTTGGAGAGAAGAGGTATGTCTGACCTCCCACCTCATGGGAATCAGCCTTGGGCTGTTGATGCTGATAAGGACTCTCTCTCCCCCTCATGAAGTTACAGAAGGTCAGATGCCTATACCAAGCAGTTTTTCTTGTGGAATATCTTTGGGCCTAGATTTTGTTTTTTTCTCTTCGAATAGGAAAATCAAAAAGCATAAACATCTTTATGGCTCTTTTTAATATCACCAAATATGTGGCTTTCCAAAATGGTATTATCAGTGTTCTCTGTCACCTTTAGTTTGAGAAAATGCCCATTTCACACCATCCTCCCCCACAAGTGAGATTACTAATTTCGTGAGGTTGCTTGTTTGGAGAGCAAACAGTCCTTTCTATAAAAAACTTCCAACTCAATGTCAGACAATCCTGTTTCCTCAACCGTTTCTAGGATATGTGTGACGTTCTAAATGGTTTCCAAGTGTGCTGGCAGAAAAAAGTAACTCTTCATAAAGAAAACCTCGATGATGATGTCAAGTTTGATGAGGATTACCAAAACCAAAGCCACTGCCGTCGAGTTGATTCCATTTCATCCGCAGAGATCCTGGTGGGTTCCAACCACTGACCCTTAGGTGCGCAGCTGAGGGCTTTAAACACTGTGCCACCAGGGATCCTTTGATGATTAGAGCCCATTTATTTTACCATGGCCATTTTACACTTAAATAGAGCTTGGCTTACATTTAACTCATTGTTACTATGAAATAAAAGAAAGTTTTAAAACAATTTAAATACAATGAAATCAAGTGATTTAAAGTGCAGTGGCTTGACAAAAGTCAACAATTGGTTGGAATTATCTGTCATTTTTATTAAAGAACAACAAGGCATCTAGTTGTCTGGGTAATTGAGGGAAAAATTAAGACTGATGACTTTGTTATTAGTTCTGGCCAGATACTGAGGGCCTTCTATTAAATCATCATTTACCTATACTCTTCAAGACGAAATAATTCACTGCTCGGCAAAACGTTCCTTGCTTCTTTGACCAAACATTTACCATTACAGTATCTTTGGAAGCAAACAAAATACCGAAATTTATATCACATAATTTATACTTGCAAAGCTAGATTTTGCAGACTAGGGAAAGGATAACTGTAAACAAAGGAAGTGGTGAAAACAAAATAGTAACGCTATGACAGGGTCGCTGTAGGGTCGCTATGAGTCAGAAGCGACTCTACGGCAACGGGGTTTTTTTTTTTTCTTTTTCTTTTTTTAAGGATAGGTCACAGAGCAACACTTGACAAGTTGTGCCAAATTAGTCGACCCAGCACCCTATTGGGAGTTGCAAAGTAGGAAGTCCTATTTCTGACTCTGCTTACCTCAGCGAAGATTTCCATGTCTTAAAAATGGGCATACGTTTCTGCTACCTAACAAAGACACCTTGAAAATTAACGAGTCCATAAAATGCTTTCACGTCTGTAAACGCCCTTCCTGAATACACACTGTAAATCCTGTATTCATGTTCCCTCTCTTTGAAGATATGCCAGTCTTTATTAGGATGCCTAATGGGGCACCTTCTACCACTAAAGTTCACTTTAAGTCCTCGTAAAATTAACGAATGAAATACACTTTTAAGTGGGAGAATTTGCCTTCAGAAATGGTCCCCACACCGTAAGTTATCAGATTCTGCGAAGCGGGAGGCAAGGAGGAGCGTCTGACTGGGGCAAGAGCTCCGGCAGAGCCCCCTTTGGGCACGCTTCGGAGGCTCGGCTCGCGACCCGACCTGGAGCGCGGGGGCGCAGGTCCTGGGGGCGGGTTCCGAGCGCCCCGCGGCGCCCCCGGCCCGGGCTCGCGGCGGCCCTACCGGGGTTCGATTACTCTCGCCTGGGTGTGAAGCTGCAGCCGCCGCTCCGGCGATAACCCCCGGCGGGGAGGTGGGACGACGACAACAAAAAGAAGTGAAAGGAGGAGGAGACTCGCTGCGGGGAGGACCCGGCAGGGGTGCCGGCGGGCTCGCCTGGGGGAGGGCCCTCGAAGGGGACCCGCGGCGTTGGGGAGCCCCGCAGCGCCCCCCGTGAGCGGCCGGGGCGCCCGGGACCAGGCGCTCCG
>NW_004444039.1:3217998-3240804 GCF_000243295.1 Trichechus manatus latirostris | reverse complement strand
AGCTCCGGCCCGGCCGGAGGCGGCCCGGCCCCAGCCCTGGTGGCCGGCAGCAGCGCCGCGGCCCCCTTCCCGCACGGGGACTCGGCCCTGAACGAGCAGGAGAAGGAGCTGCAGCGGCGGCTGAAGCGCCTGTACCCGGCGGTGGACGAGCAGGAGACGCCGCTGCCTCGGTCCTGGAGCCCGAAGGACAAGTTCAGCTACATCGGCCTGTCTCAGAACAACCTGCGGGTTCACTACAAAGGTACTGGGCGTGTGTCTGCGGTGGGAGTGGGGGCGCTGACCCGACGTGTCCCGCCACCGCTTCCGACTCTAGGCCCGCCCCCGACTCCCTCCCTCCCTGGGCTTGCTGCCCTCCAAGGTGACTCGCCGCTCGTTCTGCATCGCCGGGGGTGGGGACCGGGGTCGCGGTGGCAGGTCCGAGGGTAAGGGGCGAGATTTCTGGCAGAGGAAGGTGGGTACTCTGCTGTTCCCGGGTGTAATGGAGCTGGTGATCCTGGGCCTGGAGTAGAACACCTGGGGGAATCCGGAATGACGGGACATAACGCGCTTTCTGATTTCCTTGGAGATCAGTCTTAGGGCTGGCATGGAGGAATCTGTGGGCTTGGAGTTGGGTTATGTTGTTCTCCAGGTGGCGGGTCAGGCGTTCTGTGCTTACGCTGCGGGATCTGAGAGAGGCACGATTCCGAGGTCTGATTTCTGATGAAGGGAGAGTGGCGGTATATAGGGGGAGGAGTAATCAGCGGAGCACTTTGTCCAAAATTAGGCCAGAGATTGTCTAGGGGGACAGAAGGACAAGGGGCCCAAGTGGCCATCAGTCTGTCTTCCTGAAAGCAACTGGGAGGATAACAGAGGTGAAACGGCTGGAGTACGCGTTTTTTTAGGGGAGGAGAAACCTAGTACCGCTCCTGACTGGAAACGTTCTGTATTTACGTGTTGGTGTCATATGAAGTCTTGTTGAAAGAATTTTTTTTTCATATGTTTTAGTATTTTATACCTGCAGTGATTAAAAAAAAAAAAAACAAGCCACTTGAGACTTGTGCTTCTCCCCTCCTCTCTCCCCTACCTTCGTTACGTTAAAACAAAGCTTTCAGCAGACCAGTTGTATATACATTTATAAAGTGCTATGGGAGTTTTTGAAATGTAGCCCAAATTAATAGCATGCGTCAGATTTACTTGTCTGGGGGAAAAATAATCGATCTAATGGATCGGTCTGTCTGGAAATAAATCCAGTTTTTCAGGCCCCAAACCTGAGGCAGGAGCTTGTACATTCGAAGCAGCCTCATTTTGATTGGCTGCAAAGGGAGGGTCTTAATCAGATCCTAGTGACATGAACATAGAGGATAAAAACAAGGTTGTGGTTAAATTCTTAAAGTAGACTGGTCTGAAATTTGAGAAGAATCTTGATAAATAAGTTACTGTTTAATCGGAAAGGAGAAAGGCAATAGAAATCTACCAAATGATTTGGCTGCAAAGAATCACGCAGGAAAATAGGCTGTGTTAAATATTCGTTTTATTCTTGCCAAAGATCCAGAGAAGTACTTTCAATTTTAAGTGTTAAGTTTCTTGATCTAAATGACTGAGAATTTCAAAATATTGGACCTTTGTTTTTTTCTTTAGTTGGGACGCTTTGTTAATACCTGTGTGAAGGCTTGTTTTTAATTTACGTCAACAGTGTTGTCAGGAAGTGTTTACTTCTGATCCGGCTACCAGAAAGCTTTTGTTGGACTTGTCAAAACATTATCATTTTAAATATATGGTTGATGGTAAATAATTAGCTGATAAAACCAGATGCAGTGTGATATGGAAGAACCCTGTGTCACTGACAAAGAATCCTGAGCTCTCCTGAGTCCTGCAGTCGTTTGTGATTACAGGCATGTCACAGTCCAGGGTAGGGCGTCCGAGTGGTGAGTGGGTAGAACTGGATGGTTGGTTAGGAAATTTCCAGCTGTGACTTTCCATGGTATCTAAGATTTGTGATTACAGTTTGTTTAACACTGTACCATGCCTTGGGTAGTTTTACTGACTCTTTTTATAGGAGATAGATGGTTTGGAGCAGAGAAAAGTGCATGCTTATGTGAAATTGGTTGGAGTTTGGAATGTTGATCACATTGCTGTCTGAATTATTTTTCCTGTTGGTCTTTTTATTACTTTCTGTTGTGTAATTCTAAGATTGACTTTCTAGAAACATCACTCTTTCATAAACATAAACCATCATTTCTGGAAGCACGGATTCGGCTGTTTGTCACCCTTTTTCTCTCCTTTTCTTCTGTTCCGCTTTTGTTTCTCCTTTTCCCTTTGGCAGCCTTTACTCCCCACTCTTTCTGCTGCCTCTTCCTCTCATCTGGTTATTTTAATGTGTGTGTGTGTGTGTGTGTTTTGTTTTTCCTGAGTGCCTGCCTTCTGAGTGGGGCATACTGAATGTATTGGGCAACTCCGTCCCAGTTGCAAAGGAAGGGAGCAAAGGGGAAGTGTCATAGGTAATAAAACTTTGAAGTCAAAAAATAGAAGAGTGAATTTTTTTTTAACCTGTCATTGTGCTGCATCTGATTTTACCTAAGCATTTTGAGACACATTTAACCCTAAAAGCTACTACTGTTCATATAACATTTTTGCATATTGCAGAATTTCAGAAGAAATTTCGTAGCCGTTTTCCAGAATGATAAAGGTTTTCGTTAGTTTCTTTTTCCTTGAGTGTATTATTTTTAAGCTTTTATTCTTCTGAATTGGAATTACTGGTTTTGGAAGCGTTATTGTTCCTTAGATGATTTGAAGGAATTAATGTTAAACAAAGCCAGACCTGCAGACAGAGTTGACTGGATTGCAGAGCAGTAACAGGGTGTGCATGGTGTGTGTTAACATTTTTTAAAAGGCCTTTTGTTTAGCAGTCACACACCAACTATTAAAACACCCAGGATGGCTCCTCCAGTGTTTAAACTTCTTGTCAGCTTCGAATAAGTACAGATGTGACTTAAATGATACCATTATTCAGCCTTAAAACATTTTAATTTATGTGCCGATGGATTTGTTTAGCCTAAGTTTCAATTACAGAATATTTTTATGTCTTTTATTACTGCCATTCGGATACTTCACAAAGTGTTTAGACACATACACATTGTTAGTGGACCTGAGCAAGATGAAGGGGTGCTCATTTCAGATTAGATGAAGTGGAGGCATCTGGAAGAGTTTCCCAGTCACAAGTAAGCCAGGATCGGAAACTCGTTTTCCCTAGCTCCACATTTAGTGCGCTTTCTGCCGTATCACGTCGCCTGTTTCAGCTTGTATGAGGTTTAATCGTCTCATATAGATAAAATCCAGTGGTTCCATTTAGAACTTTTTAAAGAATACTTGAGATTAAAGTGCTTTCTCTGGGGGAAGAAAGGTAACTGGAACACACTGATGCCATGGAAAAGTCCAGCGCCTTGATTGTTCTAAATTAGGACAGCTTAAACACAAGATAAGCTGAAGTGAATGATAGGAAGTGATGAAATAATGAAGTACGTTTTTTAGTCGAAGCACTGCTAAGAGGGTCAAACCAAACAGATTGTATTGTTTGAATGTCTAATTCCCTCCCCGCTCCCCCCCAGTGTCAACAGTCATTAGTCCTTTAACACTTCCTAAGTAAAGGAGCACTTGGCTGCCAGTGGAAAGGTCGGTGGTTCAAACCCACCAGCCGCTCTGCGGGAGAAAGATGTTTGACTCTGCTTCCGTAAAGATTTACAGTCTTGGCAACCCTGTGGGGTAGTTCTACTCTGTTCTGTAGGGTCGTTATGAGTTGCAGTTGACTTGATGGCAGTGGGTTTGGATTTGGGTGAACTTCCTTCTCCCCAGTATCCACAGTCATTAGTCTTTTAACACTTCTTAAATATAATTGCTTATGTAACTTCGTGCATTTCTTATTTCAACTAATATTTGCTTGTTTTCCAATACAGATATCTATATTATGACTTATGAGCGTGATATACAATTTTTCCTTAAGGAGTCTAAAAACCAAACTGAACCTTTTCCCAGTGACCCCTTTGCTGAAATTTTGGGAAATTCAGCTTTAGAAAATGCTAACTGACAACTGCAAGAATCCAGTGACTCTAATAATAATCATACCTACAAAAAAGTAGACACAACAATGATGATAGTTTATTGAGCAGTTGCTGTCAGACAGATAAACTGTGCTAGGTACTTTGTATGTATGTCTTGCTCAGTATTTATTTATTCATTCATTTCTTCCGAAGCTTGTAGTGAATGTTCACCTTCTGCCAGGTTCTGGGCACCGTCTTTGACTTCACAGTGCTCACAGGACATGAAACAGTGTAGTAAGGGAAACGGTAAAGGGAGTACTGTGGAAGCTACGAGGAGCATCTAACCCAGACTGACAGTGGAAGGGATGAAGTAGGTGGGCTTCTTGGAGGAGATGAGGCTAGTGGTCAGTTTTAAAAGATGAGCAGGATATAGGAGAAAACACGGGACTGAGCATTGCAAGGAAGGGAAAGCATGATCAAAAGCATAGAGGAGAAGAGAAATACTGTATAAATTAGGATCTACCAGTAATTTTGGGTTGTTGGAATTTAGAGTATGTGACATGGAGCAGCTGGGGAAAAGATCGGGTGTGAGGCATTGTAGAATATTTTGTTGAGCTTAGATCTTACTCTGTAGGAGATGGGGAATCATCAAAGGATTTTAAATAGAGAGTGACATGCTTATATTTAAATTTTTGTCAGATTACACAGATAATTTGAAGATAGATTTGATGCAAGTGCAAGACTGGAAATAACAAACTCATGTTGAAGGCTGTTACATTAGACCATATAAGAAATAAGGGCCTGAACTTGTTCAGTGGATGGGTAGAGAAGAGCAGACATTATTAGTGATATACTTTAAAGGTAATACTGACAAGATATGAGGAATAGTAGAGAGAGAAATCAAGGATGACATTTGGGTTTCTAGCTCTGTTACATTCTTGCAGTGAACCATGAATCAAATAATGATTGTGAGGAAGTCAGTACTGGGATACAATTAGAGATAAGGTATTATGTCCCTGTGTGGCGCAAATGGTTGACTGCTAGATTACTAGCCTAAAGCCTGGTGGTTTGACCTACCCAGAGGCGCCTAGGAAGACAGGTCACAGCCTTAAAAATCCTATGGAGCAGTTCTACTCTGCATACATAGCGTCACTGTGAGTCAGACTCAAGGCAACTGACAAAAACAACAGCAGCTACGTGACCTGACTTCTTGGAAACCAGGAGAAGCCAAAGAATCAAGCCCTATCGAAAGAACAGGAACAGGTCTTCTGGAGTTAAGGTCGCTCTTAAGTGCTCTCAGCAGCTGGAGTTCATGACTTTTTACTCTAGCCTACTGTTCTGTTATCCTTTCACCATACTTATTCAATCTGTATGCTGAGCGAATAATCCAGGAAGCTGGACTATGAGGAAGAAGGCGTTATCAGGATGGAGGAAGACTCATTAACAACTTGCGATATGCAGATAACACAACCTTGCTTGCTGAAAATGAAGAGGACTTGAATCACTTACTGATGAAGATCAAAGACTACAGCCTTCAGTATGGACTACACCTTAACATAAAGAAAACAAAAATCTTGACTCCTGGACAAGCAACAATGTGATAAATGGAGAAAAGACTGAAGTTGTCAAGGATTTCATTTTACTTGGATCCACAATCAACACCCATGGAAGCAGCAGTCAGGAGATCAGGTGACGTATTGCATTGGTCAGACCTGCTGCAAAAGACCTCTTTGAAGTGTTAAAAAGCAAAGATGTCACCTTGACGACTAAGGTGCGCCTGAACCCAAGCCATGGTATTTTTCAGTTGCCTCATATGCGCGCAGAAGACTGAAGAAGAATTGACACATTTGAATTATGGTGTCGGTGAAGAATATTGAGTATACCCTAGAATGCCAGAAAAATGAACAAATCTGTCTTGGAAGAAGTACAGCCAGAATGCTCCTTAGAAGTGAAAATGGCGAGATTTCATCTCACGTACTTTGGACATGTTATCAGGAAGGACCAGTCTCTGGAGAAGGACATCATGCATGGTAAGGTAGAGGGTCAGTGAAAAAGAGGAAGACCCTCAATATATGGATTGACACAGTGGCTGCAGCAGTGAGCTCAAGCATAACAACGATTCTGAGGATGTTGCAGGATCAGGCAGTGTTTTGTTCTGTTGTGCATAAGGTCACAATGAGTCAGAAGCAACTTGACGGCACCTAACAACAAACAGGACTGTTCAAGTGACTCAGCTACATTCTGCTTGTCTCTGGTTCTTTTCTTAGCCTTTTTCTACTGACTGACTTATCCTTTCTTTCCTATTTTAGATTCCTGCGAGACTTATCAGATTGGCCTGGCTAATTGCCATCATTCTTAGCTGGGCAGAGGTGTCCATTATATGCTATAGTGTGAATTGGTGGCCTTTGGATCAAGTGCTAACCTGTGTTGAATCAGCTGTGGGGGTGCAGAGTTAGTTATGAAATATAAAGCAGCCTCCTGGAGCAAGGGTAGTCTGGGCCCCATTTCTTTTAGTAGGGACAGTGTGTGAGGTAGTTCTTTACAGAAAGGGTTGACAGGTACTGTAATTGACCTGAAGCTTGGGAGAGAGGTCTAGATCATGGCTGATTTGGGAGTTACTCCAAGTGATAGTTGAAATTCAGAATGTATGAGAGATTCAGGGTGTATAAAAGAGTATGTAGAATGAGAAGAGCAGAGGGCCCAAGTTAGAAGTCTGAGCAACACCAACATTGAAAGACTGAATGGAGACCAAGAAGGAATAGTTAAGAGGTGTCTGGACAGTGACGAGAGTGTGGTGTCACAGAAGCTGAGCAGGGGAGTATCAGAAAATGAGGAAGTGACCTTTAGTGTCAGATGTAACAGATTTAGTGAGATAGGCACAGGAATTTTCCCACTGGATTTGGAAATTAGATCATTGTGACCTTAGGAAGAGCAGTTTGAATTGGGTGATGGGGGCAAAAACCGGATTTCATTGGGTCGAAGAGTAAATGGAAGAGACCAAGCGGGGAAGATTTGTAAATATAGGTTACTCTTGAGATATATTGATGAAGAAAGAGATTAGGCAGCACCTAGGGGAGGATGAGTTGGAATCCACCCGACGGCAATGGTTTAGAAGAGGATGGAGGTTAAGGCAGGATTTTTTGTTGTTGTTGTTTTAATGGCTGATAGTGGAGTTACATCTTACCTGGGGGTTCGCTGAAGGGACATAAGTTAAATGAGAGTTTGATGTGAGTCCCAGGAATGATGGTCCCGGTAAATGTATACAAAATTTAATACATATTTTTAGTGAGTAAAATAGATAGATATTAACAGTACCTGTTTTTATTACCTTAAAGTTAAAAAAATAAAAGTTCATTATATTTACTACTAACCCAGTGCATCACTGACAGTGATTTATATAGCACAGAGGCATGCAGTTTTGTGAAATTGTATACATTTTTTGGGACACTGTATACTGAGGGGAGAAGGAGAGAGTAAAGAGGGAAAAGATGAAAATACAAGTTTGAGAGGCTAGTGGACTAAGGACTTGGTGAGAGGCAGATGGCTGAAGAGCTCAGGATGGTTAGGGGTGTATAGTGCTCCTCTGATAATAATGGAGGAGGTGAGGACTCGTGTGGCTGTGGATCAGTTTGTAATAGGAGTGGAGAGCATTGAATATGACCGTATCTATTGGCTTCCATTCTCTTCGTGAGGTAGGCTAGGTAATTTGCTCACTGAATTTGAATAGAGGACTTAAAGTTTAAAGTGAATGATGAAAATGTGGACTAACCATTGAGGGGAATGGGGAACCAGCTGACTGAAGATTTCTGAAAATTTTGTTGATGCATTAGGAGAGCCCAGATGACATCGTTAGTTCCTAGCGATGGCAAGGTTGCTGGACTTCATTCAGCAGAGCTCCACCATCCCGTGCAGGAGTAGGAAAGGTGAATTTAAGGCTGTGGTTTTGCTGGTTGGGTGTGATGGAAGGGTAAGCATATGAGGGAAATCAAGGGTATCAGAGAGCCTTTAAGTGATTATCCATGTCTCCCATCCTGGAAGAAGAAGGAAAAAAACAAAGGATTCAGGGAATTGGAGGTCACATGATGAAGAGGAAGTGTAGAAGTGAAGTCTTCAGAAAGATGAGAGGCTGTAAGGGCGTGTCCCAGAGGAAGATGAAGGTGTTTCTGCCATAATGCCGTAAATGTGCTGCTGGAAAAACTTTGTGTTTTCCACAAAATTGTGTGGTAAAAGTAACAGGACTCCTGGGAAAAATAGTGTTGGGACAGACCACTTAAAACCTATGTCACTTTGCAACCAGGGCACTACCAAAATAAATGTCCTAATATAAAACCAAACCAGACATGTTGCCATCGAGTCTATTCCAACTCATAACAACCCTATAGGACAGCGTAGAACTGCCCCATAGGGTTTCCATGGAGCAGCTGGTGGATTTGAACTGCCAGCCTTTTGGTTAGCAGCTGTAGCTTGCCATAGCTCTTAACCACTGTGCCACCAGGGGTCCAATAAAATATAAGCATAGTTAAATTGTCACTGGCATTTGTGTCCAGTATAAGTACTGATCATTTGCTGTCTTAAACCCTGGGGTTTGGGCTTCCTTCTTTGAAATACAAGTGTTTGGAGGTCCTTTAATTAAAATTAAAAATCTGATTTAGAAGTTAGCCTTTTCACCCTTTTCTTTAAAAAAAAGAAAGAAAAAAGAGGAGATACAGCTATTGAAACCAGTTGCTGTTGAGTCGATCACGACTCATGGTGAACCCACGTGTTACAGAGTAGAACTGTAGTCTGCAGGGTTTTCAGTGGCTGGGATCTTTCCAGGAGATCGCCAGGCTTTCTTCTTAGGTGCCTCTGGGTGGATTTGAACAGCCGGCCTTTAGGTTAGTAGACAAGCGCTTAACCGTTTGCACCACCCAGGGACTCCTGTAGGGTTTTCATTGGCTCATTTTTGGAAGTAGATCACCAGGCCTTTCTTCCTAGTCTGTCTTGTTCTGGAAACTGCTGAAACCTGCTCAGCATCATAGCAACACTCAAACCTCCACAGACAGATGGGAGATGGCTGCGCTTGAGGTGCATTGGCCTGGAATCAAACCTGGGTCTTTTGCATGGAAGGCAAGAGTTCTGTCACTAACCACCACTGCCCTTACACACCTATTAGGATGGTTAAAAACAAAAACAAAAAAAAGCTAACAGTGCCAATTGCTGGAAGGGGTACTGAGCAACAGGCGCTCTTGTTCATTGCTAGCAAGAATTCACAATGGTGCAGTCACTTTGGAAGATATTTTGGCAGTTTCTTGCAAAGCTAAACATAGTCTTATCATATGATCCAGCAATTGGGCTCCTAGGTATTTACCCAACTGATTTGGAAACTTATACCCACACAATAACCTGCACGTGAATGTTTACAGCAGCTTTATTTGTAATTGCAAAAAACTGACAGCAACCAAGATGTCCTTCCATAGGTGAATGGATAAACTATAGTACATCCATCCATACGATGGAATATTATTTAGCAATACAAAGAAATGATCTATCACGCTATGTAAAGACATGTATGAATCTTAAATGCATATTGCTAAGTGAAGGAAGCCAGTCTGAAAACTCTGAACTGTGTGATTTCAATTATATGACATTCTGGAAAAGGCAAAACTTTAGAGAGAATAAAAAGATGAGTGATTGCCAGAGGCTTTGGGAAAGGGGAGTGGATCGAATAGATGAAGCACAGGGGATTTCTTTTTCTGGTAGTGTTCTGTATGACGCTGTAATTGTGCCTGACACTGTGCCTTTGTCAGACACATTCAGCTTCGCAGCACCAGTAGTGAACCTTAATGTATGCACATTTTAAAAATTAAGAGATGAGGGAAATTCCAGGATAGAATGCAGAATGTGACAAAAAAGTCTATTTCAAATGTACGAAACAACCTCCTGGGTAGTGGTGGGGGAAAATGGTGCTAACTCAAGTAACTTTGGAAATCAGTGGAGTCTAAAACTAAAGGTAAAAGAAGCTACCCATGGGAATATGAGTTAACAAGTCTGATACTGCTACACACTGAACAGTTAAGTAAACGGATGGTGGTTGTGGGAGCCAGGTTTCTCATTCTCGGAGTGAGATTTTACAGATAAGCAAAGGAAGGAGGCTAAAATGATCCATATGACTGTGGGTTGGAGTTGGAGACATCAGTATGAACTGATGTTTTAACTTACTGTAATACAGATGGTTGTATGTAGACGTATAATCGGAATCGACTTGACCGCAACACTAACCAGTTGGCATTCAGTTGATTCCAACTCATGGTGACCCCAGGTGTGTCAGAGTAGAACTGTGCTCCGCAGGATTTTCAATGGCTGATGTTTTGCAAGTAGATTTCCAGGACTTTCTTCCGAGGCACCTCTGGGTGGACTTGAACCTCCAACCTTTTCATTAGCAGCTAAGTGTGTTAACTGTTTGCATCACTCGAGAACTTCTGTAGAAATATAGATGTGTGTACGTACGTGGGTTACTATACACACGTGTATTTTCTTGCTCTGTCAATGGGAGGGCCTAGAAGCAATCAGTGCATCTAGTACCCAGATCTTGGATTCTAATTATCATTTTCCAGTAAGAGGAACTGGGGCATTGTCTTGGTTATCTAGTGCTGCTATAACAGATATACCACAAGCGGATGGCTTCAACAAACAGTTTATTCTCTCACAGCCTAGGAGGCTGAGAGTCCAAATTCAGGATGTTAGCTCCAGGGGAAGGCTTTCTCTCTCTGTTGACTCTAGAGGAAGGCCCTTGTCATAAATGTTCCCCTGCTCTAGGAGCTTCGCAGTGCAGGAACCCCAGGTCCAAGGGACACGCATTCCTGGCTCTACTTTCTTGGTGGTATGAGGTCCCCAAGTCTCTGCTCGGTTCTCTCTTTTATATTTCAGAAGAGATTGGTTTCAGACACAGTCTAATCTTGTAGATTGAGTACTGCCTCATTAACATAACTACCACTCATCCCAGCTCATAACATCATAGAGATAGGATTTACAACACATAGGAAAATCATGTCAGATGACAAAATGGTAGACAATCACACAGTACTGGGAATCATAGCCTAGCCAAATTGATACACATATTTTTCGGGGACACAGTTCAATCCATTGCAGGCATTAAATAAGTATGTTGAGCCTAGAGCATCTTGTAGTGCTAGAAAGTAAGGAAGTGCTCAAAAAGAAAAAAAAAAAAACTCCAGAAAAGTCCACATTGATGAAGGGATGTCAAAAGGTCAGAACCAGCTGAAAAAGCTCCGATGACCTAAGTTGGAACAATTGGAACAACAAAATTAAGCAATGTGGGATTACAACTTGAAGTATATAATGTATGTGAGTCCATACTGATATAAACAAAGAGGAAATATGTTAGCACCTTGTGATCTGTACTGAACTGGTGGTTTTCCCAGATGCCTTCATATAGTGGCGAGCGTAGTAGTTCCTGAAGCTACAAACACTAGGTACTCCTTACACTATCAGAATGCATTGCTGTAGAAATCTAAGCTTTTTTCCCTCCCCTTAGGATCTGCAGTGGTTGAGTGCTTGACTGCTAACCAGAAGGTCAGCAGTTCACATCCACTAGCTGCTCCTTGGAAACCCTGTGGGGCATTTCTGCTCTGTCCTGCAGGGTCTCTATGAGTTGGAATCAACTCGACAGCAACGGGTTTTGTTTTGTGTCTTTTTATATTGCTGAGTTTTTCTCTCGTTTCTTGATGTTGGGAAAAACCGTTAAGAACAAATGATTTTCTTATCATCTTGGCATCATTCCCATATTTATCAATTGCATGTTCACTAATTTGCATTCAAGAAATGTGTGTTGTAGCTGGACAGGCTTTCTTAGAACTTAAACTTTCTGAGATGAAATTGTTTCAGGTGGTATCAGAATCGAGAGCTTGGCTCTAGAGAGGAATCATTGAAGTTAGAGTGGAGGTCAGCGGAACTAAAGATGTCCAGGAGTTAAAATGTGAAAACAATATAATCATCACAAATAAGTGTTAAGTGTGTTAATGTTTTATGGATATATGTGGCTATAAGGGCGTATAAAAAGGAGGTTAGACAAGTCCCAGAGGTGAGAGAGAGAATATTTGAGGAAGTAAATAAAGCTTGAGTGACTTTATAACAAAATGAAATGTTGCGCGGTCCTACGAGTTGGAGCCGACTTCGATGGCCCCTAACGACAGCAGCAAAGCTTGAGCTGAGATTCAGAGGAGAGTCAGACCTAACTAGGTTAGGAAGGAAGGATATAGCTGCCTGAAATAAGGCTGATATAGCTGGGGCAGAAAGAATGAGGTGGAAAAAACAGGTAGAGGGCTAGGCCAAATAAGATTTTGAGGAATTTTATCTTTTTTCTGGGCAAAATGGGAGGCTTTTGAAGCAATGTTAGGTTATATTGAGGGACGGTGGTGCAAGGAAGGCAGATTTTTATTTCCAGAAAGGTGGCGGCTGCATGTTGGAGAGTAGATTGGGGGAGGGCAGGGGAGAGGAGGGGAGAAGAGTGAACGTAGCTGGGCCAGTACCTTCGGACAAGAGACAGTGGTTGCTTAAATTAGGGTCTTGTAGTCAAGATGGAGACAAGTAAATGGAAGCGGAAGATATTTAGAATTTAAATTAATAGGACTTGGTGAGCAATTGAGTGAGTGCAGGTAGGGAAAAAAGATGTGTGAAGATGATTCCAAAGACTCTGTCTTAAATAACTCGTTGGTTTGGTGACATTCACTGTCCAAGGGCACACTGGATGAGAGGACCTGGTTTTGGGGAAAGATGGTAAGTTTTGGGTATGTAGAGCTGAAGCCTGTCTCCAGTGTGAATTCCGATTTAATTACAAGGAATATTCTGGTATCATTTTACGTTTATCCTCACCTCCTCTCTATTTTGTAGGGAAGGAGAACAAAAAGTAATATTTGATAAGTCCCACATTTGAGATGTCAGGTAGTCAGATTTAAATTTCTTGGTCTGAAGTTCTGAGGAGAGATCTAGGTTGGAAATACAAATTGTTGAATTATTTGTGTGTATATGTAATAACTGAAGCCTAGGTGCGTATGAGAAGGAAAGTGTATTTCGGACCAAGCCTTAAGGAATTCCAGCAAGTATTGATTGGATGGAGGATGGATATGCCTGTGAAGGAGCCATCAGGAGAATGACTAGTCTGTCCAAGAAACTACAGTGAGAGGAAGTGGTTATGAAATAGTGTGCGATGCTTCTGAAAGGTAAAGTGATAATAGGACTGAAAAATGTCCTGTGGGTTTCTGAAAGAGAGGTATGGAGGTCGTTGGTCATCTTGGTGAGAGATGTTGGTAGAGTGGAGAAGTTGAAAGCCACTTTGGAGTGGGTTGAGGAGTTTGTAAGAGCAAATTGTCAAACTGGTAGAGCTGGTCGAGAACCGATCCAAATATTTAACTGATGGCTGTGTTAAATGACACACAAACTTAGTTTAGAGGATTAGATGCCATTTAATTGCTGGACAGAAAAAATGAAAATATTTGATTATGATTTTTTTTTAAAAGCAAACAACATAGCTGTTTCATTTCTCAGTTAATCTGTAGGACAGAAAATCTTTATATGCCAAGGGTTATTTATAACTTTAAAGAAACCTCTTTGGATTTGCATTGAATATTCATTTAACAAACATTCATTTACTATGTACTTTATTCAAAGCCCTTTCCATTTCAGTTAATAGAATCAACAGATTGTTTAAAAAGAGCTAACCTAGCTAGCCTTAGAATTTTGAAGCAATAAATATGTTTTCTTCTAGAGCCATATAGAAACTATGTAGCATTGAGGACTGTGGTGTTAGAAGTTTAAACGCTCGTGATGTGAGGTTGTGTTTGGTCAGTATAGAATGTAAGGTAACAGTAAACTTCCTGCTGTTACATATCCAAAACCCATTACCACTGAGTTGATTTTGACTCATAGCGACCCAATTGGACAGAATAGAACTGCTCTGTAGGGTTTCCAAGGCTATAATCTTTACTGAAGCAAATTGCCACATCTTTCTCCCGCGGAGCAGCTGGTGGATTCGAACCCTTGACCTTTTGGTTAGCAGCTGAGCTCTTAACCACTGTGCCATCAGGGCTTATTGATGTTAGATACAGGACATTCCTTTCTGATATTACTAGTCTCATCTAAGAAATAGTATAAATCCTTTTAATCTAAACTATTTCCTGTGTCTTTTCATTTTAATATTAATTTTAAAATGAAACAAATCTTTTTAATTTAAACATTTAGGGAATTTTCTACCTTGTCTTAGTAGAGCTTAAATATAATAGATCCTTGAAAAATTTATGTTTGTGTAGTATGATGTGTTTATTTTTGCATTATGGAAAAAATTATGAGATTTTTAACTTATACATGGATTTAATTCACGATACTATTACTTGTTTTGGGCAAGTTATAGGACCTCTGTAAGAATTTCTCCATTCTTAAAAATGAGGTGTAATAATACCTATTTCACAGATAGTGAATGTAAAAAATCCATATGTAACAGCACCTAATGCTTTGGTACCTTGTTTACTCTCAAATACTAGTTTTCTTTCTCTTTTCCTATAGAAGTAGCAACAATAAGAGTTGGAGATGAATGCAAAATGATTTCAGAATACTCAGTATAGTGAAATCCCTTGTGTCAGTTCAGAGCTCACACTGAAGTCAGGCTTCTTGAGTTTAAATCCTAGCACACATCCTGGTTTGGAATTCTTACACAGCAGTCTGACAATCCTGGCACACATCCTGGTTTGGAATTCTTACACAGCAGGCTGACCTTGGGCAAGTCTTTATCTTCCTTTAGTTTCCCAGTATGTAAAATGATGATAAATAGTACCTACCTCATAGGGTTGCTTTGAAGATTAAATGAGTTGATACATGTGATACTC
The DNA here is from genome assembly GCF_000243295.1 of Trichechus manatus latirostris. NCBI lineage: Eukaryota > Metazoa > Chordata > Mammalia > Sirenia > Trichechidae > Trichechus > Trichechus manatus. The sequence goes on along the minus strand of NW_004444039.1, from coordinate 3,225,914 downwards.
TTAGAACAGTGCCTTTCACATAGTACTAAATGTATATTAACTATTATTATCATTATTAAGTACACCTTGAGTTTTAACTTGTGCCTAAAAGCTTTGGCCACTCCCATCCAAAACCAAACAATGAAATCCAGTTTGATTTAGGACTATAGTTAGATTCTGATTAATCAAGGTTTTTTTTTCTTTTTTTATTTGTAGCTGCCTAATTAAAAAAATTGCGTTTGGTTTACATGACCTTTTCCCAGCCAACTCAAATATTTGAACAAGCTTATACAGAAAAAGATGTTTTACTGAAACTATAATTTATTAAATGACTGAGGTGTTTATTAAAAAGTGACTAGGGCTAACCAAAAGGTTGGCAGTTCGAATCCACCAGCCACTCCTTGGAAACCCTATGGGACAGTTCTGGTCTGTACTATAGGGTCGCTGTGAGTCAGAATCGACTCAGCGGCAGCTGCCAGGCCTGCCAGTGTCTTTTTTTTTCCTCCACTTCTCTTTTTTATTTTTCTTTTTTATTGTGCTTTAACTGAAAGTTTATAGTTCACGTTAGTTTCTTAAACGAAAATTTTTATACACATTGTCATATGACCCTAGTTGCTCTCCCTGTACCGTGACACGCATACTCCCCCTTTCTACCCCGGTTTTCCTGTGTCCATTCAACCAGCTCCTGTTCCTTTCTACCTTCTCATCCCACCTCCAGACAGGAGCTGCCCATTCAGAGTCATGTATCCACTTGAGCTAAGAAGCGCACTCTTCACGAGTATCTTTTTATGTCTTATACTCCAGTCTAATCTTTGTCTGAAGAGTTGGCTTCAGGAATGGTTTTAGTTTTGGGCTAACAGAGAGTCCGGGAGCCATGTCTTCCGGGATCCCTCCAGTCTCAGACCATCAGGTCTGGTCTTTTTACTAGAATTTGAGTTCTGCACCCTACTTTTCCTGTGCTCCATCAGGGACTCTCTGTTGTGTTCCCTGTCAGGGTGGTCATTGGTGGTAGCCAGGCACCATCTGGTTCTTCTGGTCTCAGGGTGATGGGTCTTTGGTTTATGTGGCCCTTTTTGTCTCTTGGGCTAATATTTTCCTTGTGTCTTTGCTGTTCTTTATTCGCCTTTACTCCAGGTGGGTTGGGACCAATTGATGCATCTTAGATGGCCTCTCACTAGCTTTTAAGACCCCAGACGCCACTCACCAAAGTGGGATGTAGAACATTTTCTTAATAAACTTTATTATGCCATTTGACCTAGATGTCCCTCAAAACCATGGTCCCCAGACCCCTGCCCCTGCTACTCTGTCCCTCGAAGTTTTTGATTGTATTCAGAAAACTTCTTAGCTTTTGGTTTAGTCCAGTTGTGCTGACTTCCCCTGTAGCGTGTGTTGTCCTTCCCTGCACCTAAGATAATTCTTGTCTACTATCTAGTTAGTGAATACCCCCTCTCTGCCTCCCCACCCTCGTAATCATCAAAGAATGTTTTCTTCTGTGTTTAAACCTTTTCTTGAGTATAATAGTGGTCTCATACAATATTTGTCCTTTTGCGACCAGCTAATTTCACTCAGTGTAATGCCTTCCGGATTCATCCATGTTATGAGATGTTTCACAGATTCATTGTTACTTTTTATTGTTGTGTAGTATTCCATTCTGTGAATATGCCATGATTTGTTTATCCATTTGTCCGTTGATGGCCACCTAGGTTGTTTCTATCTTTTTGCCTTTGTACACAGTGCTGCAGTGAACATGAGTGTGCATGTATCTATCCGTGGGACGGCTCTTAGTTCTCTAAGGTATATTCCAGGGAGCAGGATTGCTGGATCGCATGGTACTTCTAGCTTTTTAAGGAAGTGCCAGATTGATTTCCAAAGTAGTTGTACCATTTTACATTCCCACCAACAGTGTATAAGTGTTCCAGTCTCTCCACAACCTCTCCGACATTTATTATTTTGTGTGTTTTGGATTAATGCTAGCCTTGTTGGGATGAGATGGTATCTCATTGTAGTTTTGATTTGCATTTCCCTAATGGCTAATGATCCTGAGCATTTCCTCATGTATCTGTTAGCTGCCTGAATGTCTTCTTTGGTGAAGTGCCTGTTCATATCCTTTGCCCATTTTTTAAATGGGTTATTTGTGTTTTTGTTGTTGAGGCGTTGCAGTAGATTTTATAGATTTTATAGATTAGACGCTGATTGTATTTGTTGTAGCCAAAATTTTTTTCCCAGTCTGTAGGTTGTCTTTTTACTCTTTTGGTGAAGTCTTTTGATGAGTATAAGTGTTTGATTTTAAGGAGCTCCCAGTTATCTAATTTCTGTTCTGGTGTTTATGCATTGTTAGTTATGTTTTATATTCTGTTTATTCCATGTATTAGGGCTTCTAGCGTTGTCCCTATTTTTACTTCCATGATCTTTATCGTTTTCAATTTTATATTTAGGTCTTTGATCCATTTTGAGTTAGTTTTTGTGCATGGTGTGAGGTATGGGTCTTGTTTCAGTTTTTTGCAGATGGATATCCAGTTTTGCCAGCACCATTTGTTAAAGAGACTCTCTTTTCCCCATTTAACAGACTTTGGGCCTTTGTCAAATATCAGCTGTTCATAGGTGGATGAATTTACATCTGGATTCTCAGTTCTGTTCCATTGGTCTGTGTCTCCTTGTACCAGTACCACTGCCAGTGTCATTTTGTAGACTACCTTCTCACAACATAATGTGGATGAGAATTTAGATGTGCCTGAATAGTAATTGTTTGATAATGGCCAACTTCCATGTTATAATTATAAAAGCCATCTTTTTTTTTTTTTTTAAATGACAATGCTTTTTAAAGTGTGCTTGTATTTTATTTCCTTCTGTTTAGCTCAGCATGAATCTACGTATGTTAAAGCAGTTTTGGAGTGTCTACATATTGGTGCTTCCATTTTTGTCTCCTGTCAAGTTTATCATCTCCAGTGGTCACAGGTTGAGAACCTGTTTCTTCCCGTAACACATATGCTTAAGAAGTCTATGGATACAAGTTTTCATGGTAGTAGAAGGGGGTGGCTGAGTTTATTCAATTTCTTTTGAGCCATGACATGTGCTAATTTTGCATTGCAGGTATATACTCCACTGTTTAATGATAGAGTATGCATTGGTAATTTGAGCCAGTAAGGGAAGATACGATCTCATTGGTGTGTGATGGTTATCGTATACCTTAAGATATAATCGTTGACTTAAAAGGAGGTGTTTAGTTTGAAGGCAGTCATGGTAAATTGGAGAAGGGAAATTCTGCTACCCATGAAGGTAATTTTATAGTATGATTGAAAGATTAATGACATACATGAGTTTGTATTGGGTTAAATATATCTAATTAGAACACCTGAATAATGATTTAGAGTACCGTTTCTCATAGTCCTTTCTGGGATTGTAGAGACTTGCCTCACACTCTGAGTACTTTCTGGCATGCGACTTCAACTTCTGTTTTTATTCTCTTGTGGTTTTATGGACATATTTTCTCTTGCTCACTTGATTTTGTTCACATTAGGTTTGAAGGTAATTCGTATCTTCAGGGAGGGGCTGGGAAGGTGATGGTGAGTGACGGAAGCCCTCTAGGATTAGAATTGAGGCATAGCTAATTTAAAAAGTTTAAAAGCCATTATCTAGCAGATTTCCCAAAATGTCAGCAGTGGTATGGTGTTATTTCTTCTCTTAAAAAAGGAAGACATGAAGTGCAACTAGGGATTAGATAATATTTCTCAATGGGCTGTAATTGACCAAAGAAATTTTATGGAATCAGCCTTTGTATAGAATTAATGGTAAAAACTATATCAAAAGTTCAACAACAATAAAATTGTAAATTTTTCAAGAAAACTGCTTTGCCAATTCAATCTAATTGTATAAAATTTCATTAAAAATATACCCTATAGTACAGATACTTTTGGTTTAAAAAAGTGTAGGGCATTTGGCAAAAGTGTTTAGGAATTTTATAAATTATATGCAAATTTAGTTCTGGTAAAAGTAATGTTATTTTCTCATCATATTCTTCAAGTAAATCCTTATTTGTCTTAAAAATATAGTCTACTCTGAAGTGTTTAATTTGCATAAAGGGCTGCTAAGTTCAGTGTTTTCAGATTCTAAAGTCTTAAAACTAGTGATAATGGGAAGAGTTCTGTAGTCACCTTGGGCTGGTTTGCATATTGGATTAATTGTGATGATAAATGTTTTATTCATTAATTATTTGAACTGATGGGAGCACAAATGTACATATTGTTCCAAAACTTATATTTGTAACTGAATTATTTATTCAGGTTTCATTTAAAAATCTCATTTGATTTTTTTTTTCCTTCCCATTTCATATGTAGGTCATGGCAAAACTCCAAAAGATGCAGCATCAGTTCGTGCCACGCATCCGATACCGGCAGCCTGTGGGATTTATTATTTTGAAGTAAAAATTGTCAGTAAGGGAAGAGATGGGTAAGTGAATTTTGGTGGGAAAAATCACCTGTTATTCTTGGGTAATTATTTTTGTTTCAATTCATAACGTTTATGATTGAATTGGAAAATTGGAATTTTTGAAATTTTGGTAATTGGAAAGGTGGAATCTGAATATTCCAGTATAGCAGATTGGATTTGGTTCTGCTTAAATACTGGTTGAAGCTAAAGCTTGAGTTAGTCATTAGAATGGAGATTTGAGATTAAACAATTGAGGGAAAACAACTCATTTTTTATGTCATGTCTTACACTGTCTTTTCCTGAATTTTGTTGAGAAGTTAAATTCTCTCAAAACTAGTTAGCCAAAGACAGTATGTGATTCATAGATATTTTATAGGGCTTAGGACTTATAATTCTAGGTTTAGACTGGGAATGTGTGTTTGTATTTTTCCAATTGGAAGAACTCCCCAGGGGTTAGGATACGATTTAGAATCTTCCAAATGAGAGCTTCGTGTTAGACCCTGGAACTAACTTTTATTTTATTTATTTATATTGTACTTTAGATGAAGATTTACAGAGCAAACTAGTTTCTCATTAAACGATGCACATGCTGTTTTGTGACATCGGTTGCCAACCGCACAACATGTCAACACTCTCCCCGTCTCGACCTTGGGCTCCCCATTACCAACTTTCCCGTTCCCTCCTGCCTTCTTGTCCTTTCCCCTGGGCTGGTATGCCCATTTAGTCTTGTTTTCTTTTATGGGCCTGTCTATCCTTGGCTGAAGGGTGAATGTCAGTAGTGACTTCATTACTGAGCTATAAGAGTGTCCAGGGGCCATGCTCTCAGGGTTTCTCCAGTCTCTGTCAGACCAGTATGTCTGGTCTTTTTTTGTGTGTGTGAGTTAGAGTTTTGTTCTACATTTTTCTCCAGCTCTGTCTGGGACTCTACTGTGACCCCTGTGAGAGCAGTCAGTAGTGGTAGCCGGGCACCATCTAGTTGTGCTGGACTAACACTTTCTCTTGTATCTTTGGTTTTCTTCATTCTCCCTTGCTGCAGACAGGGTGAGACCAGTGGAGTATCTTAGATGGCCACTTACAAGCTTTTAAGACCCCAGATGCTACTCACCAAAGAAGAATGTAGAACATTTTCTTTATAAATTATATTGCGCCAATTGAGTTGGATGTTCCCAGAGACCATGGTCCCTGCAGCCCTAAGCCCAGTAATTTTGTCCCTCAGGGAGTTTGGATGTGTCTGTGGAGCTTCCATGACCTTGCCTTGGACAAGTTGTGCTGGCTTCCCCAGTATCGTGTACTGTCTTACCCTTCACCAAAGTTACCGCTTACCTATTGTCCAGTTAGTGTTTTTCTTTCCCGCCCCTCCTCTCACTCGCAACCATCAAAGGTTGTTTCTTTTTGTGTGTAAACCTTTTCATGAGTTTTTATAGTAGTGGTCTCGTACAATACTTGTCCTTTTGTGATTGACTTACTTTACTCAGCATAATGCCCTCCAGATTCATCCATGTTGTGAGATGCTTCGCAGATTCATCATTGTTCTTTTTCATTGCATAATGCTGCGTTCTGTGTGTGCCGTAGTTTGTTATCCATTCATCTGTTGATGGGCATGTAGGTTGTTTCTATCTTTCCGCTATTGTGAACAATGCTGCAGTGAACATGGGTGTGCATATGTCTATTCAGGTGACAGCTCTTATTTCTCTAGGATGTATTCCTAGGAGTGGGATTGCTGGATCATATGGTATTTCTATTTCTAGCTTTTTAAGGAAGTGCCATATCGTTTTCCAAACTGGTTATACCATTTTACATTCCCACCAGTAGTGCATAAGAGTTCCAGTCTCCCTGCAGCCTCTCCAACATTTGTTATTTTCTGTTTTTTTTAAATTCGTGCCAGTAATGGCAGGGGTGAGATGGTATCTCATTGTGGTTTTGATTTGCATTTCTTTTATGGCTAGTGATCGCAAGCGTTTCCTCATGTCTGTTGGCCACTTGAATGTCTTCTTTTGTGAACTGTCCGTTCATGTCCTTTGACCGTTTTTAAATTGGATTATTTGTCTTTTTGTTGTAGAGGTGTTGGATTTTCCTATAGATTTTAGAGATTAGACTTCTGTGGGATTTGTCATAGCCAAAATTTTTTCCCAGTCTGTAGGTTCTCTTTTGGTAAAGTCTTTTGATGAGCATAAGTGTTTAATTTTTAGAAGATCCCGGTTATCTAGCTTATCTTCTGGAACCAACTTGTGGTCAGGGGGGTGAGGACATCAGAATCATTTATGGAACTTGTAAAAATGGCATGGTGGGGGCATCTGACCTCCTTTTAACTTTTCAAGGGGGCGAGAGAATCACCATCAGCATCAGCCCAAAGCCAATTCCTAGGAAGCAGAGGTTAGAAATACTTCCTCTCTCCAAATTTTTTACCAGTTCTGCCACCAGCCATTCCTCTCATGGCACTTTGTTAGGTTCGATAATGCATTGCAATGGCCACACAGAAGTCACAGACCATACTCATGATTATGGGGTTTATTAGGGAAATAACAGGTTACAATTCAGGATCAGGAATGACTCAGGATAAAGTTCTTCAGTCAGGACAGCTTGGGCCCCTTGGGCCTCTTGGGCTGGCCTGGCCTCTTCCCTGCTTGGGCAAGTGTTACACAGCTCTTTAGCTCTGCCAGAAAGTGCCCAGAGGCATCTCACTTCGGCCAATAAGCCTGAATCCGAAGGCACTCAGCTCTAGTTCTGTGAGTAGGCAAATCTTGCTCCGATGACAAGTGCCTGGAGGCACCCTACTCTGCTAGCAAGCTTCCTGCCTGAAGGTGCTCAGCTCTCTCACTCCGTGGGCCAGGAAACCCACGACACCATCTCCTGCTGATCTCCTGGTTCTGCTGCTGCTGGTTCTCTGCCACGCTTGCTGTTGTTTCTTACTGTCTCGTGCCATCTCTGGTGTTACAGCTCTCTGTCTCCTGGGTCTAGGAGGTTCTCAGTGCAGGGACCCCAGGTCCAAGGGATGTGCTCTGCTCCCGGCTCTTCTTTCTTGGTAGTAGTGAAGTTCTCCTCTGCTCTGGGATTGGCTCTCTTTTAAGCCTAGCGGGATGGCAGAACTGACCAATCTCCTCATTAGGGTTCCATACTCCTTATTTGCATGCTCTCACCCCTGCAGGCTTCCATGCACCTTATTTTTATTTGATTTTATTTTTTTATTGTTGTAATTAAATGAAGTTTACATTTCAAGCTAGTCTCCCATACAAAATTTTTATACATACATTGTTATGAGACCCTAATTGCTCATCCCATTCTGCAACAGCACACTCATCCTTTCTGCCCCTGATTCCCCATGACCATTCAACCAGCTCCTCACTCTCTCTGCCTTCCCATCTCACCTCTGGACAGAAGCTGCCCCTTTGGTCTCTTGTATCTACTTGACTAAAGAGGCACACTCTTCATGAGTATCACTTTATGTCCCACAGTCCAGTCCAATCCCTGTCTGAAGAGTTGGCCTCGGAAATTGTTTTAGTTCTGGGCCGATA
>NW_004444039.1:3201929-3217619 GCF_000243295.1 Trichechus manatus latirostris | reverse complement strand
TCTTATCTACTATCTAGTTAGTGAATAACCCTCACCCTCCCTCCCCACCCCGTAACCATCAAAGAATGTTTTCTTCTGTGTTTAAACCTTTTCTTTAGTTCTTACAATAGTGGTCTTATACAGTATTTGTCCTTCTGTGACTGACTAAATTCACTCAGCATAAGTTCCAGCTTCCACCATGTTACATGTCCATGCACCTTATTTGCATTAGTAGTGTCTGTCTAATTTCCTTGGTTGGCCACAAGCACCTTATTTGCACAGTCCCAACCAATCATTGTGTGGTAGTCACAAAGACTATGGCTAGAAGGGCCATATTAAGTAATTCACTATACCTCAGGACTATTAAAAATATAGTAGCTTGGATCATAGTCCCGTAGCTCCTAAATCAGAATTTTCAGAAATAGAGCTCAGCCAAAATAGACATTTTGAGGAAGCTGCACTGGGAATTTTGGTGCATATCCCTGGGTAAGAACCAGTTCCCTAGACTCATTGGACCTCCTATCCTGTGGTGTTTCCTGTTGACTGCATTGTGGTATCAGAGATCCTTTAAAGTAGCTACCAAGATAAAACTATTGGGCTATGTTGACAAGTTGACCAGGATCTGAAGTGAATCTTTCAACCCCTCTTTGTGCTTCACCCATGTTTAATTGACAAAAGAAGTGTATTCAGTAGATTATTCCTGCTACTTTATAGGCTGAATATTCTCAGTGTTAACATTATGGCAAGTAGAAGGTGAAAGCTCGAAATTCAGTTACAACTTTATTTAACTGCCTCGGTTTTCCCAGGGTGATCAAGTTAAAGATAGTCAGAGAAGGCAAGGATAAAGTGGTTAAGAGAGGCCCCAACACAGTTGTAATGATTTCTAGCTCTATAGCTGCATGCTCAGTACACCAGTTCTTTTTATACCTAAAATTATATCAAACCCATAATGCTGGTGTTGCTCAGGGTGATTCACTAGGTTCTTTTACCTGTTACTCTACATATTCTGTATTTGCATGATCGTGACCTTATATTTTCATGTCTGCAAATACCCTGATGACTCTCTAATATAAAGCTATATATCCGATTATTCCATTGAGCTCCAGACCAATATGTCTAACCAGATGTTGGCATTTGAATGTCCCACGGGTATTTCAAATTTAGCTTGTTTAAAACTGATTCTTCTCTAAAAACCAGCTTGGTTAGTGGTTTCACTGTTGCTAGAAACTTGAGTACTTCCTGCTTCTGACTTTCTCTGTCCGTTTCTACTGCCTTAATCAGGTCCTGGTCATTTATCTCCTCACTTACTGAAGTGGTCGGTTAATCAGTCACCCAGTTGCTCCCTGTTTTGCCCTCAGTCCAGTCAGCGTTGTTAGCTTTCTCTCTAATATAGAACTGAATTTTATCTGTCCCCTTCTTGAGATCATTTGGTATACTTGTTGCTTTGAGGATAAAATCTAAAACTCCCCAGCAAAGTCTTTCATGATGTGACTGACTCCAACCTAATTCTTCAGTCCCGTCTCTTTTTTCCAGGATCCCTCGTTCTTTTATTCTTTCATTTTTAAAAATCAAGGTGTATTTTACCAGGGCTTCGAACTGGTTCTGCCTGGTTCAGTCATGGCTGAGGAAGCGTCACCGGAACAGACCCGAATTTTTTTAAGTTATGGCAAACCAGAAAGATAGCTGGAACGGGAAAAACTATGGGTTGAAGCCCTGCTAGAAACTTTATCTCCCTCGTAGCAGCCAAACGTTTTGCCCTTGGATTTTGAGCACAATCTGAAGCCGTGCTGCCCCACTCAAAGATGGCGGCCGACATGCTGCTTTGAATGTGTGCCCGTTTCCTACAGTCCTGCCAACAACCCAGTCTCACTCATCAGGCTCCTGAGAGGGCTTATTACACCTCTTCTGAGTCTCTCATTCCAGGGCTTCGACCTGTAATTCTTCCTGTTCAGGTACAGTGCTGAGTCTGTCAAATTGCAAAACTTAGGATCTGTTCCCGTTTCACTTTGTAGGCGGTGGCCGAACTGGTTTGAACTGGTTCGAAGCCCTGTATTTTACATTAGTAAAACTTACCCTTTTTAGTGTATAGTTCTGTGAGTTTTGACAAATGAGTACAGTCATGTAACTACCACCAAAGTCAGTATATAGAACAGTTCATGTGAGAGTTCTGTCACTGAAAAAAATTGCCCCACACCCTTTTGCAAAAAACCTTGCCCCACCTCCAGCCTGTGGTAACTCCCTCCAGCCCCTCTCTCTGCAGTTTAGCCATCTGCAGAATGTCACGTTAATGGGATTGTATAGTATGTAGCTTTTTAAGTCTGGCTTCTTTCACTTAGCATAATGCATTTGAAATTCATCCAAGTTGTTGGCGTATATTGGTAGTTCAGTCCCTTTTATTGATGATTATGTGGATGAACCACAGTTTGCTTATCCATTCCCAGGACATCTGGTTTGTTTTCAGTTTTTGGTGGTTATGAATTTAGCCACTATAAATGTTTATGTATGTGTTTTTGTGTGAACATTTCATTTGGGTAAGTATCTAGGAATGTGTTTGCTGGATTGTATGTTAAGTGTATTTTTAACTTTCTAAGAAAATGCCAACTTGTTTTCCAAAATGGCTAACTAGTTTGAGTTCCTACCAGCAATATATGAGAGTTCCTATTGCTGTACTTCTCCTCGCTAATACTTGGTATTGGCCCTTTTTTTCCTTAACTTTAGCCATTCTAATAGGTGTCTAGGAGTCCCTAGGTGGTGCATATGGTCTGGAGCTCAGCTGCTAACTGAAAGGTTAGCAGTTCAAATCTCCCCAGAGGCTCCTCAGAAGAAAAGTCTAGTGATCTACTTCTGAAAGATCACAACCTTGAAAACCCATGGAGTGCAGTTCTACTCTGAAGCACATGGGTCACCATGAGTCTGAATTGACTCAAGGGCAACTGGTTTTTTTTTTGTTGTTGTTATTGTTTAATACGTGTCTAGTGGTATCTTGGTTAATTTTCATTTCCCTAATGATTAATGATGTTGGAGCCCTGGTAGTGCAGTGGTTAAGAGCTCAGGCTGCTAACCAAAAGGTAGACAGTTTGAATCCACCAACCACTCCTTGGAAACCCTATGGGGCTGTTCTCCTCTGTCATACTGGGTCGCTATGAGTCAGACTCAACTCCACAGCAATGGGTTTGGGTTTTTTTGGTTTAGTGGTATCTTGTTAATTTTCATTTCCGTAGTGACTAATGATGTTGAAGAATTCCTAATTCCTTCCTGTTGTGGTGAAATGAGTTCCTTTATGGCCTTTTGCCTTGGTTCTTTGGAAAAACAGGTGAGCGATTTTTCCCTTGATCCCTGAGGTGTTACCTTTGCCCTAGTTCTTGGAAGAGGCAATTTGAGGAAGAGGGCTCCTAGGTTGTTTTCTACGCCAGAGAGTTTGTTATAGGTGTTCCCTGGGTTGATTGACATTTCCTGGATAAGCTGTAAACAATTTAATGATTTGGGCTGCAGTCTGCGCTGTGATTGGTCTATTTTACGCCCCTTGCATGGATTGGTTGATTTACTATGCAGATAGTGGCTTGAAAATCTACCCATTAGGACTGAGTGACTTGTGGTACCCTGAGGGTTAGTTGGTTCTGGTACTGCTGAGAGGTCTAGGCCTTGAAATTGACAAGGAATTTGCTTATATAAGCGCCAGTCTCACAGAGGTTTTTAGAGATGAGTAGAGAAGAGAGATGCCTAGAGAGGAGGCGAGGAAACTCCTAAAAGAGCTATAATATGGATCAAGGGCCGTAACACTGAAGACAGTGAGAGGCCTGGAAGGGGCCCCAGGGCAGAGCTGGCAGTGCCTGCAGTGACACAGGGGACTACTGCTGGGAGAGCAGCAGCTGAGCAAGCCGCTGTACTGCCTGTGAGCTAGGCTAGCTAGTGGTGGAAAGGCTGACTGTGGGGAGGTCAGAGGCAGAGGGGCCTGCACACCTGAGAGGGGGCATGCTCGGCCAAGAGACGGGCCTGCTAGTACAGCCAAGAAGGGCTTGAGAGCTGTTCTGCTTGGAAGCTGTCTTGTACTGAAGAAGGGAGGGGTGTGCTCTCTACTTCCAGGGAGCCTTCCAAACCTCACCTGTGTGCTTCCTGATACTGATCCCGAATTGTTCCTGTGGACTTCCAAGTTGATCCTGATCCCAAATTCTAGCCTGTTACGTCCCTTATAAACCACATAACTGTATGGTCTGTGAGTTCTCTGTGGACCTTACAATGAATTATAGAATCCAGCAGAAAGGAAGACAGTGTTGGGGGAGGAACGACTGGTGTCAGAATTGGTGAAAAGGTTGGATAGTGGAGGTATGTCTGACTTCCACCTTGTAGGAACCTGCTTTGTGCTGATGCTGATTATTATCCCTCAGAAACTGAGGCGATTCCTTGCACCACACTACACCTGTGCTTCACCCATCAGGTACTATTTGTAGTTTTCTGATCTCACACGTTGGCTGATGTTTCTAGTTCTGTATGCATGCCCTTTTTTTCTCCTTGAATTCACTTTCTCCTACCCCTTTCCCCTATTTGCCCAGGTAACCACTAATTCTTCAAGTCCTAGTTTAGTGATACCTTTTTTGTGGCACTTTCTCCTCCCCCAAGTAGGATTGTGTCTTCTTCGTTAACATTTTGAGCGGACTGTAACTATAATACTTGTACTGTTTTAACTGTCGGCTTACTGGTGTGTGACCATATAGACTGAAGAGTAGGGACGATTTTATCTTTCTGTAACTCCAGTACTTAAATTATAGCTAGCATTCGGATAAATGAATAAATGAATGCATAAGAAACATTCCTTACCTTCTGTATATTCTTAGGGAAAACTATTGTAATTCTTTGGTCAGATTTTATTCACTTCTCTGGCAAAACTCATTCATTGAACAAAGCTCTAGGCCCAACCCTGTGCTTTTAGAGAGAAGAAGAGTTTATTTATGAGAAAAAAGGGAGTCATATTGCTAATTTTGACCAAGTAATGTTTTTCTGGAGATGTATTGAACTATATAAAACGATATAAATTTTTTTCCCTAAAATCCTAATCTTTGTGAAGAATAGACCAGGAAGAGCAGGCTATTAGTTACCTTTTGCTCGCAGTGATATGTGTTCATCTAGAAAGTTTATAATTATAAAACCCAAAACCAGACCCATTGCTGCTGAGTTGATTCCGACTCATAACGACCCTATAGGGCAAAGTAAAACTGCCCGATAGGGTTTCCAAGGCTGTAATCTTTACGGAAGTAGACTGCCACCTCTTTCACTCATGGAATGACTGGCGGGTTTGAACTGCGGACCATTTGTAGCAGCCACGTGCTTAACCAGTATGCCACCAGGGCTCCTTGGAGTTTATCATACTTAATTAAAATTAAATTTTCTTTTAAGCAGTGTTTTCAACTAAGATTATGGCAGATGAATAGGTATTTGGATCCGAGATCTTAGTTTTTTTAGAAAAATTTTCATTGTCAGCAGGTTTTCTCATGAAGTGGAAAGAGTTGGGTATAAATTGCTGCTTTCAGAAGAGTGAAAGAAAAGAGAAGCAGCGGGTGTTCATGTGTTATGTGCTTGGAAAGACTTAATTTATCTGTGATGTGCAGTATTTGTAGGTCTGCCTTGGAAGATTTAAGAATATGAGTGTGATGATTGTTACTTGTATTTCTTTATTGCCTAAGAAATGAAGACTTGAAGTAAGTTCCTTTTATTGGGTGAAAGAAAGACTTTCATTTTCTGCCTTGGATTTGCATTTAAATAAATACAAGTTTTGCGTATGTCCCACAAAATAAGCTTAATTTATGAGGATAAAATATCTTGTCTAAATTTTGTGATTAATTTAAAAATAAACCTCTAATGTATTTCAGAACAAAAAATTTTAAATCATATCAGATGACTTTTGTTAGGAGACATATTTAAGGAGTGTATATTAGCTTCGTGTTCTTGTTAACAGTCATTGACTGCCTGGATACATTTCTAAAAGCAGACTGTATCTTATGAATGTACTTTCAGTTCAGGAATTTCATTCAAGTTTTAAATTATGCATACTAATAGAGATAGTGGAGGTACAGTTCATTCTAAATGTGAGGAATAATAAATTTTTTATTTGAAAATTTTTAGAATTTAGAGTTTATTATGAGTATGATATTTTTAGCTCTTCAAACAGAATATCAGTGCCAGTCTGTGGCAGTGATTCAGGAAGAACTGCATGTAATCCAGTCTTTCTGTTCTTTTCCTAAATTCTTAGGCCAGTTACCAAGTGCAGTCTCTCAGAATGTTCCTTCTATGCTTTCTGACTTTCTGGATTATTTCTTTGGGTAGTGGGAGAGTATTAAAGATATTTCTTCTCATCTAGCTTTGAAAGGTCTTTCCTTCTAGTTTTGATTGATATAGGGAGCAAATAGAAACAGCTTGAAAATGTGAACAAAGACATCAAGTAAGCAATATATTTATTACCTTAACAAATACATGTTGAACACCTATGAAGCAACAGGCATTGCCAGCAGCTGAATGATTATAAGTATGAAATTGTTATTCATCTTTGCCATATCCACAGTTTCTAGTAGAGGACCTGATACTTAGTAGACACTCAGTAAATTCATTGAATAGACTGAATGTGGTCCCTGCTGTCAAACAGTATCGCATTCAGTGTTGGAGGATACAGTGAGGAAGGGAATGGGGAGCAGCCATATATAAATAACTCTGGATTAAGACATATACTAAGCACTTTAAGACCATAGTCTAGTGGGACAGCTTGGTCAGTTGGCATAATATAGTACATAAAGTTCATGTTCTTCTGAGGCCAGCTCTTCAGACAGGGATTGGACTGGACTGTGGGACATAAAGTGATACTCGTGAGGAGTGTGCCTCTTAGCTCAAGGAGATACAAGAGACTAAACGGGTAGCTTCTGTCCAGAGGTGAGATGGGAAGGCAGAGAGAGTTAGGAGCTGGTTCAATGGACATGGGGAATCGCGTGGAAAGGAGGAGTGTGCTGTCACAGTATGGGGAGAGCAATTAGGGTCACATAACAATGTATGTATAAATTTTTTATGGGAAGAAAATAAAAAAGTTCATGTTCTACATCCTAGTTTGATGAGTAATATCTGGGGTCTTAAAAGCCTCTGAGTGGCTGTCTAAGGTACAGCTATTGGTCTCTAGTTTGGAGTAAAAGAAAGAAGGAAACCAAAGACTCAGAGAAGAAACCAGTCTAGAGGACTAATAGTCTACACAAACCACGACCTCATCTACCCTGAAACCACAAGAACTAGATGGTACCTGGCTACCACTTCCAACTGTTTTGATCAGGAACATAATAGATGGATTCTGATAAAATGTGAGCAAAATGTGGACCAGAACTCAAATTCTTAAAATGTCCGGACTTAATGGACTGGATGAGGCTGGAGGACTCCCTGAGACAATCTCCCTGAGATACTCTTTAAACCTTGAACCAAAACTATTCCATGAGGTCATCTTTTAGCTAAGTAACAGATTGGCTCATAAACAGTATCACCAGTGAGTACTTTGCTTCTTTAAAGAATCATCTATATGATACCAAACAGTCAACATTTACTCTAAAGCAAAGATGAGAAGGCAAGGGGGCAGGGAAACTAGATCACTGGAAGTGGGACAACCTGAACAGAAATTATGAGAAAGTTGACACACTATGAAAAACATAACTAATGTCACTGAACAAATTGTGTAGGAATTGTTAAATGGGAACCTAATTTGTTGTGTAAACTTCCACTGAAAACACAATAAAATGTTATTTAGGAGAAAAATGAGAAAAGTTTATAGGAGAACTGAAGAGAGAGTGATTACTTCTGGCTCAGATAAACAGATTTTTAGAAGAAGTAGTGTTGATAGACTGTACATGACAATTTGAGAGGCCTTGTTGGGGAAGAATATTCCAGGCTGGAGTAGTCATAGGGGAGAAGTGGAACAGTAGGGTGCCTTTGACAAAGGTATATGGTTCAGTGTTGTTGGGGGTTTGGGAAATTATAATGAAGAGTTTACAGACATGAGAATGGAATCAGGCATTGGAGAGCTTTGATGGTAGTTCTAAGGTGGAATACTTTATAGGTAGTAGGAAGCCATCAGTCTTTTTGAGTAGGGAAATAAATAGCCTGTTTTAGGAAGACAACACTAGGTTGAGACTGGATGTGATATGTAATAGCAGTAGGAAAAGTGGCTAGAGAGAGTAGGGGCTGTAGAGGTAGGAGTTAAATTATGAGGCTGTTCCTAGAGATCGTTAGTGACGTTGTTGTTAGGTGCTGTTGAGCTGGTTCTGATTCTTAGCAACCCTGTGTACGACAGAAGGAAACACTGCCCCGTCCTTTGCTGTCCTTATGGTCATTGCTTTGTTTGAGCTCATTGTTGCAGCCACTGTGTCAGTCCGTCTCGTGGAGGGTCTTCCTCTTTTCACTGACCGTCTTCTTTACCAACCATGATATCCTTCTCCAGGAACTGGTCCCTCCTGATGACATGTCCAAAGAGGCAAAGTCTCACCATCCTTGTGTCTAAGGAGCATTCTGGCTGTACTTCTTCCAAGACAAATTTTTTCCCCTCTTTAGAGCCAATCAAATCACTCTCTCTAGGCCCTTGTGTATCCTTTCATAGATAACCTATGAGCAGAGTTTTTAAGGATGAATGGCAGTTTTAGAAGCTGATTGGTTACTTTTGTTGAAAATTTTAGTCAGGTTTTTTGGGATAGGACAGATTTCAATTTAAGTCTTAGCTCTGCCACTTACTCATTCTGTGACCTTGTATTTGTTGACGAACTCTTTCAGTTTCCTTGTCTGTAAAGTGGAAATAATAGTACCAACCTCATAGCAGTGTTATGAAGATTAAATTCAGTAATTCATTTAAAGCACCGATGAGAATGTCTGCTGCACAGTAAACCCATGATGCATATGTGCTGCTCCTGGAGAAAGAGCAGCATGAAGTGTTGTGGTAGGAATGTGTCTAGAGATGATCATGAGGGACTTCTAGTGTGTTATGCTAATGGGCGTTATCTCCTATCTTTTAGCTGGGCTAGTTTTAAGCAAGGGAATGATACAGGTGGATTTGCATTTTAGAGAGGTTACTCTGGTGGTAAGATGGAAAATAGGTTTGAGACCAACATCAAGAAGATCAGTTGGGCTATTGTAATACTAAGTAGAGGGCTTACTCTGTGTAGTGGGGTTAGTGAGAAAAGTAGACAGATTTGATAGCTGTTTGGGTTGTTAAACCGCTGTAAGACTTGATTAGGTGGTGGGAATAGCGGAGGTAGCTGTTTGAATGAGAAAGGGTTAAGGTTTCTGGCCTGGACGATGCAGTAGGTGGTGATGTGACTAAACACAATAGAAAATACAGGAAGGAAGTTGAAGATGATGAGTAAAATGTATGAACTGCTGCGGGGCATCTAAGTGATTAGTTAAAAATAAATGGGATTTCGAAGAGAGATCAAAGCTGAAGATGGATTTTGGAATCATCAGAAGGTAAGTTGTTGAAGCCATGGGAATTGATAGGATCATCCTAGTATGTAATGTAAAAAAAAGAAGGCGGCCTGGGATGGACACCTGGAAGAAACACCATATTTAAAGGATATATAGAAGGAGGGAAGCCAGCTAAGATACTGAGAAGGAGTGGTCAGAGAGTTAAATGAAGACCCTAGAGAGTATAGTGTGTTGAAAACAAGAAGGTCAATTAAAAGGAGAACTGAAGTGTCCATCTTGTTTTGTCATTTAGGAGATTGTTAATCCTTATGATAGTGGGTTTCCTTAAAGGTAGGGATGGAAGCAGGTGCAGTGTGTCAAAGAATTAGAAGTAAGGAATGGAGATAACCTAGCCGATGGACTAAGTAGCTGTGTTTCTGTTGTGGGAAACAATAATTCATGGTCAATTTAGAAAAATAATATGCTGTCAATTTGGAAAATCTAAAGAGTACAAAAAAATGTGAGGAAGAAAATTTTCCATAATCTTGTAAATCGCAATTAATACAGGCAGTCCCTGGGTTACGAATGATCTCCATTCCTAACTGTGCCTTTAAGTCAGATTTGTAAGTCAGTAATAGGTGTATATGGTTTTATTTAGCCTGACTTTGGAGGCCTGGTGGCATAAGTGGTTAAGAGTTCAGCTTCTAACCAAAAGGTTGGCAGTTCAAATGCACCAGCTGCTCCTTGGAAACCCTGTGAGGCAGTTCTACTCTGTCCTGTAGGGTTGCTATGAGTCAGAATTGACTTGACGGCAACGGGTTTGGTTTGGTTTTGGTTTCGTGCAAGAAAAGGCTTGAAGTTTTTTCAATGATTTAAAAGCTGCGCGGGCAGCAAGTGAAGGTGATTGTAGGGGTTGGTACAGTCATTTCAAAATGAGGGCAAATTTGCATAACATTAAAGGACAAGTTCAGGTTGTCCTTAAGTTGGATGTTCATAACCCAGTGACTACCTGTACTTCAATTTGTTTCCTTACAATTTTCACATATATAGTTTTATATTTTGAATAAGGAGCCCTAGTGGCACAATGGTTAAGTGCTCAGCTGCTAACCTAAAGCTTGGAGGTTCAAACCCACCCAGCCACTCTGCGGGAGAAAAGACACAGTCATCTCCTGTAAAGATTACAGTGAAACCATGTGGGGGCAGTTCTTCTCAGTCATATAGGGTCACTCTGAGTCAGAATGGACTCAACAGTACACAACAACAACAACGCATTCTGAATATAATCTTACAGGGTTTTGCATCCTGTTTTTATTATTGATTTATTTATATGTATTTATTACTGTATATTATATAGTTACAAGCATTTTCCTGTTAGATTAAAAAAGCTCTGGAGGTCTATTTTTGCTTTGTTTTCGGCTGTGGCATAGTCCATTGTAAATATATTATGACACATCTTTAGCTAGTCTTCTCTTGTTCGCTACTTAACTTTCTTAACTATTTCACTATTACAATCTTTTTTTTTAAATTTTTAATTTCTTTTGTTGTTGAGTTGGGCACCATCTAGTTCTTCTGGTCTCATGGCAAAGAGGCAGTTATTCAAGGAGACAATTAGCCTCACATTCCATTTCTTCTTGTTGTTCCTGCTTTTCCTTCCTTGTTGCTCCAGGTGAATAGAGACCAATTGTTGTGTCTGGGATGGCTGCTTGCAAGCTTTTAAGACTCGAGGCAGTACACAGCGAACTAGGAGATAGAAACACTAAACACGCTATTAGGCCAGTCAACTGGGATGTCGCGTGAAACCATGACGCTAAACCTCCAAACCAAGGAACCAAATCTCACGAGGTGTTTGGTTGTACATAAGCAGCCTCAGGAGCTACTATTCTTTTTTTTGTGTGTGCATATGTCGTTGTTGTAAGTGTATCTATCGTACAGCTTTTGCGAGTTCAGCTTTTTACAGGTGTACAGCTTACAGAAATTACATTAATTAACTGTGCATCCCTACCCTTAATCAGTCAGACTTTTCCAACACCGTAAACCGAAACTCAGTATGCTGTCAGCAATAACGCCCCCCTTTGCCCTTCTTTCTCATTCCTAGTAACCACCAAGAAGCTTTGGTCTGTATACATTTGCCTGTTCTCGTCTTTTTATATAAATGAGGTCATACAGTATTTGTCCTTTTGTGATTGATATATTTCACTCTAGCTTAATGTCTTCAAGCTCCATCCATACTGTAGCATGTATCAAGACTTCATTTCTCTTACTGAGTAGTATTCCATGTATTATGTACCACATTTTGTTTATCCACTCATCTGTTGATGGGCATTTAGGTTGTTTCCATCTTTTGGCTGTTGTGAATAGCGCTGCAGTGAACATTGGTGTACAAGTCCCTGTTTGAGTCTCTGCTTTCAAGTCTTTTGGGCATATACCTAGGAGTGGAATTGCTGGGTCATATGGTAGTTCTATTTTTAGTTTTTTGAGGAGCTGCCACAGTTTTCCACAATGGCTGTACCAGCAATGGGTAAGGGTTCCAGTGTCCCCACATCCTTGACAGCATTTACTGTTTTGTGTTTATCTTAGCCGTCCTAGTGGGAGTGAAATGGTATCTCATGGTGGTTTTGATTTGCATCTCTCTGATAATTAATGACATAAAGCATCTTTTCCTGTGTTTGGTGGGCATTTGAATGTCCTCTTTGGTGAAATGTCTATTCAAGTCCTTTCCCTGTTTTATGATTGGGTTGTCTTTTTGTTGTTGTTGAGGTTTTATATATATTTTGGTTAATAGATTGTTATCGGATACATGGTTTCCAAAGATATTCTCCCAGTCAGTAGCATGTCTTTTCACTTTTTTGGTGAAGTCTTTTGATAGACAAAGGTTTTTAATTTTTATGAGGTCTTATTTATTTTGTCTTTTGCTGTTTTTGTATTTGTATTATATTAGATAATTCATTGTTACAAGCTAGGCCCGACAGCATTGCCCTTGCATTTTTTTCTAAGGATTTAATGGTTTTGGTTAGCACATTTAAGTCCATATTCCATTTTAAATTTGTTTTTGTGTATGGTGTGAGGCATGGATCCTGTTTCATTTTTCTGCATGTGAAAATCCAGTATTCTCAGCACCATTTATTGAAGAGTCTCTTTTTTCCCTGTCAAATGGACTTAGAACTCTTGTCTAAAATCGGTTGATCATAGATATGTGGCTTTATTTCTGGACTCAGTTCTATTCCATTAGCCTGTGTATCTATTGCTACACCAGTACTAGGCTGTTCTGAATACTGTAGCTGTATAACATGTTTTAAAATCAGGAAGTGTGACTCCTACTTTGTTTTTCTCTTTTAACATTGCTTTAGCTATTTGGTGCCTCTTGCCATTTCATATAAAGTTTAGGATTGGTTTTTCCACTTATGTAAAAAAGTCTCTTGGAATTTTGATCTGGATTATGTTGAATCTATAGATCGCTTTGGATAGTTTTGACATCTTAACAGTATTAAGTGTTCCAGTCCATGAACATGGAACATCTTTCCATTTGTTTAAGTCTTTGTAATATCTTTCAGCAGTGTTTTGTACTTTTCATTGTATATGTCCCTGGTTAAATTAATTCCTATGTATTTTATTCTCTTTGGAGCTCTTGTAAATGGAATTGTTTCCCATTTGTTCACTATTAGAATCTTTATGCATGAAATCCATTCCTATTTCTTTAGCACATACTTCTCCAAGTACAATAATTTGATCAAAAGAAGGGCATGCACACTTTTAAGGCTGTGATACATATGGCTAAATTATTCTTCCAATTTACATTTGGATAGGAGAGAGCTGGTCTTATGTATAAACTGAGAAGAGGGAATCACTAGTGATGCCAAGGGAAGATTGATAGGGTGAGTTTTGCTGAGGGCATGGTGGGTTATGGAGATTAAAGTAGAAATTTTAGGACTGTGGGATGGGAGTGGAATTGACTGGAACTTAATATCACTACTCGGGGAAGCCTGCCTTGGCAACCCTCTCACCTCCAAACTAGGTTATATTCCTCTGTAATCTGCTTTCATTACATCTCGTACTTCCTCTGCGTAGTATTTCTTTACATTCATAATTATTTATTTAAGATCTGTCTTCCCTGTTAGAGTGGAAACTCTATGGGAGTAGAGACTTGAGACACTCACAGCTGTTTTCCCAAGCATAGATACTTAGTGAAAGTATTGAGAAACTATGAGGTTTAAAACTATAAATTTGTTTTGATAGCAGTTTACATACAGAATGTCATTTTTCTGTATGTAAAATGTACTCAGTTGGTTAAGGAGGAAAGTTGAATTGTATGATTTACACAGTATGGGAAATTATAGGTTAGTTAAGTTGGAAGAACAACCATAGTAGTTGAGGTTACTGGTTAGGGAATATTTAAGTGGATCATTATAGTTCACGTTGGGTAAAGAAGAAATGAAATCAGTAAGGAGCTGATAAAGGTAGACAAAATGGAGAGCTTTCTATATTGCTGTTTTTAGCGGGGTTTAAAAAGAGATGTGGAATTTCTGAGGTGGAGTTGCTGAAGATGTCAAGTTTGGGATGTGGCAATGAAAGACTACTTAAATGAAGAGAAGCAAAGCTTTATTAGAGAAGGGATTTTTGTCTGTTTTTCACTCCTGTATCCTCGGTGCATAGAACAATGCTGGGCATAGAGTAGGTGCTCAGTAAATATGTTGACTGAATGGAGGTGCGTAAGGATGACTTCTTTTTCTCTGTGTACCCCTAGCACTGTGCCTGGTAGAGAATGTGGGTGCTCAGTATTTGTGGAATGAGTAAAATGTGAGCCTTGGATTTTGGATGTTTCTTTACCTAGATTTTGAAACCATCACACATGGTGGGAGCTGCATTTTTGTGGAGAGGAAATTAAGTTATTTAACGAAGTACTGAGTGAAGGTGGCAGAAGTTGCCTAGAGATATAGAACCACCATATTTTAAATTATTCTTGAGCGGGTTATTGTCAGTGTAGTTGAAATTCCAAGTTGCCTTTCTTCTGTCTCCTTAACTCCACCATTAGTTACTTTATGCCCAGCACGTGCACGTGGGGTTTTTTTAAGAAACTTTTTTTTCTAGTTGTAAGGTAATGTACTCATATGCAAAATGGGAAATCCAACAGCAAAATTCTGCGAAATAGAAAAAAGCATAAATATTTTTAAAAGCATCTGAAATCCTCCCACCCAGACTACCTGCAGTTGACATTTTGGAGTATATTCTCCCAGCCTTTTTTTCTCTACTCAAACTGATTTTAACATTAGTCTAAGAAAAAAAGGTTTAAGATGCATTTGAATCACATAAGAGATTTAAAAAAATATATTATTCTCATGTGTACTGCTGCTCACTGTACTTTCACCAACATGAGGGCTGGCATAATGAGTTTACTATGAGTTTAATTAAACGTTCAGAGAGAAAATTCCATTTTAATAATGTCTTGAAGGCACCCATAATCTTCCAATATAGCTTTAATGCTGTATGGCTTTGTCATAACAAGTGTATCACTTGAAATTGTATTTCAGTTTTTATGAACTAGAGAAATAGTTTATAGCTAGTCTATTTTTGTGAAAATAATGCAGAAGTTGGAAACAAAGAAGAAGAATCCCTAGTTGGAAAATATGGCATTGGTAATAGAAACGATGTGGGAAATCGTATGATAGAATTTTGCAAGAACAACGATCTATTCATTGGAAATAGCTTTTTTCAACAACTTAAACAGCAACTATACACGTGGATCTCACCAGATGGAAAACACAGGAATCAAATTGACTACATCTGTGGAAACAGACGATAGAGAGACTCAATATCATCAATCAGAATAAGGCCAGGGCCTGATGGTGGAACAGACCATCAATTACTCATGTGCAAGTTCAAGTTGAAGCTGAAGAAAATTGAAACAAGTCCACGAGAGCTGAGGTACGACCTTGAGAATATCCCATCTAAATTTAGAGACCATCTCAAGAATAGATTTGGCACATTGAACACTAATGACCGAACGCCAGACGAGTTGTGGGATGACATCAGGGACATCATATATGAAGAAAGCAAATGGTCATTAAAAAGACAGGAAAAAAAGAAAAGACCAAAATGGATGTCAGAAGAGACTCTGAAACTTGCTTTTAAATGTAGAGTAGCTAAAGTGAATGGAAGAAATGATGAAGTAAAAGAGCTGTAAAAGAAATGGTGAAGTAAAAGGGTGCTCAAGAAGACAAAGTAGAGTATTATAATGAGATGTGCAAAGACCTGGAAATAGAAAACCAGAAGGGAGGAACATGCATGGCATTTCTCAAGCTGAAA
>NW_004444039.1:3174707-3201829 GCF_000243295.1 Trichechus manatus latirostris | reverse complement strand
CATCCAGCCATTTCAGGAGGTAGCATATGATTAAGAACAGATGGTATTGAAGGAAGAAGTCCAGGCTGCACTGAAAAGTATTGGTACACGAATTGACAGAATACCAATTGAGATGTTTCAGTAAGTGGATGCAGCACTGGAAGTACTCACTTTTCTATGCCAAGAAATTTGGAAGACAGCTACCTGGCCAAATGACTGGAAGAAATCCGTATTTCTGCTCATTCCAAAGAAGGGTGATCCAGCAGAATGTGGAAATTATTGAACAATATTATTAATACATATGCAAGTAAAATTTTGCTGAAGTTAATTCACAAAAGTGGTTGCAGCAGTACATCAACAAGGAACTGCCAGGAATTAAAGCTGGATTCAGAAGAGGACATGGAATGAGGGATATCATTGCTGATGTCAGATGGATCTTGGCTGAAAGTAGAGAATGCCAGAAAGATGTTTACCTTTGTTTTATTGACTATGCAAAGGCATTCGACTGTGTGGATCATAACAAATGATGGATAACATTGCAGAGAACGGGAATTCCAGAACATTTAATTGTGCTCACGAGAAACCTGTGCATAGACTAAGAGGCAGTCATTCCATCAGAACAAGGGGATACTGCGTGGTTTAAAATCAAGAAAGATGTGCATCAGAGTTGTATCCTTTCACCATACTTACACAGTCTGTATGCTGGACAGATAATCTGAGAAGCTGGACTATCTGAAGAACGGGACATTAGGATTGGAGGAAGATCGTTAACAGCTTGTGTTATGCAGATTATACAGCCTTGCTTGCAGAAAGCAAAGAGGACTTGAAGTACTTACTGATGAAGATCAAAGACTTAAGCCTTCAGTATGAATTACACCTCAACATAAAACAAAAATCCTCACAACTGGACCAATAAGCAACGGAGAAAAGATTGAAGTTGGGAAGGATTTCATTTTACTTGGATCCACAATCAGTGCCCATGGAAGCAGCAGTCAGGAAATCTAATGACCTATTGCATTGGGCAAATCTCTTGCAAAAGACTTCTTTACAGTGTTGAAAAACAAAGATGTCAGCTTGAGGACTAAGGTGCGCCTCACCCAAGCCATGGTATTTTCAGTCTCCTCGTATGCATGTGAAAGGTGCATGATGAATAATGAAGACAGAAGAGGAATTGACACTTTTGAATCATGGTGTTGATGAAGCATACTGAATATACCTGGACTGCCAGAAGAATGAACAAACGTGTCTTGGAAAAAGTCCAGCCAGAGTGCTCCATAGAAGCAAGAATGATGAGACTTTGTCTCACGTACTTTGGACGTGGTATCAGGAGGGACCAGTCCCTGGAGAGGACATCATGCTTGGTAAAGTAGAGCGTCAGCGAAAAAGATGACGACCCTCAACAGCACCTAACAACAACAGTTTGTTTTTATTTCAGACATATCGAATGCTTGTTGTTTGCCTATTAATGGAATCACTTGAGTGAAACTCAGTATTCTAAAACAGAGAGAAATGGTCGGTTGGTTTTAGATGTTCTGATTTTTAATGGATGATTTGGCAGTTTGGGTAGGTTTTTCTGGAGGGGTGGTTGAAATGTTTAAAATGGGTTACAGAGTAGTAATTGTTGCCAGGTGGAAGAGTAGACTGGCTAAGGGTTCAGCTTCCTTCTAATGTTTCTCTCTTTGTGGTTGAGACAGCATGGATTCTGAGCAGTTTTCTTCCTTATGTTTTCAGACAGAGAAGAATTAGTACAGCCACCACCCATGTACTACTCACCACATAGGTTTCACAGTTCAGATTTTGCTGTATTTACCTTATTACCAATCTGTCCGTCCATCAATCTGTTTTATTTTTAATGCATTTCAAATTGCAATTTCCAATCTTTAATTTTATGTTTGTATCTTTTTTTCCTTTCTCTGAAAATCTTTGTTTCTCCTAATATGAACATAATCATTTGCTTTATCCTTTAACATAGCTATAAATTTCTAAATTAAAATACCCATATTAGCACTAAGACTATTGAATGCTGTATGATTTCTTTGCAGTTTTTTTTTTTTTTTTTTTAAACTTTAGACTATATCCAACTAGGAATGCATCTTCAAACTACTGTGTTTTAAAGTCACTTGAAGTAAGACTTCTTTCTGTGTGGTTCTGCCGCCAACTTGATACATTGGTAGGTTTATTTAAATTTGTCTTAAGTTTTTTTTTGATTGTGGTAAAATGCATATTTTAAAAGTGCCATATTACCCATGAATTCAGTAACATTAATTACATTCACTGTTATGCTACCTTCACCACTATCCCATTTCCAAATTTTTTTCATCACCCCAAGCAGAACTCAGTACCCCCTAAAGCAGTAACTCCTCATTCCCCCACTCCCCCAGCCCCTGGTAACCGCTAATCCACTTTCTGTCGGTAGACATTTGCCTATTCTAAATATTCCATGTAGGTGAGATCATACAGTATTTTTGTCCTTTTGTTCCTGGATAGCATTTATCAGAACTTCATTTCTCTTTATGGGTGAATAAAATCCGGTTTTATATATAGATCACATTTTGTTTATCTGTTCATCTGTTAAGGGATGCTTGGGTTTCCACCTTTTGGCTCTTGCTGATAATGCTGGGATGAAGATCCCTGTACAAGTATTTGAGTCCGTGCTTTCAAGCCTCTTAGGTAAATATACCTGGGAGTAGAATTGCTGGCTCCTATGGTAATTCCATGTTTAACTTTTTGAGATACCGTCAAACTCTCCTCAGTTTTTAAGGATTACATTTTTTTCACCTTTTGATTTTTCTTTTCTTTAATTATGTAAAACACTTAACATTGTTTCAAAATTAAAATTGTATAGCATGGTACTTCACAGAAGTCTCAACTTTCATCCTTGTCTCCTTCTCCCTGTGGGTAACCATTTTTGTTAGTTTCTTTGGCTTATTCTTCCATTGTGTCTGTGGCGCAGAGTAACTCTGAACAGATGATCCTAAGTAACTGTAACAGTGGTTGCTTCTAGGTAGGGGAAGTGGATCGTTGGGGACAGGAGTGAAAGGGAGGCTCTACACATTTTTGTTCCTTTTGAATTTTGTTTTATTATGATGTGGTGTGCTTTCTTTGTCCTTACCTTCATACGATTATCTGTAGTCCCCTCCTTTGAATATATTGTGAGCAGTAATTGAAATTAGCCAGTAACCTACTCGTCACCCTCCCTCCTCCTTCCCTGCCAGTACCAGTTACCAGTTACTGTTGAGTTAATTGCAACTCATGGAGACCCCATGTGTGTCACAGTAGAACTGTGATCCACAGAGTTTTCAGTGGCTAATTTTTTGGAAGTAGATCATCAGGCCTTTCTTCCTAGGTGCCTCTGGGTTGACTTGAACCTTTAACCTTTTGGTTAGCAGCCGAGCGTGTTAACTCTTGCATCACCAGGGAGTGCTTCTTCTCCAGCATCTGTTTTTTGGGAGTTAAAAATATTTATTATTTACATACAGAAAATTCACTTATTTAGGGGTGTATAGTTATGTGAGTTTTCACAAATGCATTGAATCATGTAACCACCACAGTTAAGAACAGTTCCATCAACCCCCCAGAATGCCTTCTTTTCCCACCTCCCACCCCAAACTCTTCGCAACCACTGACCTGTTCTTTGCCCCTATAGTTTTGCCTTTTGAAACCAGAATGTCATATAAATGTAATATTTGGAGGATGGCATTTTTCATTTAGCATGATGCATTTGAGATACATCCAGGTAGTTGAATATATCAGTTGTTCATTTATTGCTGAGAAGTACAGATGTCCCACAGTTTATCTATTTACCCACTGAAGGACATTTGGGTTGTTTTTAAGTTTTTCGCAATGAAGAAGAATGCAGCGTTTTAAATAGAATTTTTATTTATGGCAGAATTCCGTTATCTTGTTCTGGTTTTTGTAAACTCTCCCCCTTTTCCATTTTGTTGATTGTATTATGCCTGTGTTGTAAGAGCTTTATAATATTTATGTACACTAATCTGTCACCTTTATCCCCGTCATTTAGTGTTCAATATGTACAGTTAAATATATTTGATACTTACCACCAGACCTAATCCCAAAGCATCTCTTAGGTTTTTTTTGGTTGTCTGAAGTGCATTCTCTATTAGAGTGGAGCCCTGGTGGTGCAGTGGTTAAGAGCTCAGCTGTTAACGAAGAGCTCGATTGTTCAAATCCACCAGCTGCTCCTTGGAAACCCTATGGGGCAGTTGTACTCTGTGGTGTTTTGAGTCAGAATCGACTGAACAGCAACGAGTTTTGGTTTTTTGAAGCGCATTCTCTATTAGAGGACGCAGGAAGAACTCATGGGCAAAATCCATCAGGTTGGCAGCATGCTGGAAACTCCATCTGGTGCCCAGCATGGGTCAGGTGGCAGACTGGACACTCAGGCAGGATACCTATGTTACAGTTTTGAGACAGAATTCCTTCCCTGGGAAACCTCAGTTTTTGCTCTTAAGGTTTTCAACTGAGGCCCACCCACATCATCAAGAATAATCTCCTTTCAAGTTAAGTGATTGTAAATGCTAATCACACCTACAAAATGCCTTTACAGCGACATGTAGACGAGTGTTAAACCAGACAGCTAGGCCCATGGCCTGGCCAAGCTGACACATAAAATTAACCATCTCGATCTACCTTTTGGCAACTTGGCACCCATGCACATCTCCTTACATCATATTTAATATCAAAATAAAGACAGTAACAAAGTCACACGTCTGCTCACCATGATCCAGCTATCCTGCATACAACTGAAAACTCAATAGCCCTTTCCCTCGAAGAGGATGCAGAGTGCTTGGGTGATGTTCACTCTTCTTGATATCCTGTAGCTTAAATACCGATATAACGTTAATATAGCTTATGTTCTATGATAAGGAATTGAGAGGGAATAAAAGATACTTTCGTGTGCTCTCTCTCTCTCTCTTTCTGTGTATACACACACACACACACGCACAATGAAACCTGTGAGAGCCGAAACTCGACGGGACTGCCTTGTTTACCCTGGTCTCACAAGTTCTCTGCCTTTGACAAGGTCCAGTCTTAGACTTTTCTATTGCTGTTAATGGAAAATATTTGAGTTTTCCTTCTCTGATAGGTTTCTGCCTGTAAAAGCCAGAACCTGTGTAAGGCAGGGAACTTGTTAGAAATGCAAATCCTCAGCAGGGGGTCGAACTGGAACAAACTGGTTCAACGCCCTAATTATAACTGATGAGCCAATATTGATACATGATTATGAACAAAAGTGCATAGTTTACATTAGGGTCACTCCTTGTGTTGTACAGTCTTACCTGTTTTGACTGATGCTTAGTGTAATGTGTTCACCCGTATAGTATTGTACAGAACAGTTTCACGCCCTAAAAACGCCTTGTGTGCCGCCTGTTCAACCTCACCCTCACCCCCCATTCGACCCCCTGGCAGCCACTGATTGTTTTACTGTCACTAGAGTTTTTCCTTTTTCAAAATGTCATATATGTAGAATCATACAGTATATAGCCTTTTCAGACTGGCTTCTTTTCACCCGGCAGTATCCATTTAAGGTTCCTTGATCGCTCATTTATTTTTATTGCTGAATAACGGTCCATTGTATGGATGCACCACGGTTTGTTTATTCATTCACCTATTGAAGGACATCTTGGTTTCTTTCAGTTTTTGGAAATTATGAGTAAAGCTGCCATGAACATCCATGTATAGGTTTTTATGTGGACATACGTTTTCAGCTCATTTGGGTAAGCACCTAGGAGTGCAACTGCTGGTTTGTATGGTAAGCCTGCGTTTAGCTTTGTCAGAAACTACCAGACTCTTCCCAAGTGGCTACACCATTTTGCATTCCTACCGGCAACGAATGAGAGTTCTCTTGCTCCACATCCTCACCAGCATTTGACACTGTCAGCGTTCTGGATTTTAGTCATTCTCATAGGACATCATGCTTGATAAAGCAGAGGGTCAGCGAAAAAGAGGAAGACCCTCAACGAGATGAATTGACACAGTGGCTGCAACGATGGCTCAAGCATAACAACCAATCGTGAGGATGGCGCTGGACTGGGCAGCGTTTCGTTCTGTCGTACACAGCGTCGCTATGAGTCGGAACCGACTCAGCGGCACCTAACAGCAGTAGACGTGTAGTGATATTTCACTGTTATTTTATTTTGCCATTCCGTAGTGACCTGTGATGTTGAACATCTTTTCATGTATATCTTCCTTGATGAGGTGTCTGTTCAGATCATTTGGCCGTTTTGTAATTGGGTTGTTTCATTGTTGAGTTACAAGAGATCTTTGTGTATTTTGGCTATGAGTCCTTTATGAGATACGTCTTTTGCAAATATTTTCCCCCAGTCTGTGGCTTGACTTTTCCTTCTCTTTATAGTATCTTTCACAGAGCAGAAATTTTTAATTTTTGTGAAGTTCAACTTACTGTTTCTTTTATGGATTGTGTTTTTGGTGTCTTATCTAAAAAGTCACTGCTAAACCCAAGTTCACTTCTGTGTCTTTCTTGTAGAAATTATATAGTTTTGTATCTTACATTTCAGTCCATGATCCATCTTGAATTAATTTTTCTAAGAGGTGCAAGGTCTGTGTCTAGTCATTCCAGCACCATTTGTTGAAAAGACTGTCCTTTCCCCATTGAATTGCCTTTGCTCCTTTGTCAAAAATTAGTTGACAGTATTTGTGTGGGTCTATTTCTGGGCTCTTTCCACTGATCTATTTGTCTGTTCCTTTATCTTGAAGTCAGGTAGTGTCAGTCCTCCATCTCTGTTCTTCTTTAATATCTTATTGGCTTTTGCGTTTCCATGTAAACTTTAAAATCAGTGTGTTGATATCTATAAAATAACTTGCTGGGATTTTGATTGGGATTGTGTTGAGTCTATAGATCAAGTTGGGAAGAATTGACATCATAATAATACTAAGTCTTCCTGTCTGTGAACATGGAGTATCTCTCTGTTTATTTAGATCTTTAATGTCTTTTATCAGTTTTGTAGTTTTTCTCATATAGATCTTGTACATAGTTTGTTAGGTTTATACCTAAGTATGTAGGGTTTTTACTTTTGGAGGGGAGTGCTAATGTAAATAGCAAGTGGTGTTGTGTTTTTCTTTTCAAATTCCGATTGTTCATTACTGGTATATAGGAAAGCAATTAACTTTTGTATATTAAATTTGTATCCTACAACCTTGCTATTATCACTGATTAGTTCCAAAAGGTTTTTGTCTATTTTTGGGGATTTTCTACTTAGACAATCATATCACCTGAAAACAAAGACAGTATTATTTCTTCCTTTCCAATCTGTATACCTTTTATTTCTTTTTCTTGTCTTGTTGCTAGGACTTCCAGTATAGTGTTGAATAGTAATGATGAGAGGGGACATCCTTGTCTTATTCCCAGTCTTAGGGAAGAGCATCTCGTTTTTCGCCATTAAGTATGATGTTCGATGTAGACGTTCTTTATCAATGTGAGGAAGTTTCCTTCTGTTCGTAGCTTGCTAAGAGTTTTTTTTTTTTTTTAAATCATGATGGGTGTTGGATTTTGTCAGATACATTTTCTGTATCTATTGATATGATCATACAATTTTTCTCCTTTGCCTGTTGATATAATAAATTAACATTGATTAATTTGCAAACGTTGAACCAGCCTTGCATACCTGGGTTAATCCTATTTGGTCGTGGTATAAGCAACCTGGTGGCACAAATGGTTAAATGTTCGACTACCATCTGAAAGGTTGGTGGTTTGAACCTACTCAGAGGTGCCTTGGAAGGCTACCTTGAAAACCCCATGGAGCAGTTCTGCTCTGCACACATGGGGTCACCATGAGTCGGAATCAGCTTGACAGCAACTGACAACAGTTGTGGTGTATAATTTTTTTATTCATTATTGGATTCAATTTGCTAATATTTTGTTGAGAATGTTTGCATTTATTTTCATGAGTTACTGGTCTGTACTTTTCCTTCCTAGTAATATCTTTGTCCTTTAGGGTAATGCTCTAGAGTCATTATGAGTCAGAATCTACTTGACGGCAGTGGGTTTATTTTGTTTGTTTTTTACCGCACAGAATGAGTTGGGAGGTGTTCCTTCTGCTCCTATCTCCTGGAAGATCTTGTAGCAAATTGGTATCATTTCTTCCTTAAATGTTTGGTAGACATCACCAGTGAAACCATTTGGCCTGGTGCTTTCTGTTTTGGAAAGTTATTAATTGTTGGTTCACTTTTTTAAGTAGATATAGGCCTATTCGGATGATCTATTTTTCCTTGTGTGAGTTTTAGTAGATTTTATCTTTCAAGGAATTGGTCCATTTCATCTAAGTTATCAAATTTGTGGACTTAGTTGTTCTTAGTATTCTTTTATTATCCTTTTAAGGTCAGTGGGATCAGTTGTGATGGCTGCTCATTCATTTCCAATACTAGTGATTTCTTTTTTCTCTCTTTTTACTTAATTAGGCTAGAGGTTTATCTGTTTTGTTGATCTTTTCAAAGAACCAGCTTTTGGTTTTATTGATTTTTCTCTATTGTTCTGTTTTCAATTTCACTGAGTTCTGCTCTAATTTTTATTATTTCTTCTGCTTGCTTTAGATTTATATTTCTCTTCTTTCTCTTGTTTTCTAAGGTGGAAGCTTAGATTATTGATTTTAGATCAGTCTTCTTTTCTAATATGCATTCAATGCTGCAAACTTCCCTCTAAGCACTGCTTTTGCTGAATCCCACAAATTTCAGAAAATGGAATTTTCTTTTTCATTTAGTTCAAAGTATTTTTTATTTCTCATGGACTCGTGGTATCTAGAAGTGTGTTGTTTAATCTCCACATATTTGGGGATTTTCCAGTTACCTTTCTGTTCTTGATTTCTAGTTTAATTCCATTGTGGTCTGAGAACATACTTCGTGTGATTTCTGTTCTTTTAAATATGTTGAGATGTACTTTGTTACCCAGAATATAGTCTGTCTTGGTGAATGTCCCATGTGAGTGTGAGAAGAATGTGTATTCTTCTGTTGGTGGATGAACTATTCTATGAAATCCAGTTGACTGATGGTGCTGTTCAGTTGAACTGTATCCTTACTGACTTACTACCTGCTGAATTTGTCAGTTACTTATATAAGTGTATTGATGTCTCTAATTATAATAGTGGATTTGCTTGTTTCTCATTTTAGTTCTATCAGCTTTTGACTCATTTATTTTGGCACTTTGTTGTTAGCCACACACCTCGAGGATTGTTACCTCTTCTTGGAGAATTGACTTCTTTATCATTATATAATCCCCCTCTTTATCCCTGATAATTTTCCTTGTTCCGAAGTTAGCTTGGTCTGATGATGTCTGCCATATATCCACTACTTAGATTCTGTGATTAGCAACTTACTGTTTAGTAAGCTCTGTTATAATACACTTGCTTTGAAAATGTGAATTGGTTCCAGTGTGACTGATATGTTAGAGAATGATTTGAACATGACATTGTGTTTACTTGTACATGATACAGTCCACAAGAAACCCTATGTGAACCCAGAAACCTGCATCCAACTGGACCCAGCTGGATAGGAATATAGAAAATGTACACATGCGCATGTACACATGTCTTAGTCCACTGAGTGTTCTGAGCCACACTCATCCATATCTGGTGTTATAAATTTCCCTGTCAAATAATTCTCCTTGCACCACTTCACTGTAACTTACAAGCTACAACCCTGCCAACATCCACTTCCCCAAGCAAACTTCAGATCTTTTTCAAGGTAAAGTGCCATAGTTATTGTACTATTTATTAATATGTGTAAAACTGCTATTGTTCATTGGGTTCCTATCTATATTTTACGTTATTGATGAAATTTTTGAGTGCCTGTGCTTCTAAACCCATTTTTTCCATAAACTTTGTGGGTTTTATTGTAATTTTGTTTAGTGCGGTGATTTTTAGGGATGCATATCACATTATAGCAGAACTGACTATAATTGCTTTGTCACATATGTAGCCATTCCTCTGTCCCTTGATTAATTCATCTTATTTTTTGATGCATTTTAAAGTATGTAGCCTTCACTCCTAATTACTTCAATTTGCCTGTCATTAAATAGAGTTTGACATTTGCTTACTGTACCTTTTTTTTCTCTAATGAGGTAAAATTTTCATACTGTGAAATGCACAAATCTTAAACGTACCATTTGGTGAGTTTTGTAGGTGCATACACCCATGAAACACAAACCCCTATCAAAATACAGATCAATACCATCAATACCTCACACTCTCAGTCAGGCCATGTTCCCTTGCCTTCAGAGGTAGCCACGGCTTTGATGTTTTACTACCATAGATTAGTTTTGCCTGTTCTAGAAAAGGAATTATATAAAGGAATCATATGGCATATACTTTACTTGTAAAGTGTCCTTGATTCAACATGCTTTTGAGACTCATGCATGTTGTGTGTGTCAGTAATTTGTTTTTCTTTGTGTTGCTGAGTAGAATGTAACACAATTTGTTTATCTGTTCACTTGTTGATGGATACGCGGGCTGGTTCAGATTTTCACTGTTGTGAACAATGCTCCTATGAACATATTTGTACAAGTCTTTTTGTGTACCTATGTCTTCATTTCTCTTTTCTCTTATGAGTGGAATTGCTGGGTTACAGGGTGGTGTCTTAGGCTGGGTTCTCTAGAGAAGCAAAACCATTAAAGCGTACATATAGATGTACATACGTGTGTGTGTGAATGTATATATATATATATATACATATGTATATAAACACACACATATATATATATATAGAGAGAGAGAGAGATTTATCTCAAGGAAACTGCTTACACGGTTGTAGAGGCTGGCAAGTCCCAAGGCGGTGGGTCAGGCGTCAGGCTAGACGCTTCTCCTGACTCATGTAGTTGCAGAGTCTGACAAACTGAAGATCAGCAGGTAAGACAGCAGCCTGCTGGCTCACAGGCTGTGGAGGCTGACAAATCCCAAGATTGGCAGGCAGTACGGCAGGTCGCTGGCTCAAGTCCCAAGAGCTGGAGATCAGATGATGATGAGCAGGATGCAAGATCCAGAGCAAGCAAGCGAGCTTTGCCAGAACATCCGTATATATATACTGGAAGCAGGCCACATCCCTGAGGAAACTCCCCTTATAACACATTAGATCACATCATGGAGGATGACTGCATCATTACATAACTGCCAAACCACTGAGAATCATGGCCCAGGCAAGCTGACACACAGCCTTAACCATTGCAAGTAGGTACATATTCAGTCTTATGAGAACCTGCCAGTCTCTTTCCCAAAGAGGTTGTATCATTTTACATTGCCACTACCAGGGTATGAGAGTTCCTGTTATTCCAGTTTATTATTTTATGGTTCTTGCTTCCTGTGTTCTAATAAATACTTGTTTTACCCCCAAGTCATGAAGATGCTTTCTTCTAGAAGCTTTATAGTTTTAACTTTTTGTTTAGGACTGTGATCCATCTTAAACTGACTTATGTGTATAGTGTAAGGTAGAGATTACAGGTTTTTTTTCTTTTCCATACGGATATTGGTTGCTCTATACTATTTGTTAAAAGGGCTTTCCTTTCCCTGTTAGATTGTTTTGGCATCTTTGTAAAATATTAAATGATTGTATAAGTGTGGGCCTATTTCTGGGCTCTTTGTTTAATCTGTTCCGTTGATCTGTTTGTTGATCCTATGCCGGTACCACATTCTCTTGATTATACGGTTTTAAGTCCTATAACTTTGTTGTTCTTTCTCAGACTTTCTTTGGATATTTTAAGTCCTTTGTATTTCCATATAGATTTTTTAATCAGCTTGTCAGTTTTTACAAAAAACACCTAATGTTATTATTATTTGGATGTGTTGACTCTAAAATTCAATTTGAAGAGAACTGCAGTCTTAATAATATTGAGTTTTCCAATCCATGGACATGATATATCACTCCATTTAGTTAGGTGTTTTTTGATTTACCTCAGCAGTCCTTGGTAATTTTCCCTATAAAGGTCTTGTGGCTTTTTTTATTTGTTTAATTCATAAATGTTTGGTGTTTTTGCTGTTACTTGCTGCCAGTACATAAAAATACAATAGAATTTTGTGTATTTTAACCTTATATCCTGCAACCTTGTAAAATTCACTTTTTATTTCTAGTGATTGTTTTGTAGATGCTTAGAATTTTTTTTTATATAAACAGTCACATCATCTGCAAATAGACACAGTTTTATTTCTTCCTTTTAAATCTTTATGCCTTTTACTGCTTTATTGAAATGGCTAGGATTTCTAGTACAAAGTTGAATAGAAGTGGTGAGAGCTGATATTCTTGCCTTGTTTCTGTTGTTAGCAGAATAATATTCAGTATTTCACCATTAAGTATGTTAGCTGTAGGTTTTTTGTAGATTCATGTTGAGGAAGTTTCCTTGTATTCTTAATTTGCTGAGAGTTGTTTTTATTGTGAATGGGTGTTGAATTTTGTCAGATATGTTTTATTTGCATCTGTTGAAATGGTCATGTGGGGTTTCTCCTTTATTCTGTTGATATTATACATTGATTGGATTTTGAATGTTAAACCAACATTGCATTCGTGGGTTAAGCGCCACTTGGTCATGATATATTATCATTTTGATACATTGCCAGAATTCCATTTGAATTTGTCTGTTGGCTTTTTAACTGTATCTCCTTCTGTCTTAGGCTGGGTTCTCTAGAGAAGCAAAACCAGTAAAGTGTATAAATATATATATAGAGAGAGATTATGTCAAGGAAACAGCTCACGTGATTGTAGAGGCTAGAACGTCCCAAGTCTCCGGATCAGGGTAGAGGCCTCTCCCAAGTCACACAGCTGCAAAAGCTGGCAAGCCCAAGATCAGAAGGTCGGAGAGCAGGGCTCCCGCTCACAGGCTGTGCAGATCAATGAATCCCAGGTTCGGCAGATAAGCTGACAGCTCAAGTCCCAAGAACGGGAGATGAGACAACAGGAAGCAGCCGCAGGATCCAGAGAGAGCAAAAAGCCAGAACGTTTGCTTATATACAGATGCGGGCCACACCCCCAAGGAGACGCCCTTTCATCTGATTGTCTACTCATAGTATATTCAATCATGGGAGTGATTACATTAAAGCACTGAGAATCATGGCCCAGCCAAGTTGACACACGATCTTAACCATCACACCTTCTTTTAGTGATTACTTTATAGATTACACCCTTAAATTTTCATAATCTACCAGGAATTAATATTGTACTATTTCCCATAAAGTGTAGAAACTTGTAACTATATAGGTTCTTTTACCTCTTCCTTCTGTCTTTTTTGCTGTAATTGCTGTATGTATTACATCTGCATATGTTGTAAACCCCATTATATATAACTTTTGCTTTAAAGAGTTATTATATAAACTTTAGGAAGATTAAGAGAGAAAACAGTCCTTTATAATTACCCACACATTTACATTTCCAAGGCTCTTCTTTCCTTCCTGGAAATCAGAGTTTCCATTAGATGTCATTTACCCTCAGATTGGCTTTAGCATTTTTTTAGAGTAGGTCTGATGTAACAAACTCTCTTTTTCTTTTTATCTTAAAATGATTTTGCTTCACTTGTATTCTTGAAGGTTATTTTCCATAACTATAACAGCTTTTTAAAAGATTTTGTTCTGTTGTCTTTTGACTTCCGAGTTTTCTGATGAGATGGCAGTGGTAGTTCAGATCATTGTTATCATGAATGTGTTGTTTTTTCTGACTGCTTTCAGTATTTTCTCTTTATTCTTAGTTTGACTGTGATTTTTGTCCATGTAGGAGTTTTTTTTTGGGTATTTAACCTGCTTAAAGTTTGCTGAGCTTTTTGAATCTGTAAATTTTCGTCTTTTACCAGACTTGGAAAGTTTTTGTCAGTAATTTCTTCTGCTCCATTTTCTCTTTGTCTCCTTATTGGGACTCTAATTATATGTTAGACCTTTTGATATTGTCCCAGGAGCTCCTTCTCCACTCCCCCCCCCCACCCCCACACACACTTTCTCCTCAATCTTTTTTCTTATTGTTCTTCAGATTGGACCTTCTTCATGTTCACTTACTCATTTTGCTATCTCCAACCTGCCATTAAGTCTATCTAGTGAATATTTTAGTTCTGATATTTTTCAGTTGTAGAGTTTCCTTTTTGTTATTTTTTATAGTGTCTGTTTCTCTGCTGAGTTTTCTTTGCATTCAGTGCAAGCATATGTCTGCTTACGTCCTTGAGCATTGTAACAATAGCTGCTTTGAAAACCTGATTTGCTGATCCCAGTGTCTGGATCATCTCAGGGTCATTCTTTGTAGTTTGTCCTTTGTCTTGAATATGAGTCACTTTTTTCTGTTTCTTTATTCAGTAATTTTCAATAATTGTATCTTTATTCTTAAGTGATGCTTTAGCTGGGAATTAAGGTTGAGATTGACAGCTGTTTAAGCTCATTCTTTGAACATTTTGTTTCATTGTTTTCTGTCATTAGTTGTTGCTAGGTAAAAGTCTGCTGTTAGTCTAATTGCCATTCCTTGGTAGGTAATCTGCCTTCTTTCCTCTGGTAGGTTTTAAGATTGTGCCTATCCTTAATAGTCTGTAATTAGGCTACAGTGTGTCCAGCTATTAATTTTTTTTTTTTTAATTTTCCTCGTTACGTGGATTGTACTTTTAATTCAACAACATATTTTTCATTCTGGACAATTATTCACTAAATTATCTCAGCAAATATTGCTCCTCCACTGTCCTGTCTATTTTTTTCTGTGTTCCATTGGCCATATATAGGAGCCTCTCAGCCTTTCCGTGTCTCTTTATTACTCATTGATGTTACTGTTTTGTTTATTTATACAGTGTTGATGGTGAATTCCTTACTGCTGTCATTTAATTAATTCTCTCTTTCATTTTGCCTAGACTTGAACTTATATTCTCTTGAATTTTTTATTTCAATAACTATATTTTTCATTTGCAATATTTCTAATTGGTTTCATTTCTTCCTGTTTTGTTTGGTTATTAATTTATTTTTTAGTGATTATGATACCTAATTTTTCTTCTATGTAGCCTAAATGTACTTATTTTTACCTTTGTTTTATCATATTATCCATTGAATGATATCGCTTAGATTGAATTTATGTTCCAAGTTGTTTATTTCGTTGGCCTTATGTTTCTTGGTATATTTTAGAATTTTGTCTTTTCAGACTCATTTCAATTGGGAAGTTTTAAAATGTTCTTCCTTTTGTTCACCTGTCTTTTTCTATGCTGATTTTTTCAGTGTTGCAGTTTTATATTTGCTTTCTAACTCTTGGACTCCCGTCCCCAAACCAGATCTTTGTTAAGAGTTTCCATGTTCTTGCTTCAGAATGATATTTGGGAGTATTGC
Organism: Trichechus manatus latirostris; assembly: GCF_000243295.1. Taxonomy (NCBI): domain Eukaryota; kingdom Metazoa; phylum Chordata; class Mammalia; order Sirenia; family Trichechidae; genus Trichechus; species Trichechus manatus. Next base: position 3,186,557 of record NW_004444039.1, on the reverse strand, counting down.
AGAGTCAGTCATCGATTCATTTGACAACTCAGTTCAGAGGCTGGTCAGGAGGCTACCATCTGTCTTTTCCTTTAACTAGAGCACAGTGTCAAATAAGCTCTATTCCCAGTCAGCAGGTAGTATCGGTATTTTTCTCAGCCTCCTTGAAGGAGGGGAAGCCTACCCCAACCTTTGGCTTCAGGCAGTGAACATGGTTAGTGTTCTTCTTGGGGAGCATTTTGAGTCCGTTTCCTCGGAGAAGGAGGACATTCTCGCCCCTGCTGCCTGCTGGTAGACCTAGAGTCCTGCAGGCCCATTGTTTCAGCCCTCTCATGGGTTCGTGTTTTTTCTCTGCCTGTCTTGTGCCTTATTAAGTATTTGTTTTTCGGATAAACCAAAAAACCAAACCCACTGCCATCGAGTCAGTTCTGACTCATAGCAACCCTGTAGGACAGAGTAGAACTGCCCCACAGGGTTTCCAAGGCTGTCAATCTTCACGGAAGCAGACTGCCACATCTTTCTCCCACGGGGCAGGTGGTGGATTTGAACTGCCAACCTTTCGGTTAGCAGCTGAGGCTTAATCACTGTACCACCACTTTATGTTGTATTTGGAGCAAAAGGGATGAGCCGGTATACAAACTTACTGAGCCTTCCTTGACTAGACGTCTAAATGTTATTTCTTAATGTTCTGTCACTTGTGTCTCACTCGGCACGTGCTCTTATTAGTAATAGTAGTATTATGAGTTGAGTAAACTGAGTTTCAGTATCTATTAAGACAAACCCTACCTTATTTTTATTTTTGAAAATTTTCTTTTTTTTGGACAAAATCCTGTATTTTTTCCATATGAACTTTAAAATCATTTTGTCCAATTTTTAAAAAATCCATTGAAATCTATTTTAAATTGCGTTATATCTTCATATTAATTTTTAAAAGATTGTCATTTTTTGATGTCAGGTTATCCAGATCCACAGTATATCTGTCTATTTGGGACTTTCAATATATACTTTCTGTGCCTTACTTGAGAAGTTTATTCTTTTTTTATAGTTTTTGTGACTGATATATTTATATACACTGCTCCCTTTTTCTAGCTAGTTATGACTAGAAGATAAAAATTTTTTTTCTTGTATCCAGTCACTTTGCCAAAATGCCTAATTAATTCTGAAGCCTGTTAGTAGATTTCTGTAGTTTTCTATATATGTAGTTACACTGACTACAGATAATTTTTTTATATGTTGTAATATTTGTACCGATTATTTAAACTTCTTGTTTTATTAAGTTACCTAATACCTCAAAAACAATGTTAAACAGTTGTAAGCATCTCCTTGTTCCTAATTTTAATTGAGATATCTTCAGTGTTTCACTGTTGAATATCTTGTTTGCTGTATTGGGAAGAATTTGTCATATTTTCATAGCTTCCTTTATTCTTATTTTACTTAGTTTTCTTTAGTAATGGTAGCAGAAATTTATCAAATGCCTTTTTGAGTCTTGATATAATCATGATGAATTAGCCTTTTAACAAACTGGATTCAGTTTTCTTTTTTAGTTTTTCGTTTTTGCATCCCTACTTATGAGATGAATTGCTTTGTACTTTTTTTTGACTATCTTTAGTTTTGTTACTGTTTTATAAGCTTTCTAAAATGAATTGGACACCTTAATAATTGCCTTTTTTTCTGTCTTTGTGAAGATTATTTTGTTCTTCTAATTTCATATTTAGCTACTTTCATTATATAGAAATTATGAAAAATATTAAAGGTTTTTAAGTTTTATTCTGAGTATGGTTTTAGTTGTGTTGCATAGGTTTTGATGTGAAGTACAAGCAGTTCCTGACTTACAATGTATTCGAGTTATGATGAAGCTCACTTAAATGATCATCTGTTTTTTGTGTTTTGTTGTAATTCTTACCCTTAGTAATACATATTACATACATTGTTGTAGCATGTAATCTGCTGATGTTATCATTCTCAGATGTTCACTCACAGATGGTCAGTTTTACGATTTACTGTTCAAAATACTGCCATATAGATTTAGTTTTCTAAACTAAATTCAGGGGCTTCAGTTGCTTGAAGAATGGACCCAAACGCTGATTGCTTTGCTGAAGTTGATAGGCAGACTGAGGAAGCAGTGAGATGTAACTGTGAAATATAGGAAGAAAAAAAGAAAAGGACCATGGAGACAACTCTCACTAATTTTCTGACTAGAAATGCCATCCCCATTCCCAGGGATAATCTAAACGGATCCAGAACCTTCCACAGATGGAGTTATTACTGCAGCTCACAAAACACCAGTGTCATCATCTAACTCTTCTTCATCGTTGGAGTAAATTTTTATGACTTGTGTACTTCTTTGTGTATGTATGTATTAAAATGTATCTGTAAGTTTATGGGGAATGTTCCCAACACCCGAAGACAAATAAAGATTGAATTTATAAAGATCCTGATAATAGGGATAACTTCAAGACAATACTGCAAGAAACCAAAAGAGACCGGCATAAGTGGAAAAACATACCTTGCTCATGGATAGGTAGACACAACATTGTGAAAATGTCGATTCTACCCAAAGCGATCTATAGATACAATGCAATCCCAATCCAGATTCCACTGGCAGTTTTTAATGAGATGGAGAAACAAATCACCAACTTCATATGGAAAGGGAAGAGGCCCCAAATAAATAAAGCATTACTCAAGAAGAACAACAAAGTGGGAGGCCTCACAGTACCTGGTTTTAGAACCTATTATACCGCCACAGTAGTCAAAACAGCCTGGTATTGGTACAACAACAGATACGTAGACCAGTGGAACAGAATTGAGAATCCAGACATAAATTCATCCACCTGTGAGCAGCTGATATTTGACAAAGGCCCAAAGCCCGTTAATTGGGTGTCATGGATTGAATTGTGTCCCCCAAAAATATCTGTCAACTTGACTAGGTCATGATTCCCAGTATTGTATATGGTTGTGTAATCTGATGTGATTTCCTTATGTGTTGTAAACTCTTATCACTATGACGAGGTTATATGTGATCTCATTATGTGTTGTAAACTCTATCACTATGATGAGGTTATACTGATGACATCTACAAGATTAGTTAGTGTCTTTATCTCTTTTGAGATATAAAAGAGAGAAGCAAGCAGAGACACATGGGAGCCTCATACCGTCAAGAAAGCAGTGCCGGGAGCAGAGCGTTTCCTTTGGACCTGAGGTTCCTGCTCAGAGAAGCTCCCAGACCAAGGGAAGACTGATGCATCACAAGGACCTTCCTCCAGAACCGACAGAGAGAGAGGGCCTTCTCCTGGAGCTGATGCCCTGAATTTGGACTTGTAGCGTACTGGACTGTGAGAGAATAAACTTCTCTGTTAAAAGCCATCCACTCATGGTATTCCTGTTAGAGCAGCATTGGATGACTAAGACATTGGGGAAAAGACAGTCTCTTTAACAAACGGTGCTGGCATAACTGGATATCCATCTGCAAAAAACTGAAACAAGACCCATACCTCACACCATGCACCAAAACGAACTCAAAATGGATCAAAGACTTAAGTATAAAATCAGAAACGATAAAGATCATGTAAGAAAAAATAGGGACAGCGCTAGGAGCCCTAATACATGGCATAAACACGAGACGAACCACCAGTAACAATGCACAAGCACCCGAAGAGAGACTAGATAAATGGGAGCTCCTAAAAATTTAACAGTTACGCTCATCAAAAGACTTCACCAAAAGAGTCAAAAGACAGTCTACAGACTGGGAAAAAATTTTGGCTATGACAAATCCAGTCAGCATCTAATCTCTGAAATCTACAAGATACTGCAAAACCTCAACAACAAAAAAGACAAATAACCCAGTTAAAAAAATGGGCAAAGGATATGAACAGGCACTTCACCAGAGAAGATATTCGGGTGGCTAACAGACACATGAAGAAATGCTCATGATCATTAGCCATTAGAGGAATGCAGATCAAAACTACAATGTGATATCATCTCACCCCAACAAGGCAAGCATTAATCCAAAAAACACAAAATAATAAATGCTGGAGAGGTTGTGGAGAGACTGGAACACTTATACACTGTTGGTGGGAATGTAAAATGGTACAGCCACTTTGGAAATCTATTTGGCACTTCCTTAAAAAGCTATAAGTAGAAGTACCATATGATCCAGCTATCCTGCTCCTTGGAATATATCCTAGAGAAATAAGAGCCGTCACACGAATAGATACATGCACACCCGTGTTCATTGCAGCACTGTTCACAATAGCAAAAAGATGGAAGCAACCTAGATGCCCATCCGCGGACGAATGGATAAACCAACTATGGTATATCCACACAATGGAATACTACGCAACGATAAAGAACAACGATGAAGACGTGAAACGTCTTATAGAGGAAGCTAGAACTCATTATGCTGAGTGAATTTAGTCAGTCTAGGAGGACAAATACTGTATAAGACCACTATTATAAGAACTCAAGAAAAGGTTTAAACACAGAAGAAAACATTCTTTGATGGTTACGAGGGTGGGGAGGGAGGGTAAGGGTTATTAACTAACTAGATAGTAGATAAGAATTAAGTGACGGGAAGGACGGCACACACTACAGGGGAAGTCAGCACAGCTGGACTAAATCAAAGCTAAGAGGTTTCCTGAATACAGTCAAACACTTTGAGGGACAGAGTAGCAGGAGTAGGGGTCTGGGGACCATGCTTTCAGGGGACATCTAGGTCAATTGGCATAACAAAGCTTATTAAGAAAATGTTCTGCATCCTACTTTGGTGAGTGATGTCTGGGGTCTTAAAAGCTTGCATGCATCCATTTAAGATGCATCAATTGGTCCCAACCACCTGGAGTAAAGGAGAATGAAGAACACCAAAGACACAAGGAAAGTATTAGCCCAAGAGACAGAAAGGGCCACATAAACCAGAGACTTCATCAGCCTGAGACCAGAAGAACTAGATGGTACCCAATTACCACCAATTATTGCCCTAATAGGGAACACAACAGAGAGTCCCTGATGGAGCAGGAAAAAGGTGGGATGCAGAACTCAAATTCTAGTAAGAAGACCAGACTTAATGGTCTGACTGAGACTGGAGGAACTCCAGAAGGCATGGCCCCCAGATTCTGTATCAGCCCAGAACTAAAACAGTTTCTGAGGCCAACTCCTCAGACAGGGATTGGACTGGACTGTGGGAGATAAAGCGATACTCGTGAGGAGTGTGCCTCTTAGCTCAAGTAGATACAAGAGACTAAATGGGCAGCTTCTGTCCAGAGGTGCGATGGGAAGGCAGAGAGGGTTAGGAGCTGGTTGAATGGACATGGGGAATCAGGGGTGGAAAGGAGGAGTGTACTGTTGCAATATGGGGAGAGAAATTAGGGTCACATAATAATGTATGTATAAATTTTTGTATGGGAGACTAACTTGAAATGTAAACTTCATTTAAACTACAACACCAAAAAAAAAAAGATACTGATAATAAAAGGCAATAATAATTAAAATTTAAAAAAAAATGAGATATTTGACTTAATGTCACAACCGACTTATTATGGAGTCGTTGGAATGGGACCCTGCCATAAGTCAGAGACTACCTGTATATTTCTGTTAGCCGCTTTCTATCTAAGTTGTAATTTCAGTTGTCATTTCTTTTCAGGAATTAATTAGAGGAACATGGTTTCCTCATTTGGCAGTATTTAATTTGGTCATCTTTTTATTGTTGATTTCCAGTGCTTAGGCTTTTAATCACGTAGAGGGTTTTTGGAATCTTACATAGTTTTTGCCAGTGTTTGTACCTCTTTTACCTATGGATTATTTACTTTAAATACAGACACAAACAAGCACATACATGTATTGCAGATCTGTGTCCCTAAAGTTTTTACATGTACCAATGCGGTTCTTCTCTATCTCATTATCCTGGTTTATTTCTTTTGTAGCATTTATACCAACATGATTAGCTGGTTTGTTTGTTGCTATTTCCCACCGCGTATGTGTTTCAAGATACAGGGACTTTGATTGCCTGTTCAGAAGGCTTATAAAATATTAGTAACAAAACGATTGTTCAATTGCCTGCTCACAGCTGTATTCTTAGACTTTTTTAGCAAGGTTCTTTTTATGTCGTAGCTGCTCAGTGCTTATTAAGCAAGTAAATGGATGTTCGAATCTGACAGGATTTATAATTGCTTGCCTTTTAACTTGTAGGGATATAATCTTTCAGGATATGCAGTTACTGTTCTAATAGATAATATTTAGTAAATTTAGTATTGTTATCATGGTAATGGCATCGTAATGGTAGCATTTCACCAGTGATATGTATGGCGCCTGCCAAACGGTAGATGCTCGATAAATGTATGTTGAATTGATTATTCTTTTTGAAAAGCCATCACGTCATATGATTCTTTGATTTGTAGTGAAAATAAACCGTTTTACTTACATGCTGAGATATCTCTTTACTTTGTCTACTGCATGTTAAAATTTGGAGAGTAACAACTTTGTAGTAATCATCACACAAGTACAGGATAGTGGTTTCCATGCTAAAAGTGGTGAAGACTGGCTAAAATTTAGTTTACAAGGCAGACTGCTGTCGTTTTTTAGGCCTCTGATTTGTCCATGTCTTAGGGGTAGGAACATTGTGAGACAGGGACAGAACACGCAGCCTAGAAACCCTAGAGGCCATACTCTATCAAACCTGTTTTTAGTTAGACTTTTCCTTCACTCTTTCCTGTACTTTTCAACTAGTTTTTCTGTTCTCACTGTCATCTCTTCTTCCTGCTTCAATCCATCTTATTCCTTGCTTCCAGAGTGACCTTAAAATCATGCCTCCTCTTTTATGTCCCGCGTAAAGTCAGACTCCTTATTGTGGCACACACGGCTCTCCATGCTCTTGGCCTGCCTGCCTCTTCCTCCCAACCGCTTGCCATACGTCTGTACTCCCTCTTTGTCTATGTTGTTTCCCCCTTGCCCCCCACCTTCACTTCATGATTCCACTTCAGGGTCGTTTGAGACTACCTTGATCTTCCCCAACAGATAGATAATCTTATGTTTTATTTTTAACATACCACCTCTGCCTCTTACTAGCACTTCTTATCCTGCGTTAGCGTTGTTTTCAACACTCTGATCTGCCCCAGTACACCTAAGGGATGTTCTTGTCACTTGACAAAAGCTGCCTAGGTATGGGATTGTACAGTTATAGGAGTGTGTGGTATGTCATGTCTAAATGTGGGTGCCTGTGTGTGCAGCTAGCAAAGGGTCCCATGCTTTGAGAATCATTGTTTCATTGTAATTATTTATTCTTCTTGTCCTTCTCTGCTCTGTGGACTCCTTAAGGGTACTGTTGTCAAGTCATTTTCGACCCATGGGGACTCCATGTGTGTTAGAATAGAACTGTGCTTTTTAAGGTTTCCAATGGCTAATTTTTCAGAAGTAGATTGCCAGACCTTTCTTCTGAATTGCTTCTGGGTAGACTTGAGCCTCCAACCTTTCGGTTAGTAGCGGAGCACGTTAATTGTTTGTACCACCCAGGGTCTCCTTAAAGATACTGCTGTGTTTTTCTGCAAATAACATGTGCCTTCTACATTTGTTTGCCAACTGCTCCTTCACCCTTGGAAGTATCTTTGTAAGTGTACTATCCTAATTTTTTTTTTTTTGCAGCCACATGTAAAAAAAAAAAATTGGCCCAGCGGCACTTACGAAAATACCTCACGGAGGGTGGGGAGGGAGTGGCTGGCAAATAAACGTAGAAGGCGTGTGTTATTTGAATAAAAATATGGTGTTAGGTCCCCAGCAAATCTTCGGAAAGAGCAAAAAAGGGCCTGTGAACAACCTGATTATCCTTTTAAAAGCATCTTGTTTTAAGTCACTTTATTTTGTGTTTACTCAGTGATGAAGGAAGAAGAAAGTGTAGAACCGTTTCAGTCAATTTGATAATAAAGGTTGATTTGAAAATTTTAAAGGGCAGTATATGTACTCTGAGTAAGAAAAGTTTGATGGTAAGTTGGTAGCAGCGGGTTATTTGCTCGTATGGATATTGTCATATCTTCTGCTTTCCTTGAGTTTTGTGGGAATTTTCTTGTGGTTAATTCTTAAAGGCTTTATTATTCAGTTAGTATTTGGGTGTATTTTACTGTTATTAAACTTCTACAAGGTCAAAATGGGATTGCTCTAAGTATGATATTCTGTGTGGAACCTACATGTGTAGAATCTTACATGTTAAGTAGAAGGTTTCGTTTTGTGATTTCTCAGATTCAAATAACATCCTTAAAAAATGGTGGAATATTTAAATTCAGAAACATGTCAGTGGTTATAAATCATAGTTTGATCATTTTGCTTACCATAGTCACGTTTGTGATTTCCATGTAATTTGGTGCTTTTGCTTAATCTTCAAAACATTTATGATAATAGAAAAAGCTGTAATTTTGATAGCATTTAATTTAGGAAACAGATTGTACTCATTTTTAAACATACTAGAAATGTAGTGAGATCTCAGAATTTTAAGTGACTTCTCTTTAAGGATAGTTTTGAATCAGAGTTAACATTAATTAAACTGGGCCTTACCGTTTCTTAGCACTGTAGCTTTGAGTACAAATGATTTAATCCAGGTGTTCTCATCTATGTAGCGGAGTTAATTGTAGCTCATACAGGTATTCAGAGGATTAAATAAGATGATGTGTAAAGTATTTAGTTAGCTTTTGGCCTGGTAAATAAGAGTTCAACAAATGGTAACAATTTCTAGTAATTTTTTTTTTCTAACTTCCTTTTGGTTCCATTTTTCTCTCTAATCTTTGTATTTGAAAATTGTACAAGGAAATGTGGTCTCAGTGAAGAAACATGTTACCTTACTGTTATGGACAGAATAGTTTTCCCCCCAAAATTTGTGTTGTAAATCCTCACCCCTATAGCTGTGGTTGAAAGGAGCCCTGGTGGCACAGTGGTTAAGCGCTCTGCTGTTAACTGGAAGATTGGTATCTTGAACCCACTAGCCACTCCGCGGGAGAAAGATGTAGCAGTCTGCTTCTGTAAAGATTACAGCCTTGGAAACCTAATGGGGCAGTTCTGCTCTGTCCTGTAGGGTTGCTGTGAGTCAGAATCAAAGGCAGTGGGTTTGGGTTTGGTTTATACCTGTGGTTATAGTCCTCTTTGGGAATGCAGTTGTTGCGGCCACTGTGTCAGTCCATCTCCTTGAGGGTCTTCCTCTTTTGCACTGACCCTCTACTTTACCAAGCAGGATGTCCTTCTCCAGGGTGGTCCCTCCTGATAACATGTCCAAAGAATGTGAGACAAAGTCTCATCATCCTTGCTTCTGAGCAGCATTCTGGCTGTACTTCTTCCAAGACAGATTTGTTCGTTCTTTTGGCAGTCCATGGTGTATTCAGTATTCTTTGCCAACACTATGATTTAAATGTGTCAGTTCTTCTGCAGTCTTCCTTATTCATTGTCCAGCTTTCTCATGCATATGAAGCAGTTGAAAACACCATGGCTTGGGTCAGGGACACCTTAGCCCTCAAAGTGATATCTTTGCTTTTGAACACTTTAAAGAGGTCTTTTGCAGCAGATTTGCCCAATGCAATGCGTCCCCTTGATTTCTTGACGGCTGCTTCGGGGGGGCGTAGATTGTGGATCCAAGTAAAATGAAATCTTTGACAACTTCATAATTTTCTCCATTTATCATCATGTTGCTTATTGGTCCCGTTGTGAGGATTTTTTTACGTTGAGGTGCAGTCCATACTGAAGGGTCTTTGATATTCATCAGTTAAGTGCTTCAAGTGCTCTTTGCTTTCAGCAGGCAAGGATTTGTCATCTGCATATCGTGGTAGGGTGTGTTTTAAATCAATCTCTGTTGAGATATAAAAGAGCAGATTAAGCAAGCAAGCACAAACGGAGGGGAAGGTACATGCTATGTGTTCGCCAAGGAACCCAAGAACAGAAGCTGGAAAGACAAGGACCTTCTCCTAGAGCTGGTGCCCTGAATTAGTCTCCTAAACTGTGAGAAAATTAATTTCTCTTAGAGCTACCCACTTGTGGTATTTCTGTCATAGCAGCACTAGATAACTAAGGTACTTAACCAAGAGTGGTAGGATAAGTGGGTATTTTTAGAGAAATAGCCATTGTTGTATGTTAACTGTATAAGAACTTTGGTTTTTTTTGTTTCTCAAAAAGGCCAGGTCATTTTGGTTACCATTTCTATGCAACTTGGGTTTCTAATAGTCTGATGATCTGAGAAAAAGTAAAACCATCTTCCTCAAATTTAATATTGTAAAAGAATAACTAGCTTATAAAACGTTGTTGTTGTTAGGTGCCGTCAAGTTGGTTCTGACTCAGTGACTCTTACGTACCACAGTGACTCTTACGTACCACTGCCTTGTCCTGCGCCATCCTCACGATCCTTGTTACACTTGAGCCCATTGTTGCAGCCACTGTGTCAGCCCATCTCATTGAGGGTCTTCCTCTTTTTCAGTGATCCTCTGCTTTAGCAAGCATGATGTCCTTCTCCAAGGGACTGACTGGTCCCTCCTGATAACATGTCCAAAGTGTGTCAGCTGAAGTCTTACCATCCTTGCTTCTAAGGAGCGTTCTGGCTGTACTTCTTCCAAGACAGATTTGTTTGTTCTTTTGTCAGTCCATGGTATAGTCAACGTTCTTCACCAAAAATATAAAATAAGAGAAGGTTAATACTAGGCTGATAAAATAAATAGAAGGTTAATACTATGCTTTAGATTCAGTCACTGAGCAAAATTGTGTAATATGAAGGCCTGCTTGAATTTTAAAATTTTACAGTCAGATATATGCCAGTTTCTTTGCTTATCTTTCAACTTCCTATATTTTCACCAACGAAATTCATTCAGAAAAGAGGCTATGACAACTTTGTTTTAAAATTTCTTCTATTATTATTAGTATCACTGGTCTATATGTAGACTTAAGCCTGTGAGAAGATAGGACACAAGAGCAGTTTAATCTTTTCTCTCAAAATTTAAAGCAAAGAGTCTTTTAGACCAAAACAGCTTATTAATCCAGTTATCGTTCTTCAGAATAAAAGGGATACATTTCAAGAAGCTTATGGGTTAATGTGCAGTTGAATTCAGACAAAAGATACTTTTCTTTTCTGAGAAGAACTCTATTTTCTGTCCTGGAATGGGGGTCCTGGAGATGTTACAGTTAGATTTGGGACATTGGGAGACATTTTAGTTTTTTAAAGATCTTGCAGAGTCTTGCACAGCTTCAGCCACATTGATGTATGCTATGTTTACTTATGAATATTTAGCTTCTCCACATGATCTGTCAGCATTTGGGGGAAAAAATTAAGATGAATGCTTTGTTCTTTTCTGTAATTTGATTTTCTGTTTTCTTCCTTGAGATAGTTACCATGGCTTCCAGCTGTAATTTTGAGAACACAGTATTTCTCCTTAAGAGTAGTTTTCAACTAAAACAGGATTACGGGCAGTGCCCAGGTTACGAATGAGATCTGTTCCTACCTGTGTCTTTAAGTTGAATTTGTAGGTAAGTCAGAACAGGTGGATAAGGTGCTTGTTTAGCATTACTTTAGTGCAGGAAAAGGCCTGAAGCCTTTTTAATGATTTAAAAGCTACACCTGCAGCAAGTGAAGGTGATTGTGATGAATTTGCTTTGAGTAGGGGTTGGTTCAGTCATTTCAGAGTGAAGGCAAATTTACATAACATTAAAGGGCAAGTAGCAGTTGTCTGTAACCAGGGGACTGCTTGTATTTGGTCTTCCCCAGGGCAGATAAAATGCCACATTACTGATGCAGCAAGTTATGCCAACTGCTTGCAAGTTAGAGTGAACAAGTTTGAATTAGACTGTCACAGTCCCTTGATCAACTGCTTGCAAGTTAGAGTGAACGAGTTTGAATTAGACTGTCACAGTCCCTTGATCAACTGC
>NW_004444039.1:3105849-3174607 GCF_000243295.1 Trichechus manatus latirostris | reverse complement strand
CAACTGCTTGCAAGTTAGAGTGAACGAGTTTGAATTAGACTGTCACAGTCCCTTGATCAACTGCTTTGTCATTCTCTGGTTGGTGTAAATGCCACCGTACATGACCAGGTTGACCAGGGGACAGAGGACGCCTAACTCTTTAAGGGAAACACTGGAATTGTAAGTTGGGCCACAGCAATTTCCCTGTCCTTCTTAGGACCAACCCCAAACCAAACCCGTTGCGGTCGAGTTGATTCCAACTCATAGTGACCCTATACGACAGAGTAGAACTGCCCCGTAGGGTTTCCAAGGAGCAGCTGGTGGATTTGAACTGCTGGCCTTTTGGTTAACAGCCGAGCTCTTAACCACTGTGCCACCAGGGTTCCCTTCTTAGAACCAAGACTGAAAACCAAACCTGTTGTCGTCGAGTCAGTTCCAACTCATAGTGACCCAGTAGGACAGTGGTGCTTAAATTAAGCTTCTGGTCCATAGTGTAAAAAATCCTAAGTGTGATACCACGTTCATTAATGTTGCCAATGAGTTTCCCTTTTCCCCCCTCATATCCTAGCCCCCTATACCCAAGCGGCACCTTACAAGGTTTAGGCATCATACTTTTTCACGCAGACCAAAACCTGTGTGGGAAAGGTCTTCGCAGTCTGGTCCAACGTGGAAGTGGACATAGACCCTGGTGCTTACATGACCTTCTTCCCTTTTCCCTGTATTAGAGGGAAGATAGCAAAGGGGAAATTTGTCAGTAAATCCAGTGCGTCCAAACATGCTGTATATAAGTTTTTAAACTTACTTTCATTTTGCACATTTGATCTACCATCTCCGACAATAGTCATCTGTGGATCCCTGGGACGCCTGAAACCTTGTCAGGGGGCCTGCGTACTCCAAACTCTTCGTAACAGTAGGAAGACATTATCTGCCATTTTCAGTATGTTGTCATTCGTTCGCATTGATGGTGTAAAAGCAATGGTGGGTGAAAGTTCTGGAACTTCAGTGTCCATCTAGGCAGTGGCACTAACCTGTGCTGGTAGCGGTTGTATTCTTCACCGCCACACACACTTGCAGTTAAAAACAAGAACAAAAACCAGCAGTTTTATGAAGCATGCCCTTGGTGAAGCAGTACAATAATTAATTTTATTGACTCTTGACCCTTGGTTACAGATTTTTTTTTTTTTATTTGTGGTAAAAAGTATATAGCAAAATTTGCTGTGTTAACTATTTTTAAGTGTACAATTCATTGACATTGATTGCATTCCCCATGTTGTGCAACCATCACCACTATCCATCTCTAAGACCTTTCCATCCCCCCGAGTAGAAACTTAAGCAGTAACTCCCTGTTTCCCCTCCCCCCAGCCCCTGGCCACCACTGACCTCCTTTCTGTCTCTAGGTGTTTGCCTGTTGTGGGTGTTCCGTGTAAGTGGGATCATACAGTGTTTGTCCTGTTGAGTCAGCATATTGTGCTCAGGGTTTCTGCATGTCATCACATGTATCAGAACTTCATCTCTTTTTATGGCTGAATAATATTCCATTGTATGGATATACCACATTTTGTTTATCTGTGTATCTATTGATGAACATTTGGGTTGTTTCCACCTTTTGGCTGTTATGATAATGCTGGGATGAACATTGGTGTGCAAGTAGCCGTTTGATTTCCTGCTTTCAAGACTTTTGGGTCTATACCTAGGAGTGGAATTGCTGGATCATACGGTAATTCTGTGTTTAAAGTATGTCTAGGGTTAATCAGCCTTGAAACCGCTGTGGAGCAATTCTACTCTGAGACCAAAAAGTTTGAGAATTTCTGCTAACGGGTGTTGTTTAAAATTATTGATTTGTAGTAATGGTCAGATAAATTTTAATGCTCATTTTCATTCTGTATATTAATTTTTTTATTTAAAAATTTCCCCAATCCATAAATTAATAATCAAGAGTCCCATGTTAAGGTCGATTTTGTCAATTTGTCAAAACACTTTTAGAAAACCAGTATATAGAATCCCTAAGCTACACATTTCTTGGTATAATTTTATTATATCAGATGTATTTGTATGAATTGGACATTTATCCCAAATGTGAATCCATGTCCGTTTTTGATGGTCTGGTTTTTCATTGTGTCCTCTTGTAAATGAAGTTTGTTTCTTATTTAACGTTTGTCTTCCACCTGTTCTTCTGTCCTTTTGTGCGAAGGACATTTTAATGCCTAAATGCTAATCTGTAGCTAAGTTGAAAAGGTTTTATAGGTGTTGGTGGAGTGCATAATTATTATTAATGTTTTGAGTGTTATGAATACTGTAGAAATTTACTGTGAATCTGGGTTTTACTGGTGCTTAATATTGTCCTTTGTGGCTGTGTGATGAATTACAATAACTTTTGTAGCTACCCAATTAGTTTTGACTTGGGTTTGGTTCTGATAATGTTTGAAAAGTGTCTGATAATTTACATATACAAGAATATAATAACTTGCTTTTCTTTTTCTCTCACTCTCTTTTTAACAGTTATATGGGAATTGGTCTTTCTGCTCAAGGTGTGAACATGAACAGACTACCAGGTATATTTGTAATTATAGTATTATAGTCTTAATGGCTAGCTCATTCTGGTTAATCATTTCAAATAATAATTTGAAATAGTTCAATATATTCATTTTCTGTATTTTTGATCACCTGTGAGTTCTAAGTGGAAGCTGAGTTATTTTTAAAAATATTAATAAATGTAAATTTTATGCTATTCAGCAAAACCTAAGGCATATATACTGTGACTTTTTTTTCTTTGTTTCTTCGTATTTTAACTTCTAGTGAAGTCGTATCAGCTACTTTAAATATTTTAATGTGGTTATTCTGTTTACTACCCAACACAACGCTGGCTTTCCTAGCCCACCCACCCCTAGTAGTTTGTGTTCTGGGAATGTGGGCTCATGTTAAAAGCACCCTAAGGAAGGTGTCAAATGAGGTGCAGACTATTTCCTATCACCATTAATTAGAAGGAAGAAATTCTTAGATTATCTTTACTGGGATTCTGTGTGCAAATATTAAAAATTGGTACTTGATAAAGATGTTTTGAAATAGAAAACAAAACGGCTAATATAAAACTAAATGAAGTGCCTTTAAAAAAACAAACCTTCTAGCTGCCATCTAATTGTGATCAGATGCATTAACTTGGCCATACTTTCAGTATACCTTTTTGCTTAAAATTATACTTGACAGGGAGTTTAAATGAGGTTTTTATTACTTAAAAATTCTCCTTAGACGTAGCTGACAAAATACCTATGTTTATAAACATCTTAGTTTGGTGCTGTTGAAAGACCACAGACTGTTTGCCTTTTATATTTGGCTCATAACCTTGAAAACTTGCTGTGACTGAATAGGATGTAATCTGTTTTACCTTAAAATGTGTTTGTTTAGTTTTGTTTGTTTGCGTGTATGTGTTCTTACAAAATTCAACCCAAAATTCCTTTGGTATGTTTGCAAAAGAGTATGCAGAGAAAACTTGTTCTCAGTTGATATTGCCTTTATATTTATTTATTTTTCTTTATTAAACAATCATCTTTGTTTAATACATGTTTTAGTATTCTGTGTGGTGAATTTATTTTCTTTAATGTTGTAACCAGTATTTTAATATAAAAGAAATTACGTAGTATTATTTTTGGAGACTTTGAATGTACATTTGGGAATTTTATCTTTGTACTATCTGTTGGACTTTTCTGGCGTATTTGCTCATAATCTTAATAAATCTTGTACAGAGGAGCCTTACTTTTCTTTGTAAATACATTGGAACTTCCTTTTTAGGTTGGGATAAACATTCATATGGTTACCATGGGGATGATGGACATTCATTTTGCTCTTCTGGAACGGGACAACCTTATGGACCAACTTTTACGACTGGTGATGTCATTGGCTGTTGTGTAAACCTTATCAACAATACCTGCTTCTACACCAAGAATGGACATAGTTTAGGTACTGAAATCATATATTGCATGTAATATAACCAAATATGTGATTATTGTATTTACAGCATTGTAATTACATTTATTATGTGATTCTCCTGTATAGACAGATGTCTGTGGAAATGATTTCTTTGCTCTTTCCAGCTGTGAATTGAGGAAATGGTGAAAACTTGTATTCTGAGAAGGCCACTTTGTATCACACGTATAGGAATAACTGTAGAAGTAATTCCCAGACTCAGCTGTTCTAGTAACAGAAATACTAAGAGTTTTCTGCTTTGCTTTAAACAAAACACCATATGATTCAATTCTCTAAGTAACAACTGCTAAGAAAAAAGGGCTGTCAATTCTTAGGACAGTGTGTGGAGCAATAACAGGGAGGGAAAGCTTGATGCTACCAACCAAATTAAAGGACAGTGACATACTGAAAGGGCAGACCTGCCAAAGAACACGGTGAAGGAGGGACTACAAGTTCTGTGAAAGGGAGCAGGAACGAAACAAGCAAATAGTAACCACACAACTCCTGAGAAAAAAGGCAGGTGGCTTAATGAGAGATACAGGGATTAATGAAAACTTGAAGGAAACTTATATGTCGTGAGATTCGCAGGAAATTAGGGTTTTTTGTTGAATATGCACCAGTTGCACTTCAGATTTAAAACTGTGTGTGGTCGTTACAGTCTCTTTTCTTAGAAGTTTTTTTTTGCATTTCAGAAAGTACAGAGGACAGCAAAATTGATACCCTTTAAAAAAGGGGGTTTCACATTATCTTTTACTGTTTAAAAAATCCTTGATTCACAAGAAATTATTTCTAATGGGGTAAAGTGAAAGGAGGCTAAAACTAAATTATCTCCAGAAGG
Source organism: Trichechus manatus latirostris (assembly GCF_000243295.1). Taxonomy (NCBI): domain Eukaryota; kingdom Metazoa; phylum Chordata; class Mammalia; order Sirenia; family Trichechidae; genus Trichechus; species Trichechus manatus. The sequence goes on along the minus strand of NW_004444039.1, from coordinate 3,169,830 downwards.
CAGAAACTCCAGTTTGCTTATAAATAGTATTTAAATATTAGACTGTAAATGGGATGCTTAGGCATATAATATATGTTCCTTAGTATAACACAAATTATATTAAATTTCTGTCATTTCATAGTAAATTCTAAATTTCTAGCTACATTGGTAATACTCTTTTTTACTGTCTCAGTACACTCCTTCTATAAAGTGTGTAAGTCTCTTTCACAGGCTGATATTTATATTCAGCTTAAAACTTTTACTTCTGATTATTAATTTTGATCCTTAAGTTCTGCTTTGTTATCTTAAAAGTTGTCTCAGATCCACAAAAATACTTACATTCTCCTCAGTAGGATTTTCATTAAGGACGACAAGAAAAGTGTATGCGGTGGTGTGAGTGTTGTGGCTGGTTGGTGTCTAGACAGATAGAGCCTTTTAAGTTTTTTGTTAGTGTTCTGGCTCTGACTCGTCAGAGCAGTTAACTGACGTCATCTTGGTTGGTCTGGCTGCTTAAGATGTTTAAGATTTTAATTAAACCAGGAAAAATCTGCTTTTAGTTATGACCTTTTATTCAAAAATGTAGAAGACAACATTTTTAACCCTATTAGTCTTCTTTATAACTTTTCAAACCCTCCAGAAAAAACATTTTTGGTTTGGAAGATAGGGAGATCCTAGGTGATGCAATTTTGTTTTTTTCCTGCTGGATTTTCCGAAACATTTAAATTGAATTTTTATCTTGAATAAGAAAGCTATTTTTAAATATAAGAATACTTCTTAAGAAAAGGGTACCTCATGATGGATCATTCAAATTTTAAGTAAATTTGAAGTGCTTGACACTATTATTTATAAATTTAGTGAATATTTATCGAGCATGTAGACAGGCCTTATAACAGTGGTTAAGAAGGTGGGTTCTTCAGTCAAGCTTGCCTGGGTTTAATTTAGTTTAGGTCACGTGACCTTAAGATACTTAACATTTTTGTGCCTCTGTTTTTTCAGTTTGTGAAATAGGATCACTACCATGCCTACCTCACGAAGTTGTTAAACTGAAATGATACATGCCAAGTTCTTAAATCACTTCCTGGCACAGAGTGAGCACTCAGTAAATGTTATTTATTATCATTGTTTGCCAGGTATGCGGGATGCTAGCAATATGCTGGGAAAACATTGATGAGTAGAAATGACTCCTCTAGAGCAAGGGTCAACAAACTGTGGCCCATGAGCCAAATCCAGTCGGCTGCCTGTTTTTTTAAATAAAGTTTTATCGGGCTGTTGCCATCCTCATTCCCTTTTGACTGTCTTTGGCTGCTTTCCCACTGCAGTGGCAGAGTTGAATATGTGGTTGCAGCAGAGACCATATGAAGTATGGCTCTTGACAGAAAAAGTTAGCTGGCCTCTGGTCTAGATTCTGAGAAACTACCATTCAGCTACTGTTTCCTTGTACCTCACAAAGCACAAAAAGTTCTACCCAGAGCTGACACATCTTTAGTTTCTGTCTCGTGCATATTTTTCAGAGTATACATTTACTCACCATATAAAGAAAAATGGAAAGGTTTTTATTTGAAAAAATAATTAAGGGAAAAACATTTCAATACATTGGTCAACTTAATATTAAAATATTTTGACTTTGTTTTCTTGAATATATTTATCAGTTGAGCACTTTTCAAAAATCCTCTTGACTGAACTCAGTAAATCAGAAATGTAGAAAATTGTTTTCTCTGTAAAATTCAAATAATTATACCAACCTGTTAAAGTGGAATTTTTTTTGTGGTCTGAATGTGTATAGGTTGAGGTATATCTAGCAATGTTCAGAAATCTTAATCTATGGCATTAATTTGTATTTGTCATTAGAGTTTTTGACAAAATGAGGATTTCAGTAATTACTGACAAAAAGAATTTTTGCTAAAGCAGAATATAGATTTAAACCGTGTGAGTATGCAATGCAGGAAATAGACATCTTTGAGAAAAACAATTGATTAGGCCGCTATTTTATGAAAAATGGGCTAAATCTGTATTATAATATTGCATTAAAATATTTTCTTTATTCTTTATTGTTTTCTGTATGCGTTTTCATTTTCTGGACTTTTTAGAATTTTCACATTTGTTTGTCTCACACTCACTTTGCCTTCTAATGAAATAAAAGTTATCAGAACATTTTACATGGAAAAAACATGCCAGCTCTGCTTTGCCCTTGAAAGGCCAACGTGAATTTACTAGTTTTTAAAGTCATGAAAAATAAGACTTGACTAAATACAAAACACTGGTTTTACCTCTTTAATTTAAAAAATACAGAGTTTATATTCAGCTTGCCTTTTAACTTTATTATTTTAATAAAATTAGACAAGTCTGTTTTCTGTTGATAGAGCACAAACGTAGCGGCATAGAGCCGCACGTGGAGAAGAGGCCGTAAAGCTTGGTGTTGTTAGGTGCCGTCGAGTCAGTTCCAACTCACAGCGACCCTGGGTACTACAGAGTGAAATGCCACGCAGACGATTTAGCAGAAATGTCCCCATTTTACAGGTGGCAGTCGAGACCGTAGAGATGGTGATGCTGGTGTGGTTTGTGCTTGTTTTGTTTTAGTGTCTGTTTAGACCGAGAGATGGAGATTATCTCATTTTCATCTCAGTCATATATTTGAATATTTGAAAGGAGATTATTAGGTCATCACTTTGGGATGTCATTGGGCTTATTCCAGTGATGTTGCCACCACTCAAGTGTATTTGGAACATAGTTGTTGTTGTTGGGTGCCGTCAAGTTGATTTCAACCAGTGATGACCCCACGTGACAGAGTGGAACTGCCCCATAGAGTCTTCTAGGCTGCAATCTTTATGGGAGCAGATCAGCAGGTCTTTCTCCTGCAGAGCTGCTGAGTGGGTTTGAACTACCAACCTTTCGGTTAGCAGCTGAGCGTGTCTAACCGTAGCACCACCAGGGCTCATATTTGAAACGTTACTGTGTTGAAATTACTGTCAGAAGACCTTCAAGCGAAATTCTTAGCTATGATCCTTTGAAGGAAGAATTGGTATTTTTTCCCAGAGTAGTCAAAAGTTATTCAAGAATGTACTTTTATTTTTTAAAAGAAAGCGAAATACTATATAGTTTTCCTTTGTTCACCTTTTATGTCAAAAAATCCCCCCTTTCATTTCCCCTCTAAATCATTTCTGGCTAAGTAAGAAGATTAAGTGATGAGGCTAGATAAAGCAGCTTGGGGTTGAAAAATCAAATGAGACCATTTTGCAACTTCTTTTTCTTGTGTGGTCACTAATGTTTTGAAGATGTGTAGAAAGCCACTTCAGAAAGACTGAAGGCAATGGCAGCATCCCAGACATAAAATGGACGTGTGACTACCAAGGCTGAGGGTCTTGCAGGGGCAGCGTTCGCTCAGACATGCCAGTGCTATAGAGAAGGAAACCAGTCTCGTTAGATTATATTCAGGTTTTTTTATTTTTATCTTCCTTTGCTGTGCTTTTCCTTCCGTGTAGTTAGAAATTCAGCTTGTCACCATCGTCTGCCTTTGAAAAACAGCTTCTAATACAACTTTTCTTTCCCCCCCCAGGTATTGCTTTCACCGACCTACCGGTAAGACATAATTTATTTTAAAAGCAGTTTTGCATTTCTGATTAAAAAAAAAAGTATAAGGAAAGTACTACTAAGCATGTGTAGAAAGTTTAGAATGTAGTGTTACTGGTCTTTATGGAGTCTAATGCCTTGCATAGAATAGAGCTCCTTTCTCTAGCCACCCGTTGGTATGGACCTTCAGAAATTAAGCTCCAAATTGCACTGGAATCAGTTGCACAAGGGAATTTTGTTATTGTTAAAAAGGAACCATTACTGAAATACACTTTTTAATGTCACTATGCATTCATTGAGTAAGTGTGTATTTGATGTCATTGGCCTTTTCAGCAAGGGTGTGTACAGCAGCTTTAGCCACTCATTCATTCAGCATACATTGAGGGCCTACTGTGTGGCACAGTCTGTGCTTGGGATGCATGATTGAACTAAATAGATGGAGGTCTCTGTTCTTTTGGAGTTTATAGTATTCAAACTGGGGAAGGGGCTGGACAATAAGTAATACATTAAAAATAAGCAAATTGTAACATATTTCAAAAGATTTTAAGTACTATGGAAAGAGAAGAAATAGAGCACAAAAAGTGCCAAAGGCAAGACACAGAGTTACATGTGTTGTTCATCATTGCTCAAGGTGAGACTTGAGCAGAGATTTTTAAAGGAGTGAGGAAGTTAGCCCTATGTAGAGGAAGAACGGTCCAGGCACAGGGAAGTTAGAGCAGGGGTCCTAAGGCAGGAGTGTACCTGGCTTATTGGAAGAATAGCCTCAGGTGTGGCTGAAGAGAAGTGAGTGAGGCGGAGAGTAGCAAGAGATGAGTCAGAGATATGGGGGTGACTAGGGGTAGGGATCGGTGCTAGTCTAGACCTTGTAGGCCATTGCTAGAGCAGCTAGATGTTGTAGGCCATTACAAGGACTTGGGCATTTCCTCTGAGGGAAATGTAAAGACATTGCATAGTTTTAATTGTCATGATGTGACTTCAGTTTTTAAAAGATCACTGATGCTGGGTTGAAGTATACACCGTAGGGGAGTAAAGTGGAAGCAGCGAGACCCGTAGGGGGCTACTGCAGAAACTCAAGTGAGATACAACGATGACTTCCATCAGTAGATGTGTGAAAAATGGTCTGATTCTAGAAACCTTATTTATCAAATCTAAGACGCTGTCATTGTAATATGCGTCATATTTAACACTAAGAAAAAATTATAACACAGTGCTTTCCTATCACTTTGAATTTTTATACTTACTGAGTGATCTCTTAGGGTTATTTAAACAGATTTTTTAAAATCGGTATCACTTCTTTACCTAAAAAGGATCAGATAAGCAATATAAATTGTTTAAGGTTTTCCCCAAATTTTTTTGTATTCAGAGTCCAACCTTTTAAATCACTTTTTAGAGTTGATGTCCATGGTTTTCCTCATGCTATTGTCTTCTCTGCCATCACGAGCACTGGTGATGCAACATTGCTTTAGAGTTCTCCATTATGTCTCTGGATTTCTTCTAAGCTGCTGATCCCATTATGCACATTTCAGTGCTGTCAATTTTTAATATTACCAGAAAGTATTAACCGAAAATTTTCTGACAACAACCTGGATTCTGGTATTCTTTCTCTTTTGGTCCGTAAGTGGCTTGTTGACTAAAATATCTTAGAGGTTACAGTTATCCAGCTGCAGACATACCTCAGAGATATTGCAGGTCCAGTTCCAGACCACTGCAGTAAAGTGAGTCACATGAATTTTTTGGTCTCCCAGTGCATATAAAAGTTACGTTTACACTATACTATAGTTTGTTAAGTGTGCAGTAGCATCATGTCTGAAAAAAAGGTAATATCTTAATTTAAAATATTTAATTGCTAAAAAATGCTCACCATCATCTGACCCTTCATCGAGTCGCAGTCTTTTTGCCGGTGTGGAAGGTCTTGCCTCCATGATGACTGCTGACTAATCAGGGTGGGGGTTGCTGCAGGTTGGGCTGGCTATGGCTGTTTCTTAAAAATAAGTCAACAGTGAAGTTTGCCGCATTGATTGACTCTTCTTTTCACAAAAGATTTCGCTGTAGTATGCGATGCTCTTTGATAGTATTGTACCCACAGAACTTTCAAAATTGGAATCGATCCTCTCAAACCCTGCCGTTGCTTTATCAGCTAAGTTTGTGTGATATTCTAAATCCTTTGTCATTTCAACAGTGTTCACAGCATCTTCACCAGGAGTAGATTCCATCTCAAGAAACCACTTTCTTTGCTCATCCATAAGAAGCAGCTCCTCATCGATTAAAGTTTTATCATGACATTGCAGCAATTCACACATATCTTCGGGCTCCACTTATAATTCTAATTCTCTTGCTTTTTCCACCACATCTTCAGTTACTTCCTCCACTGAAGTCTTGAACTATGAAGGTTGAAATCACCTTCTTCTGAACTCCAGTTAATGTTGATATTTTGACCTCCTCTCATGAATCAGAAATATTAATGGCATCTAGACTGGTAAAACCTTTCCAGAAGGTTTTCAGTTTACTTTGCCCAGATCCATCAGAGGAATCACTATCTCTGGGAGCTATAGCCTTATGAAATGTATTTCTTAAATAATAAGACTTGAAAGTTGAAATTACTCTTTGATCCATGGGATGCAGAATGAATGTTGTGTTAGCAGGCATGAAAACAACATTAATCTCCTTGTACATCTCCATCAGAGCTCTTGGGTGACTAGGTACATTGTCAATGAACAGGAATACTTTGAAAGGAATCTTTTTTTCTGAGCAGTAGGTCTCAACAGGGGGCTTAAAATATTCAGTAAACCATGTTGTAAACATGTGTTGTCATCCAGGCTTTGTTGTTCCGTTTATAGAGTATAGACAGAGTAGATTTAGTGTAATTCTTAAGGGTCCTAGGATTTTCAGAATGGTAAATTGAGTATTGGCTTAAAGTCACCAGCTGCATTAGCCCCTAACAAGAGAGTCAGCCTGTCCTTTGAAGCATCAATTATCTTAGCTCAATCTTCTGGATAACTTGCTGCAGCTTCTCCGTCAGCACTTACTGCTTCGCTTTGCACTTTATGTTATGGATGTGGCTTCTTTCCTTGAACCTCACGAACCAACCTCTGCTAGTTTCAGATTTTTCTTCTGCAGCTTCCTCACCTCTCTTAGCCTTTGTAGAACTGAAGGGAGTTAGAGCTTTGCTCTTGATTAGGCTTTGGCCTAAGGGAATGTTGTGGCTGGTTTGATCTTCTATCCAGACCACTAAAAACTTTCTCCATAGCAGCAATAAGGTTCTTATCATGCATGTGTTCACTGGAGTAGCACTTTTAATTTCCTTCAAGAACTTCTCCTTTGCACTCACAACTTGGCCGTTTGGCACAAGAGGCCTAGCTTTTGCCCTGTCTTGACTTTACACGTGCCTTCCTCACGAAGCTTAATCATTTCTAGTTTTTGATTTAAAGTGACAGACACACGACTCTTCCTTTCACTTGAACACTTAGACACCGTTGTAGGGTTCTTAGTCGGCCTGATTTCAATATTGTTACATCTCGGGGAATAGGGAGGTACGAGGAAAGGGAAAGAGACTGGAATGGCTGGTTGGTAGAGCAGTCAGAACACACACGGCATTTATCAGTTAAGTTCACCGTCTTATACAGGCACGGTTCATGGCGCCCCAAAACAATTACAACAGTAACATCAAAGATCAGTGATCGGAGATCACTGTAACAGATATAATAATAATGAAAAAGTTTGAAATATTGGGAGAATTACCAAAATGTGACACAGAGACATGAAGTGAGCACGTGCTGTTGGAAAAATGGCACCAATAGACTTGCTTGACACTGGGCTGCTGCAAACCTTCAATTTATAAAAAAACACAGTATCTGTGAAGCATGGTAAGGCAAAGCGCGATAAAATGAGGTATGCCTGTATTTCATCAGGACGAGCAGTCAAGTCCCAGTAAGCTCGTTCTTTAACAAATTCATACGTGTGCAGGCAATGCCGGCTGTCCCGTGACCGCTGCCTGGCCAGTTGTAATTGTAAGAAGGATTCTCGGCTCAGAGATGATAGAAAGTACATCTTTTGAGGGAAGTGATGGAGGATTCAGAGGTAGAGACTCGAAATCTAATCTACAGATTATTGATATTCCTGAAGAAACTCAAGGGGATAAAAAGAAGAAATCAGAATTATAATAGAAAATAACTTTGCTAAGCCAAGGAAAGTCTGCAGATCATAATTACTCACCAAGAAGCATTTTTGGAACAGATGTTTATTTTTTTGAAAAAAAAATAGGATGATAAGATTGTATCTTGTATTTTATACCAAAGTAAATTCCAGCTGGGTTATAGAATTTTTCAAGCCTTACGAGCTGATGAAATGTTCTGTCTTAATTTTTTTATGCTGCTGTAACGGAAATACCACAAGTGGATGGCTTTAAAGAACATGAATTTATTTTCTTTCAGTTTAGGAGGCCAGAAGTCCACATTCAGGGAGCCAGCTCTAGCAGAAGGCTCTGTCTCTGTTCACTCTGGGGGAAGATCCTTGTCCCAGCTTCTCTAGCACCAGCCTCGCTCCGTTCCTTGATGATTTCCACGTGGCGTCTCTTTCCCCCATTTGTGTTTATTTGTCTCTGTGACTGATGTGTTCTTTTCATATCTCAAATGTGAGCAGGTTTAAGACATACCTTACAGTGATATGGGTCATTAACATAACAAACAAACCCAAATGGGGTTATAGCCACAGGTATAAGGGTTAGAATTCCAACACATACTTTAGGGGGGCACAGTTCAATCATAACATTCCAACCTTTGCCCCGCCCCCCAAATTCATGTCCTTCCCACATGAAAAAACACATTCACCCTGTCACATTATCCCAAAAGCCTTACCCCATTCCAGCATCAACTCTGAGTCTGAAATCTCATCTGAATCATCTGAATGATCTGAATGAAGTATGATGACTCTGGGTGTGTTCTGTCCTGGGGCAAAATTCCTTTTTATCTGTGGACGATTAAAACTAGAATACACATTATCTGTTTCCAAAGTGCAACAGTGAAAGAGGCACAAGGTAGATATTTCCCTTGCAAATACAAGAAATTAGAGGGAAAGAAGGGGTCATGAGTACCAAGCACGTTCATAACCCAGCAGGGCAAATTTTATTATCTCCCAAGGCTTGAAAAGAAACCTATGTGGGGAAAAACAAAACATGAAAATAAATGTGATTTTTTTTTAAAAGTCCAAATCAGAGCCAAGATAATTTTCTGATGTATTGGATGTGGAAATGCAAGAAAGAGGACCTGACTTCAAGATTTTTGGTCTGAGGAAATGAAGGAACAGAGCTGTCACTTACTGCCATGGGGAAGGCCGTAGGTAGAGCAAGTTTTGAAGGGGAAGATTGAGACTTCGATTTTCAATGTACTAAATGCAGTTGTCAGGTACAAGCTTGGAATTCAAGAGAGTTGGAGCCCTGGTGGTGCAGCAGTTAAGAGCTTGGCTGCTAACCAAAAAGTCAGCAGTTTGAATCCACCAGCTGCTCCTTGGAAACCCTATGGGGCAGTTATACTCTGTCCTGTAAGGTAATCAGAATCGACTCAATGGCAGTGGGTTTGGTTTGGTTTTATCTGGGCTAGAGATAACACTTGGGGAGTCATTAGCATTTAGCTCTTATTTAAAATCATGAACTAGATGAGCTCAACAAGGGAGTAAATGTAGACAGAAAAGTGGACCAAGGACTGAGTCCTGAGGCCTGCAGTATTCGGGAAGAAGCGACAAAGGGAAGTTGAGAAGGAGCAATCAGTGAGGTATGAGGAAGACTAAGAATTGGGTGTCCTGAAAGCCAAGTGAAGAAAATATACCAAGCAGGAAAGAGTGACCCCCTCTTTCAGACACCCTGATACATCAGATAAGATATGGACCAAGAATTGGCCATTGTGTTTAGCAGAGTGGAGGCCATTGGTGTCCTTGATGAGAATGTTTCAGCAGAGTGATGGAGAAATCCTGATTGGCCAGGGTTTAAGAAGAGAATAAGACTGGAAATGATAGAGTGTGGACTACTTGGGAGGATGTTGGCCACGATCAGGTGTGAAGAAATGGAGTGGTAGTTGGTGGTATTAAGTTAGCAGATTTAGCAGGATATTTGTTTGCTAATGGTAATGATTCAGTAGCAAGCAGAAAAGTTGATGTGGTAAGGAAAAGTACCACAGTGCTCACATCTTTGAGTAAGCAAGTAGGGGGATACCAAAAACCAAACCATACCCACTGCGTGGAGTCGATTCCGACTCACAGCAACCCTAGAGGACAGAGTAGAAGTGCCCCAGAGGTTTTCCAAGGAGCGCTGGGTAGATTCGAACTGCTGACCTTCTGGGTAGTGGCCAGGTGGGGGGATGGGATCAAGTACATAAGTAGAGGGGATTGGCCTTTGATGAGAACCTCTGTGGTGACAGGTGGCATGGCAGAGTATGTAGGTGCTGCAGTGCGGGTGGATGGGTTGATGTGGTCCAAAACCATTTCAGAGCCTTTGGTATGAAGACTCTCATTTGGAGGTGGTTAAAGGGCTGAGTAGCTGTTTTTTCTCTTTTTACATGTCACTAAGCCCTGGTGGCGCAGTGGTTGTTTGGCTACTAAGCAAAAGATCGGCGATTCAAATTCACCAGCTGCTCCCTGGAAACCCTATGGGGCAGTTCTGCTCTGTCCTGTAGGGTCACTATGAGTCAGAATCGACTCGAAGGCAGTGGGTTTGTTTTTTTTTTCTTTTAAGCATATAAAACCAGTTTGTCAGAGTGAGCGGTTTTTTCGTTGGCTTTGGTTTCTGAGTGGTGATCATTTGGAAAAGGCTTACCTGGTTAGAGACGTGTGGACTGTTTTGTGTTGCCTTCTAATTGTTCTCTGTGCCATTCTGAATCACCAGTTTGTTTTTTCCCCGTGTCTGTAATCAACCAATGGTGATACTCAGCTTTGTAATAGTGGATAAGGTGGTTGCTATGGTGGTGGTTGTAAGTTTCTTTATGATATATTGGCTCTTCTGTGATCTCTCACTAGCCAGGTGTAGCGTTGAATCCTGGGAGAGTATATTTGTAGAAAAGCCAGTTTACCTAGACTGTATCACAGCTGTCATGGAGCAGTCTTAGGGTGTTTATACAGCTCTGAAAGCCTTAAATCTGTTTCCAAAAAAGTCTTTCTTCCCCAGCTCATCTCACCATTTTTAGAAATGTCTTTATCTGTAGACTAATTCTGTTTGGGATTAGGCAGATTCCTTTTGTTCTAGTAGCTATTTTCATTTACAATGATACTACTTTCCAGTTTTCAAGGCTGACTTAAAATCTACTTTTTATAGATACATTATGTGCTTCCATTTTCATTAGAAGAAATCTTTTAAATAGAAAAGAACAAAGATTTGCTATAGAGAGTATGAATTTTTATTGTGTACATTTAGCTTTTAAACAGTTTCTAGATTGAAAGTATTTTTAGCGTAAGTCTTTATCTTTCATAGGCTGATAGAAATGAGGAGGTCTGTTTTTCTCTTCTTTTCATAAAGAGTTAAATTATTCCTGCTTCTGTCTAGTTCCACATAGGCAGGAGTAATTTTTTTTGATTTAGAAACATTTTGCTGGAAAACATTATTTCATATACACTTTTAATCTGTGTAGATGTTACAACATGGATGAACCTTGAAGATGTTGTGAGGTGCTGTTGAGTCAGCTCCGACTCATAGCGACCTTGCGTACAACAGTGAAGTAAGTGTTGGCTGGTTTTGCGCCATCCTCACAGTCGTTGCTCCGTTTGAGCCCATTGCACCCATTGCAGCAGGCACTGTGTCAGTCCGTCTCATTGAGGGCCTCCCTCTTTTTCGCTGACCTGTTTTACCAAGCATGTTGCCCTTCTCCATCATAAGCCAGAGGAAGTCACACCATCCTCACTGCTAAGGAGCATTCTGGCTGTGCGTCCTCCAAGACTGATTTGTTGGTTCTTCTTGGAGTCCCTGGTATATTCAGTGTTCTTCGCCAATACCACAATTCGAATACATGACTTCTTTGATCTTCCTTATTCACTGTCCAGCTTTCACATGCACGAGGTAGTTGAAAATATCATGGCTTGGGTCAGTTGTACCTTAGTAATCAAAGTGACATCTTTGAAAGCATTATGTTACATGAAAGAAGCCAGTCATGGAAGACCACATGGTGTATGATTCCGTTTATACAGAATGTCCGGAATAGGCAAATCCAGAGTCAGAAAGAAGGGTAGTGGTTTTAGGGGTTGGGGGAGTGGAGAGGGACTGCCAGTGGGCACTGGGTTTCTCTTTGGGGTGGTGATGTGTTCTACAATTAGGTGGTGGTGATCGTTGCACAACTCTGTGAATATAGAAAAAGCCATTGCACTGGACACTTTAAAAAGCTTTTATAGTAAAAAAAAAAAACAAACAAAACTATAATCTAGCAAATTAAGGGCTGTGTCCATAGTTCTCTTCACCCAAATTCACCATTTTTAAGGTTGAGTAAGTGGTATAAAAAAATGTAGTTAATTATTTCTTTCTGATTATGGAAGGAATATCAAACCTGTTGCTGTCGAGTCGATTCCGACTCAGCGACCCTATAGGACAGAGTAGAACTGTCCCATAGGGTTTCCAAGGAGCAGCTGGTGGATTCGAACTGCTTACCTTTTGGTTAACAGCCGAACTCTTAACCACTGTACCACCAGGGCTCCACAGAAGGAGTAGATAGTGTTAAATATTCAAGTAAATAAAAGCTTATCAATACAGAAATGTCCAGTAGAGAAATTTCTCATAATCTTAGTCTCTTTAGATGTGATGACTGAACTCGATCAAGTGTGTATCTTTGCAGACCTGTTTCTAAACACGTGTGAGCCATTAAGTCCCTTACTGGAATGTTTACAAAAAAGATGGGATCATGGTATACACGCTATTTTACAGCTTTTTTTTTTTTCATTTGGTGTGTATCTTTGGACATCTTTCTGTATCAGTATACAATTTTTTTTTATTTTTTGCCTATTTTATAATATACTGTATCTTTTTTGCCTGTTTTATAATATATTGTATGTGTGTACTACCAAAATTCATCAATTCTGAGACGCATATTTTTTCATAGTTTATCATTTCTGAAGTGGAGATGCATCTTAGAATCTATGGCCTGTCAGACTTGAGTTGGTAGTGTTTTTTCTTAGACAAAATAACTATATTTTATAATTACTGGAATCTTAGATTTGGTGAGTATGGTATAATATCACCTACTGATGGGCATTCTTTTTCCTGGTTTTGCCATCACAGATGACACTGCAGGAAGTCCATGTTTATTTTTCTGTAGGGTTATGTTCCTACAACTGAAAATACTTGTCAGTTTTAATAGGTTTTGCCAAAGTTTGTTCTTAAAAGTTTCTATCAGTTTACATTTCTGCGTAGAGTGGATGAGAGGGCTTTTTTTCTCAACTCTTGTCAACACTGGGCATTCTCAGTCTTCTAAATATTAATCTGATTTGCAAAAGTACAGTCTTGTTTTAAACTGCATTTTTTAAAAACTGAGTGAGGTTAAGTGTCTCTTCACATGTTTATTGTCATTTTGTATTTCTTCGGCAAATTGCCTACTGTAAAAACAGCTTAGGGGCAGCGTCTGACCTCCTAACTTCACAAAGGGTAAGAAGAATCAAGATCGACCGTCCTTTGAGGGGCAAGTCAGACATGCCTCCTCTCTCTGCCATCTTTACCTTAAGTTCTGACACCAGCTGTCCCTCCCACAGCACTCTCTGCTTCTCTGCTGGGTTCGATAATTCATTACAGTGGCCACACAGACCTCACAGATGGTACTCACAGTTAGGGGGTTTATTAGAGAGGTAGCAGTTACAGTCCAGGTGCAGGAACACTCAGGATACAGTTCTTCCATCAGGACAGCCTCTTTTCAGCCATGCTCGCAGGCACACCTCTCCCTTGCCCTGGGCCTCTGCCTAAAGGCGCTCAGCTTTCTCTCTCCCTAGGCTGGGAAGCCCACCACGCTGGGTCTCTGCTGCCTTCAGTGTTAAGCTCTCTGTCTCCTGTCCAGGAGCTTCTCAGCGCAGGGATCCTGGGTCTAAAGGACACAGTGGCTCCTGGCTGTTCTTTGGTGGTTGTGGGATTCTCTGTCTCACCTCTGGGGTGGCTCATTTCAAGCCCAGCGGGATGGCAGAGCTGACCAGTCCCTTCGGTGGGCCACAGTTACCTTATCACACAGTCCCACCCAGTCGCTCGGGTGAGAGTTACAAGACCGTGATCAGAAAAGGCCGTGCAAAAGTGATCATCATGCTGCACCTACATGTTCTTGCACTTGTTGGTTTTCGTGTTGGTACAGTGAGAAGGTTGTACTAAGTATCCCATCTTTCTTTGTCTTAAAAGTCTATGAATTTGCTAATTCTGTATTATTAAGCATCAGTATGTTTGCATACTTTGCTTTAAGCAACTTTATATTTCTTGATACTTTTGTTTCAGATTTTTGTTGCTTGGTGAAGTTGTTTTTAAACACGTTCTCTAGGCTTTTTGCTGTGAAGTCCACTTAAACTTCTTGTATTCACACACAAATTGTTTGCTCTTAATCTTTAACTTACTCTGTACTACAGATACTTATAACTATTAAAGCAAGTTAATAAGGCATAAATACAGAGGATGAAGATGTGATAAATTTGGAGTTTTAGGAATTAGAGTTCTGTTTAGGATTTGGTGTCAGACAAGCCTGTGTTTGTCTTCTCGTCCAGCCTCTGCCCTTAATTAGCAGAGTGACCACGAGCAAGTTACTTAACCCCGAGTTCTCCGTTTCTCTATCTTTGTCATGGAAATAATAGTTACCTCACAGGATTATGATGATGAAACCCTGGCATTTAGTAAGTGCTTAGTAACTCATTCCCCTTTAGATGTAGCAACTAATTAGTGATTGAACCAAAAGAACTCCCATAATTTTTTTGTATACTTGAAGCTACCACCATTTACACTTGATTATTTAGCCTCGAAATCTTGGAGTATATCTGAATGCATTTCTATATGAATGTTAAAATTCAAATCCATCCTTTTCCTCCCTTGGAATGTATGCATCACCGTCTGTTTTAAAAAGTGTTCCAATGTATAGATACCCAAAAGTAGTAAATTTAGAGTAGTGTGTGCCCAGTTAGGGTTGTACTTCTATGGTAACTAGCTTTAACATGCAATTTCTACATGAGCCATGAGAGAGATACAGATAAAAACTACAGTGGGATACCATTTCACTCCTACTAGGATGGCTAAGATTAAAAAAACAGAAAACAACAAATGTAGGCGAGGATGTGGGGACATTGGAACCCTTACCCATCGCTGGTGGGAATGCACAATGGTACAGCCATTGTGGAAAACAGTGTGGCAGCTCCTCAGAAAACTAAAAATAGAACTACCTTGTGACTCAGCAATTCCACTCCTAGGTATAGACCCAAAAGACTTGAAAGCAGAGACCCAAACAGAGACTTGAACACCAGTGTTCATTGCAGCACTGTTCACAACAGCCAAAAGGTGGAAACAACTTAAATGCCCATCAGCGGACAAATGGATAAACAAAATGTGGTACTTAGATACAACGGAATGCTACTCAGCCAGTAGGAGAAATGAAGTCTCAGTACATATACAGAATGGATGAAGCTTAAAGACATTGTGCTAAGTGAAATAAGTCAATCACAAAAGGACAAGTATTGTTCAACCTCTCACTTACATGAAAAGACAAGAACAGGCAAATGTATAGAGACCAAATTTTCTTAGTGGTTACCAGGGACAGGAGGGAGGGGGAAAGAGTGGGATCATTACTTATGGAGTACTGCGTTTCAGTTTACGGTGATGGAAAACTTGCATTGATTAAGTGTAGGGTTGCACAGCTGATTAACGTAATTGCTGTCAATAAGTTGTACACCTATAAAAAGTTGAATTGGCAAAAGTCGTGAAGTAGATATATTTATAACAACCAAAAAAGAAAAAGAGTAGCTGCTGAAGCTGTTTATGTACAACCAGGCACTTCACGGGATCTGGTTCCTTGGTTTGGAGATTTAGGATCATGGTTTCCTGGGACATGGCAGTTAATTGGCCTGATGACATGTTTAGTGCTTCTGTTCTACCTCCTGGTTCGTTGCATAGTGCCTGGGGTCCTAAAAGCTTGCAGGCGGCCACATTGAAGGCACGACAATTGGTCTCTATTCTCCTGGAACAAGAGAGGAAGGGGGACAGTCAGAAACAGGAGGAGGGAATGCAATGTGTGGCTAACTGTCCCCATGAACAACTTCTCCCTTTGCCATGAGACGGGAAGGATGGGATGGTGCACGGCTACCACTGCTGAACATTTTGATTATAGACTCTGTAGAAGAATCCTGAGGAAAAGGGGTAAAATTTAGAACAGAATTTCAAATTCTGATGGAATCCACATTTTTTGGAATCATGGAGGCTGGATGAACCCCTGAAACTGTTGCCCTCCGATAATCTTTAAACCTTAAACCAAAAATAATCCCTGAAGTCTTTTTAAAACCAGACTAGCTAAAGTAGTTAAAAAAAAAGAAAGTCTGCCTTGAGCATTATGCTCTTTTAAGAACTACCTGTATGGGATCCATTGACAACAGCAACTCGGAAGACTAGATAGGAACCTTGGGGGCAGTGAGTTTCGTTAATGGGGGAGGAACAATTCGGCAAAGGCGGGCGAGAAGGGTTGTGCAGCTTGAGTGTAATCAGTGTCACTGGGTTCTACATGTAGAAATTGCTGAATTGCTGTATGTTCTGCTGTGTGTATTCTCAGCAACCACAAAAATAAAAAATTCTTTAAATGCAATTTTTAGAAATGTATAGAAAGGCAGGGATAAACCTGAGTTATGTTTATACTTGAATCTCTATAACTACCATATGACATACTCTAAAGAGCAAAAATTATGTCTTTATATATTAGAAGTATAATGTCACTTGATAATATAACATGTTTCTTGAATAAATAAAAAAGGCGTCGTAGGTGGTTTGATATTTTTCTTGATGGTTAGATTGCAGGGGTGATATTTTTCATCCAGCGTAATGTATTTTAGAGAATTTTTTAGAAGTCTTCCTCTACTAATATTTTGAGATTTTAAAATAGGCATGAAATAACTTTTGGATCTTTTCTTTTAAAGATAGCATTTGAAAGAATGAATAAGTCTTTAACATCATAGGAATAGGCATTTAATGAAATCTGTTGCCTTGCAGCCAAATTTGTATCCCACCGTGGGGCTGCAGACGCCAGGAGAAGTAGTTGACGCCAACTTTGGGCAGCATCCTTTTGTGTTTGACATCGAGGACTACATGCGCGAGTGGAGAACCAAAATCCAGGCCCAGATAGACCGGTTTCCTGTCGGAGATCGAGAAGGGGAATGGCAGACCATGATACAAAAGTAAGAGTGAAGACGTTTGAGTTGATAACTACTTAACAAGTCTGTTTTTTATAAAACGTTCTTTTCTTTTGGTATTCTTGGAAGCTTTTTAATCTACTAATTTAAATCCTAGTAATTTTCATGTATTAATGTAATGATTATGTATTAATCTCTCTACAGACATTTACTCTATTTTAAAAAATTAAAAATAATGTTTGATTTGGAGGTACACATACAGAATTGTATTTCAGTCTGACTTACTAATTTGATGGAGGAGATAAAATGACACTAGGTTGCTTAGGTTAGGTTAATTCATTTGCCATCATTAGTAATAGGATTGTGTGGTTTCTGTAGGTTACGTGATTTAGCTTTTAATGTTGATGAAAAAAATAAATTCAGAGAGATTGTCTCGATTTCATAATTCAAGCTCTGTGATTTTTGCACAGAAACTTGGCTGTGAAGTCCCGCAGTAGTTCAGATATTTGTGGGGACACTTGTTTGGTGAGAGTAAGCATCACAATAATGGTGTATGTTATATATTGGAATACAGGCTTGCCACGTACATTTTGGGTTTCAGAATTTGCCAGTGAGTAGGTTACTCTCTAAGAATGTCAGCTTTTCCTTTCCTTGTTGTTAGTTGCCGACGGAGTCATTTCCAAGTCACGGCATCCCCAGTGTGCAGAGTAGAACTGCTCTGTAGGATTTCAAGGCTGTGTGGTCTCTTGGAAACAAATCACCAGGCCTGTCTTCCAGGGCACCTCTGGGCATGTTGGAACTGCCAGCCTTTTGGTTATTAGTTGAGCACTTAACCGTTTGTGCCACTCAGGGACTTCCGTTTAGTAGGATCTCCTTTTTGCTAAATATTTACACATTTAGCATGTAGATTCAGGGAGATTATAATTGCCTTCATTCTGAATAAGAATATCTGACCCAAAGCCTTTGCTTAAGGAATTTTAAAAAATATTACTAATTAATTTTAATGCCGCTTACTTGTATGTGGTATTATTAGACTTTTAAGAGAAAGTAAAAGCAATGAAGATCAAGGAGCAGCGACTGTGGAGGTAGGATTCCTAAATGCAGGATAAATACTTAGGATTCAGTCAGAATGGTGGCGGATGGCCAGCAGCAGAGCGGAAAATTTGGGTCAAATAAAAGTACTGTAAAATTAAAAGTACTACAAACTAAAATTACCTCAATTCCTAACTTACCAAAATTTTTCGTCCTGTTTTATCGGGGAACTTTTTCTTCTTTTCTTTTTTCTTTAAAGTAGAATTTCATTATAGAAGCCAGCAGAGAGAGAATTTCTATGACCATCAGCTGTTTAGACTATACCTTTACTGAAAGGCAAAGTCATTAGTACTAAGTGGTAACTCTTAAAGCTTGAAACAGTATAGACTTAAAAAATAAATAAATATCATTAAGTTTTACAAGTCGTCCTCGCTATTGCAGACTAACCCAAGAAAATAGCAAAGGCTTTCAGATACCATCAGTCCAACACAATCCATCTTAAATGTCTGTATGATTGCTTCTAATGTTCTTCAATTTAAAAATCTAATACAAATAACATTTTGTATATTTTTTTGGAGGAAAAGGTGATTGGGAAGACATGATGAGTCTGAAAACATGCTTCTTCCCTAGAGTTATTATTATCTAGAGCCTTGACACTAATATCTTTGTCCAGCACAACAGGAAGAATAGAGAACCCCTGCTCAGAATCTCCTAGTTATCGTGAGTTAGAGCTAGGATGGCTTACTCTTCTGGGGTCACATCCCTTTAATACTCTGAAAATGGTTGCCATGGAGCACCGTGGCAGGACAGTGGTAGAGGAAACATTAATTTATCTTACTCCTGTTGCTGGCGTTCAGTGAGAACCCCCTTCCGCCCCTGCACTGTCTGCCACAACATTGGTACTCATGGCGATTTCCCAGGAGGTCATTCTCGAAGGCTCATCCCCACCCCTCACCCCTTTAACTTAATTTGAACAATTGGATGAAATAAAATGAAAAACCTGTTTCTTAAAGGTTTTTCCCCTTCCCCTTCTCCTCCTCCACACTCCTCTACCCCTCCTCCCTCTTACCATTTTCTGAGCGGAGGTGCCTTAGGTCCTTAGTGGTGCCAGCTGGGTCAGAGTTGGACATTTGGATATATTGGAATTTGGGTTAGATATGGTTGGCTCAGTAGTTTATCTAACTACATTTTGTGTTTTGACCACTTGGTGGCTTTTTAAAAAATAAACTTGTCCTCTGGAAGTTACGTGCTACTTACATGTACTACATGTACCATCATATTTGAGTACTTAACCTTCTGTGTAAAACCATGCTAATTGATTTAGATTAGAAGACTGACTCTTCATTGGTTAGTATTATTACCCTCATAGATTTTGCTCTGGAAAGTCTCTCTGGGTTCACCTTAGTATTTCTTTTGCTCACACCTTACGGTCCCATCTCATTTGGGTGGTAAAGAAAGTACTTGAACAATGGAATACAAAGGTAAATCTGTTCTTTTCTAATTGTTTTATTTTACAAAATGCCAACATTTTACTGGGATAACCCATGTTAAGAGTGAAGCAGAAATGGTGGTTAGTGGGATTCAACATAAGGACAGGGAATGAACAGAAGAGGAAGTAGATGGGACGCCAAGAATCAAAGACAGGGCCGTTTAAGGCTCTGGTTCTCTAGTAGTGTTTATTTTAGAGGGAAGCAGTCTCAACACAGCTTTTGAAATATCTTTGAAAAGATTACATGAATAGAACAAAGAGAAATTGTGGACTTACTTTAAAGTTGAGCTTCTTAAACCCTTAATTGTTTCAAGGAAATAGGTTGATTTTGTAACACCAGAGTAGACCTTGTTTATGTAAATTGTAGGATACAGAGTGTGTTTGTTTGACTAAAAATGTGTTTTTTCTTTTTATTTTAAGAATGGTTTCATCCTACTTAGTCCACCATGGGTACTGTGCCACAGCAGAGGCCTTTGCCAGATCTACAGACCAGACTGTCCTAGAAGAATTAGCTTCCATTAAGAATAGACAAAGTAAGGATGATGTGGTGCATGGCTAACACTGGTTTTCAGATGATAAGTTTGGGTACTTCCATTTTCAGACTTTTTTTTTAATTAAAAAAAAAATTTTAAATACGTAAATTTAAATTTGATGCCTCTGAAATTGATTTTCATTTACACATTTGAAGATGACGTTTAAAAAAGTTCACAAAGAACTGTGTTAGAGTTCTGAATGTAGAAAGGTAATTGTTCTGGAGAAATTTTTGTAAGAAATATTTTTACCATTTTTTTTTCTTAAGTAAAAAATGTTTTCTTGTGCTTTCAGGAAGTAAATGTTTTATTTGTTTATTTTTTTAAGAGTAAAGTAGTTCTGATTAGATAGCAGAGATGACCAGTGAATGAAATTTAAATTGCCATCTAAATTTAAGATAGTATCGCTCGTTAGTATTCATTTCTTAGATGCTAATGCGAAATGTAGCACACTAACCCTTCCCTGCTCAGCCATCTTAGAATTGCTGCTGTTGGTCCATCAGGTGGGTCTGGCTTAATGAGAACGTACGGTAAAACAAAACATGAGGGGCGAAATCATGATGGATGAAAACAACTTTTGTGTAGGTGAGACTCCTAGCCCGACACTTAGTACATTGTGTTGGAGCTGATTATTTTATGAGCTCTGGGAACAGAGATGATCACGTCCCTCACTCCGTGTCCTCATCATCTAATCTGGCAAATGTTTGACACCCTGTGGATGTCTGTTGAATTCAGTTCTTACCCAAAGGCTAGCTTTCTTGTAGTTCAGAAGGTCATTTAGTTGATAAGATATTGTGAATATTATTTATTTATCAAAATAGTCTTTTTTAATCTCCGTGTTTGAAACTTCGATACTACTTAACAATTTTTTCCCCTGTATTACTGGTATGTTAGTTTGTGATCTTTTTTGATAGTTTGTGAAGGTACTTGTTACTCTAATATGTCTGAAATTTTTCCTGGATTCCGTAATTGAAACTATGATTTTAGAAAAAGAAATGGAAATTACAATAATTTATTTAAGAATTTCTTACTAACTCCCCCCTCCCCTGCTTTTTGAAGTTCTGCTGAGTTTATGTTTCTACTTTTTAAAAGTGAATTTTTTGCTTTTTTTCTGAATAGGAATTCAGAAATTGGTGTTAGCAGGAAGAATGGGAGAAGCCATTGAAACAACACAACAGTTATACCCAAGTTTACTTGAAAGAAATCCTAATCTCCTTTTCACATTAAAGTGAGTTTGTTTCATAAAATATGCTGTATTTGTTATAGACATATATTTATATAGATAGGTATGTAGAACCAAGCTAAGTTTCATGTTTAATAGGTTTTATTTTGGCTTTACCTTGTTGCGCAGTATTTTACATATAATTTTGTAATATAGCACATTTAATAACAGGTTATAAAACACTTGTGTTGAACCCTATAAGCAGATAGCATCCTTTGCTGTGTGTTTGTTCTTTATCATCCTGTCCATTTGTCTAAAATTTGAAAATCTTATTTGGAAAATGTGTATCTCCTTTTCCCCTAAAAGTCTTACAGTAAGTCTGTTTGGCATTTTTAAATGGTCTCTAATGAATCTTTGTTATTTTAAAAATCGGATGTTATTAAGCTTAAGATTTCAATTCTAAGCAGCGAAAATCCTCTGTAAGCCAAATGTCAGAATTGTTTTACTTGAGAGTAAAAGTTAAAATGAGGCCCATTTTGGTTAAGAGGTTGGGAACGGGGCTGGGTTGAAGAATGGAGGGGAGAAGGCTCTTGCTACCAAAAAGTACGAGGGTGTAAGTCAAAAAGTATTGCTACTGGGGTTCCCATTCATACATGCCTGGGTTTACTCCAAACAGAACGTGTCTAAACACGTCTCTGCGATCAGTGGATGTCTGCACACAGAGTCTCTCACTAATACACTTGGCTTAGTCTCGTAAGGGGGCCTTCAAAAAAAAGGGCATACTTTTTATGCCATGGAAAAAAATGATTTTGAGGTCAGGGCTAATATAAAATTTTTAACACAACCCCAGTGGATGTCTTCCCAAATCATTGAAGCTTTTTTATGTGGGAATGCTGCCCCACATAAAGCGACAGTTGTTAGACGGATCCAGCATTTTAAGGGAGGTCGGGAAGACCTCAAAGATGAACCGAGAGAGGAAACACTGCTCAGAAGGTTATGAGGACTGTTTCTTGGGGATCCCAAAGGGGTGCTCTTGATAGATTTTCTTGAAGGACACAGGACGATCATGGGTGCTTAGTATGAAGAAGTTTTAAGAAAATTGAAAACTGCATTGGTGAGAAAAAGGCCAGGAAAGTGGCACCAAGGATGAGCACCTGCTCGTTCTTCGAGGATAGCAAGGGCTGTCCTATGAGAATTTTGTTGGGAAACCTTATCCCATCCACCCTACAGCCCTGATCTTGCCCCTTCAGACTTCTTTTTGTTCCCAAAACTCAAAGAACATTTAAAAGGAACACGGTTTGAGTCCCTCAAGGATGCCAAAACTGCTGTTTTGACGTGGTGTAAATCGAAGAGCACAGAATTCTTCGGGGCAGGGTTAGAAAGAAGGAAAGAAACACTGCCTTCAGAAGTGTATAGACCTAGATGGAGGATATGTCGAGAAACAATAGCTTCACACTTTGATACTTTTGTTTAATAAAGGTTTCTGTGATTTTGTAGCAAAACTTTTTGACATAACTCTGGTGTATCATGTTTTTATGTACCATTTGATCTGCTACTGAGTTATTTTGTTTAAATTATTTTTAGCTGCAAAAACTTAAGCCCATTTTAATTTTCTCTATTATAGCTACATATAGAGTTTCATTTTCTCTGGTAAATCTTGATTAAGAAGCTAAAATTATTGTATCTTTTATATATACTCTCATTTTTCTGGAAATTTTACAATTAATTTTGATTAATACAGTATATGAAACAGTATTTAGTATTTTTAGCTTACTATTTAAAGAACAGACTTACTGATAAATACAAGTTCCTAAAATATTTCCGAAGCTTGCTGCTGTTAAATGAAACGAACGGGACGATTTGAAGATTACGTTAATGTTTCTTTTCTCTTTTAGAGTGCGTCAGTTTATAGAAATGGTGAATGGTACAGATAGCGAAGTACGATGTTTGGGAGGCCGAAGTCCAAAATCTCAGGACAGTTACCCTGTTAGTCCTCGACCTTTTAGTAGTCCAAGTGTGAGCCCCAGCCATGGAATGAATATTCACAATTTAGCATCAGGCAAAGGAAGTACTGCACATTTTTCTGGTGAGATTCAGTCCTACGACATAGCTGTCTTACAGATGTGTATACTTGGATGGTTTGGCTGAAAAATTGTAGGTGGTTCAGATTCCTCTGTTATCAGTATAAGCAGTAACTTAAAGAACAGCTGTTTCTGAAAGTCGGTTATTAGAAGATCTTCATAAATGAAAGTCTACACTGAAAATGAGTTGTCGCTAGAAATCAAATGATAGATGTTTGATAAGGAAAAGATAAGTGTGTGTTTTCATCAAGTATAAATGTAAAGGTGATTTGGCTGTGATACTTTATGGCACTGATCACCAGATCCATCTGGGCTGCCTGTCTGTCTGTCTCCCTTCTTTCCCAGCGAGGCTTCTTGCCAGAGTCTGCTCTCTACCTGTTCACTTTCTCCTGTCCTTTCTTGGCTCGCCACTCTTAACTCTCTGTGGCTCGTGGTTTTCTCTGGCTTAAAATCCTCTCCTTTCTTGGCTTTCGTGACATCAGTTCTCTGGGTTTATTTTAGCGCTGCTCAGTCTTTTCTTTGCTTATCTTTTTAATTCTGTGTTTCCCCAGATATTATCTCTGCTCTGTGTATTTGTCCTAAACAGAAGTCAAATGATGTTTCCTTTCCTTTCATAGAGTAATGTCCTTGCTGTTCAGTCACATGTGCCCTTTCTGCTTCACCACCTCTTAGCGTCCATCACCGTCCTGGACATGCGGGCTATTCTCATGTCTGTATCCTTAACCATCAGCCACCCCTCTTGAATATCATTCACCACTTCAGGCTTGGCTTGCCCAAAGCAACTCCTCATCTTTCTGCAGAACTTTTTTCCTGAAATTTTCCTATCTTAATTAGTTACACTACTGTCCATCCAGTCACCCAAAGCCAAAACACCTGGGAGTAATTGTAGCCCTTTGACTTCACTCTAACTCATCCACATCCTATCAGTGACACATCAGTTTTCCTTCTCTGTGTGGTTCACATCTCTTTCCTCTGCCGTAGTCCAAGACCATCACCTCTTCTTGACTGGGCAACTGTACTAACCACTTAACTGTTCTCCCTGTCTCTAGTCTGATCCCTTTCAATCATTTCTCCATGCTTATCCCGAGTCATCTTTTTAAAACTCAAATCTGGGAGTGGGGAGGGAAAAACACTAACTAGATAGTAGATAAATGGTAACTTTGGTGAAGGGTAAGACAATATGCAATACTGGGGAATTCGGCACAGCTTGACCAGGGCAAAGTCATAGAAGCTTCACAGACACAGCCAAATACCCTGAGACACTGGACTGAGGGCTGGGGACCATGGTCTTGGGGGACATCTAGCTCAGTTGGCATAACATAGTCTATAAAGAAAATGTTCTACATCTGACAGTAGTGAGTAGCGACAGGGGTCTTAAAAGCCTGTGAGCAGCCATCTAAGATCCCTCTACTGGTCCCATCCCAGCTGGAGCAAAGGAGAATGAAGAAGATGAAAGATATAAGGGGAAGATTAGTCCAAAGGACAATGGACCACAACTACCACAGCCTCCACCAGACTGAGCCCAGAACAACTAGATTGAGCCTGGTTATCACCACCGACTGCTCTGGCAGGGATCATAAGAGACAGTCCTAGACAGGGCGGGACAAAAATGTAGAACAAAATTTAAATTAAAAAAAAAAAAAAAGACCAGGTTTGCTGGTCTGACAGAGACTGGAGAAACCCCAAGAGTATGACCCCCGGACACCCTTTTAACTCAGTACTGAAGTCACTCTTGAGGTTCACCCTGCAGCCAAAGATTAGACAGGTCTTTAGGGTCAACAATAACACATGTGAGAGACGTGCTTCATAGTACAATTGTGTATACGAGACTGATGGGCACACCAGCCCAAAAGCAAAGCCAGGAAGGCAGGAAGGGACAGGAAAACTGGACAAATGGAAACAGGGAACCTGGGGTGGAGAAGGGGCGAGTGTTAACACATCACGGGGTTGGCAGCCAATGTCACAAAACAATTTGTGTATTCACTATTTAATGAGAAACTAATTTGCTCTGTAAACTTTCATCTAAATCGCAATGAAAAAAAAAAAAAAAAACCCTCAAATCTGAACATATGCTTTTGCTTACTGTCTCTTAATGACTTTCCACAAGTCTGAGTAAAATTCAGAGACCTTTGACATCAAAGGTCTTATCTCCATCTTGCACCTGGGTAATGCCAAGCTCTTTCCAGTCAGTGAAGGTATGTTGGGATGCTTCTGTGCTTTCACATATGTTATCTCTGTACATGGAATACCCCTTCTCCCTGCTCCACCTCACGTTTGGCTGTTAGTACTTTACGTGTGTGTGTCTTGTTGCTCGGGGATCGTTTGCATTCCTCCTAAAAAGAAGAGCAGTAACTGTTAGCTTTAATTCAGTAAATCATTGATAGTTAGCTGTGTGAGAAATTTCTAAAGTTGTTTTGAGCCTCAGTGTATTCGTAGGCGAAATGGGGATAATAATAATACTGTCCTCACAGGGGGATTAACTGTGAGATCCATAGTTAATCCTTCAGAAGGTGTTAGAGGAGATGATAATTATAGCTCAAAATTAAGGATTCTTAAATATCCTTTCAAAGAAGTTACTCTTTTGTTTACGGTTTAAGTAGTCTATTGATGCACCGACATTATAAAAGTCTTGAATAAAAGAAATCAAAGTACGAGGACATTATTTCCAGTCAAATCAATAAGTTAGGGTTTGTTTCTGTTTCCATGTGGTATCTTTTTTCTTCTTTTTTTAAGGTTTTGAAAGTTGTAGTAATGGCGTAATATCAAATAAAGCACACCAATCATACTGCCATAGTAAACACCAGTCGTCCAATTTGAATGTCCCAGAACTGAACAGTATAAATATGTCGAGATCACAGCAAGTTAATAACTTCACCAGGTAGGTGATTTCTCTAGCATTTGCATTAATGTCAGCATCCTAATTCTAGGTGTCGTTATTGTCAATCATTTTGAAAGAAATTAAGTTATATGCCTTATAGTGGGGATCTGGGAGTTCCCATGTCCCCAGAGAATAAATAAAAGGGTAAGAAATAAGTTCCCAAGGCTTTTCTGTGTCCCAGCATGCACGTGGGCTCTTGCCTTAATTCCATCCTCTGCGTCTATGTACTCTCTCCCCACTGATGGGGTCCTAGGGGCAGCTTCAGGGCTGTGTGCATTCTTGTCCTGCCAGCCACAGATCATGTACAGGTGGTCATGTAGATGCCATTGGTTCCGTTTCCAGGTGAAGTCTCATAGAATATCCAACCTCTAATGTTAATAAGACAATGTGTGTAATGGTTCTTTTCTCTCTGCGTGGGATTTTTTAGTGTAAATGGCATAGATGGTTTTCTGAATTCCAGATAACGTTACGAAGAGGCTTTTTTGAAAACCTTTCTCTCAGTAGCTTGCGTATAGCAGATGGTTCAGTCATTCAGTAGACATACTTTGAGAAGCTGTTGGGTGCCAAGTGTTCTGCTAGGCATTGGGGATACAAAGGTCGCTGACATAGTCTCTGACTTGGAAGAGCTTTAAGAAAGGTAATGTCTAACTGTGTACTACAGCCTTTGTCATACTTGGGTTTTAATTTTCATGAAACCTGAAGGTTCATGAAGTGTCATCATTTGAATCGAATACTAGTGTGCGCAAGCAGATTCTTGTGTTTGAGCCTATGCAGACCTCAGCGTTGTCATCTCCATTTGGCTCAGGCTTCATGAAATGATAACGTTTACGTTCATAAACATGGTGGATAGACTCAGCAATTTGGTGGTAGTTTGGCCGTCTGACATAAATTGGTTGGTGAAACTCTGCATTTTCGGGGAATGTTGTAGTCAGTACAGAATTTTCATACTGAAAGAGACAACCTTACTGAAAAATGGAAAAGGTAGATAATTTTTTATCATGGAGGCTTGATGAAAGTATGATTCTGGTGAAAGCATGTAAAAATACGTATTTGGAGATTAGTCGAAATTTCTAGGTTGTCTATCACAGATGACGAAAACCTGCGGAATGATGTCATATGACAGAGATGTAACGGAGATCCACAGCAGTGTCCCGAGAGTAACAGAAAAGCTTGCTGAGGAAGTCAGGGAGGTCTTCCCAATTAAAAATGATGTATTAGAAAATATGAAATTAGAATACTGTAATAAAAATTATGTATGGAAAACTTCAAAAGTTAAGCCCTTAGTACTTTAGAATGCTCATTTCATTGTTGATAGGGAGTTCTGCCATTGTTTACAGATAGGATTGCAGTCAGTTTATGGGTTTTTCTCTTAAATACTATACTCACGGGAGGAAGTTGCTAACGAGGCCTGTCGTTACCTGAGTTCAAGGAAACGGAAGGGATCCGTGATGCAGCATCCTCCTTTCTGTGCAGTACAGAAGGGAAGATAGTAAGCTGTAGGTGACCTGATCACCTTTGATTTTATACCTGATAATGGCTTTCCTTACAGCAAGATTGGGAAGTAGAGAAAGATGGTATTAACTATTAAAAACCATTTTACAGATGTAGAGCTGAATATCAGGAAAGTAAATGATTTCTTTTTTAAGGTCAGTAACTGGTAGCTTGTATGTTGCAGAGCTGAGACTGGTTCCTGGGATTCCTGACTTCTAAGTGTGTGTTTTTCCTTCTACCTCCCACCTTCTGAAACGCTCTTCTCCCTCTCTTCCCTACCCTCCTCACTAACTTCTGTTCAAGCTGCCAGACTCCATCCAAATGGCTCCTCTTCCAGGATGTGTCTCTTGATTCGCATCCCCACCAAACGATCTAGAGTGTATGTTGTGTGGCGGCTTGTGCTTCACTCCCATCGTAGTATTGATACTCTGTAACTTAGTAACTTAATGAGCCTTTTATAGGCTGTTAGCTGCTGGAGGACAAAGGCTGCGTTCAGTGTATCCTTAGCGCGCTTCACACCGCACGTGCCTCAGAGGCTCTTAGGTGTCTATTGAATGAATAAATGCCTCTGAAATACTACAGTGAATTGTCAAAAGAAGCTTTAGTGTTTTATTAAGATCATTAAAGCCCATGATCTTAAGGATCTCTGTTAAACCTTGTAGAAGTTTGGTTTTCTTACCAATTTCCAAAGGTTGTCAGGATGATAAACTAAGTTTTTCTGAATGAAGAAGTCTGATCTGGGCACCTAGGGCCACTGCCCTCTTCCCCCTGGAGTTGCTCTCTGTGTCTTTTGACCTGACAGATTTTAAATGTGAGGATGAATGCTAAAGCGTGAAGACTATTAAGGAAGGAATAGTCTAGAAGTGGGTTAAATATGAGGGCAAGAAAGAGGTGGAGCGGGTTCCAGGAGTGAGGTTCATTAGTTTCAGTGTAAGGCTTTCCCCTTACGTGCTGGAAATGGATTCTGGGGGGAGATGCTGGGGCAGGAGTTGATTCAGAGAACCAAGTGCAGATCTGGGTTTGGAAAGTAGTAGGACTGTTGTGCCAATGTGTAATTTCTCCAATTGATGTCAAGCCCTAAAAACACGAATTTTAGCACATGAACCTTTTTTCTCCCTTATTTCTAGGAGTACCAATTTGCTTTAAAAAAATCAGCTGCATACTTGACTTTGAATACATTTGAGATTTAACCAAGTATCTTTTTTGCAGATTGCTATTGCCTTTTGAAGCCAGTTTATAAGTAGGCTATGCAGTTGAGTAATAATTTATTTTAAACTAAGCTGCAAGTATGATATTTCTAAAATTAGGTTTGTTTTTTCGTTTTCAGTAATGATGTAGACATGGAAACAGATCACTACTCCAATGGAGTTGGAGAAACTTCATCCAATGGTTTCCTAAATGGTAGCTCTAAACATGACCACGAAATGGAAGATTGTGACACCGAAATGGGTCTGCAGTGATATTTCTTACGTTTTTAATAAAAAATGATGGCTACAAGGTTATGTTTTTACTCATACTGATTCACAGATGATGAGCATAAGCCAAATTTAAAGCTGTATGTGGCATAGGATTGACAGTAATAAATACTGCTTCTCTTAAACTTTGTTTTGAGACAGTGGGTTGTGAGAGTGGAGGCGGTCTGGTCCTTTTCTGTCCCTGCTGAAGCTCAGTGCCAGGCAGTTTTCTGTGCTGAACTCTGTCTGGCCTTAATGTCAGTGCTGCTGTTCATGCAGCTGTACTAAGAGTGTTGAGCCTTTAGGGTATTTGAAGACTGGACATATGAAAAGTTTTTACACTCATTTCAATATAGCCACTAAGGCGAAATGGGTAGAGTTGATTTTACAGATTCTAATCAACGAGAATTTCCTAAATCATTTAATGTGAGCATGTGTGATTATGCATATAATACAGTACAGCACATAGGTGCTTACTTCTCTCCCTCCCCTCCCAGAAATTATGTGATTCAAAGTTACTTTGTTGACAAATTTAATAAATTATACCATAAAGTTAAACTGTCAACAAACTTACCCATCCACTGGAGTGAAAATTATTGAAGGCTATGAAATATCTGTCAGAATTCCATGGCAACATTAGATTCCTTAGTGTATTGAGGTTAAAAGATAATTAAGATTTTTAGCGTATCTGGAAGAAACTGTAAATGCAGCGGTGTTCTTTTCTTGTTTGTTGTACCATTGCCTCGTTGTTGAGGATTACGTGCTCCACGTATACTTCACTTTTGCAGACAAGGAATTTGATTACAAGGCAGCCTCATTTTACTCTGTTAGAAATCAGCAACCTTGACTTTGAAAGAGTAATTTCCGCATGATGATTAAGGGCAGGAGTTCCAGAGCCAGATTACCTTGCTGTGTGTGACCTTGGCAGGTTACTTAATTGCTCTGTGCCTCAGTTTCTTCATCTGTAAAATGGATATAATAACAACTACCTTATAGGTCATTGTGAAGACGGAATTAATCTGTAAAAAGCTAATAGCACAAAGTTAGTGTGTAATGTGAGCCATTATCATCATCCTCCACGTTGTTAGCGATTTGTGTTGTTATTAATGATGGTTTTGGTTACAGTGTTGATCAGTGATTGTTGTCAGTCAAGGGGTATGCTATAAAATTATTTTCTAAAAGTAGTGTAATTAGTCTTTTTGATTAGTATAGTGTGGTGTTTTCTGTATTTTGATTGGAGTCATTTAGTCTGTTAAGTGTCCCAGAATTATTTTATTCCATCTCTGTTCTGTGTCAGTTAAAGCAGCCAGAAAAATCAATTACTTTTCTTCCCCTTTTTTTAATGTTGCTTAACACAGCCTTAGAGAATTGCGCTTAACGTTTCATAAAACGTCTCCTGGCACACTGGGTACGTCCTAACCCTGAGAAGTTGTCACTTGACTGCGAACTGTGTGCTAGATCTGGGTCCCTGGACTCTTGAGACTAGTTAAGGATACCTTTTCCCTGTAAAGTTCCATGTTCAATTAAAAATAAATCTGTATAGTTAGATGAAACGCGAAGGAGTAATTATGAAATGTACAGAGTACGTTACCAGCAGTTGCTGTTTATTCGTCATTGTCCTCCATTCAGTAAGGTCGTAAAGGACCCGCTTGTCTTGCTTGCAGAAGTTGACCCCGGTCAGCTAAGACGCCAGCTGTGTGGAGGAAGTCAGGCCGCTGTAGAAAGAATGATCCACTTCGGCAGAGAGCTGCAGGCCATGAGTGAGCAGCTCAGGCGAGAGTGTGGCAAGGGCACAGCAAATAAAAAGATGTTGAAGGTAAGTGCGCTTTCCCTTGAAAAATTAAAATATGTCAGAGGAGCTCTGAAATTATTTATACAACACTGAGCAGTTTACCAGAAACTCCTGTTGGGAAACTTGGGCGTGGATTCCCCTGATCTCCTACCCAGTTGAGAGTGGAATATTTTGATGGGTTCAGCAGCTCTAATTTACTGGAAGGAGCATTGGACTTCACGTCAGAAAGGTGGATTAAATCTCACTTTTGCCATTTATCAGCATTGTGTGGCCTTTGTCAAGTTACTAAAATTTTTAGTTGTATTTTTTCTGCTGGAAAATTGTCAGAGTTAATAGGAGAAACAAACTGTGAGCTTGCTGATAAAAGTATAAATTTGAGATATTTTTATTATTTTAGTAAACATTGTTAAGTGTTGCAGCAAATTGAAGGTATATAATACATGGTTTTCATTTTGATGGGGATTGGTGAAGGATTGGGTCATCTTTCACAGACAGAATACTTAAAATACATTTTCAAGTCTGTTCTGGATTGATGTCCATAATGGATAGTAAGGTGGCTACAATTTAAACCATTCAGTAAGTTAGCCACGTTTTTGTGCATCAGTTGAAAATAGAGGAATTTTCCACTAAGTTAAGTCAACATTGCAATTAGTTGTAGAGACGTTATGGCTTCTTTAAAAGTACTCCCCGCCCCAGCTCCCCAGCCTTGTGATCCTGTGAAACATTAACCTAGCCATAGTTTTTTTTTTCATGCATTAGGTGAGCTCAGAGTTTATTTGTAAAAAACATTTTCTCCTGAATGTTTTGAAAGAAGTGAAAAAAAAAAAAAGCAGTGGGGGTGGGGTGGGAGAATCATGCAGTGGCCTTGAGACTGATGTTGGGGTATGGCCATCTCTTCCTGACCTGACCTCAGAGCTGGTGTACCAGTCAGCAGCACCTCAGAGCACCTAACGCAGGCTAGGAAACTCGACACAAAACCAGTGAGAATGGGGCAGCTCCCTGCACTATACAGGGGCGTACAGCACCCCTGTAGACGTAATGTACCTGCAGAGTCTAGGCTGGGTAAGGAGCCCCTTGCTACACACCTCATGTGAAAGGCATGTAATGCTATTGCCAGGAACTGAGGGGGAAGGAGAGGTGTATCTACCGTATTTAGTACCTCATCCACTCCATATCACGGTAGCTGCTATTTCTAAATGAGCTATCACCAAAAAAAAAAGGTGAAATTATGATTCTTATGTTAAATAAAAGGGAATTGGTAGATTATGTAATTTAAACAATTTTTCATTTAGAAAGTCAAATGAGACATTCATACACCAGAAAATGGCTGTCCCATTTGCCCTCTAAGATTCAGAGTTCCTTCCTTGAGGTCAGGAAGGTCTTTACTTACCTCCCTCCCTTCCTTTTTTAATTTTTTTTCTTTTTTAAATATTTCCCTCATGTTTAGCATGTTGTTGTTGGGTGATGACAGGTCGATTCTGACGGAGAGTAAAACTCCCTCGCAGAGTTTGCTAGGCTGTGATCTTCATAGGGGCAGATTGCCAGGTCCTTTCTCCTGTGGGGCTGCTGGCTGGGTGGGTTCAAGCTGCTGACCTTTTGGTTAGCAGCTGAGCACTTAACCATTGTGCCACCATGGCTCCTTAACATTTAGCATATACACCAAAAAAAAAAAAAAACATTGCCGCCACGTCAATTCTGACTCATAGCGACCCTATACGACAGAGTAGATCTGCCCCATAGGGTTTCCAAGGCTGAAATCTGTATAAAGCCGACTGGCACATCTTTCTCCCGCAGAATGGCTGGTGGGTTCAAACTGCTGGCCTTTCTGTTAGCAGTTGAGCACTTAACCACTGCGTCACCAGGGCTCCTTAGGTATTTGGTAAATGTTTATTTAGTTGAAATTGAATTCATTTGAAAAGTGTGACTGATTTTTCCAGATTTGGAATTTTCATCACCATACAGCTGTGTAGAACCTTTTCTGGTATCAGTGGTGTGGAGAAGAAACTTAATATTTAGGCTGTATTATTAAGTTATTTTAGGTATCTGAAGTTAGACATTTAGGAAACTGAGTATTTACTCCTTTGCTACGTCCTGAGGTTGCAGCTTTTTTTGGTGTCTGGCCCCTTTAAGGAAACACTGGTGGTACAGTGGTTAAGAGCTATAGCTGCTAACCAAAAAGGTTGGCAGATGGAATCCTCCAGGCTCTCCTTGGAAACTCTGTGGGGCAGTTCTACTCTGTCCTATAGGGTCGCTATGAGTCAGAATGACTCGACGGCAAGGGGTTTGGTTTGGTTTGGGGCCCCTTTAAAAATTGTTAAGGGTCCCAAAGAGCCTTTGTTATGTGGGTTATATCTCCCTCTATTTACCGTAATAGAAACGAAAACTAAAATAAAATTTTTTATTAATTCATTTTAAAATAATAATGATGAGTCCATTAAATAACATTTTTAGGAAAAATAATTATCTCCCCCCATGCACACATTCACAAAAGTCAGAAGAGTGGCATCGCTTTACTGTTTTGCAAACGTCTTTACTGCCTGGCTTAGAGCTTCTCCTTAACAGAAGAATGGCTCGGCTCACGCGCCTGTGTTTTCAGTCTGTTAAGGTATCACACATCATGCGGCCTCTAGAAAATCGTACTGTGTAGGAGGGAGAGAAGGAGAGTGAGCAAAGGCACAGGCAACATCTTAGTGTGGTCGGGAAAATAGTTTTCACCTCTTGGGCCCAGGCGTGTGATTTATGTAGTGCCTTTGAAGAATTTAAGGTTACACTCCATCCGCTTATGTGTCTCTGATTCTAATTTGCATGAAGCTCAGAAAACAGCATTACATGGCCTATTCTCAAAGATATTCCTTGGTTACATACTGAATTACGGTAGAATGTGCTTTCCTTTCTTTAGATGGCTTTGCTTTTGCTCCTCTGACTTCAAAGCAAATGCCAGCTACTTAAGACTTTTTTAATATTTCGAGCCATTTCCCTGTCAATCCCCAAACTTACCTTGATCCAGCTGGGGATAAGATGGGTCACTGATCCACCTGGTAAGTAGCCATTGAGCAAGGCTGGAAGGAAAAAAGAAGCCAGGATTTGAGGGCAACTAGAGGAGAAAAGGAGACCCTGGTGGCATAGAGGTTAAGAGCTCAGCTGCTAACCGAAAGGTCGGCGGGGTTTGAATCCACCAGGTGCTCCTTGGAAACCCTATGGGCAGTTCTCCTCTGTCCTGTAGGGTCACTATGAGTTGGAATTGACTTGACGGCAACGGGTTTGGTTTTCTGGTTTAGAGGAGAAAAAAATTTGCCATAGTTGAGAAGATTTAGAAATTATTCCTCTTTTTATTCGTCATTTCTGTACCCATGTGATGGTGGGTGGTTTTTAAAAATCTGTAATGTTACTGGATTTGCATAAACTGGAGTCCTGTGTATATATGGATGTCGAGAGAGAGAGGGAGAAATGGTTAAGCTTGAGATTAGATTTACCTAGTTTGCTTCATCAGGAGGTGCTTGTCTTTGGTTCCGCTCAGCTGTGGAGAAGCAGGCATTCCTGCAGACCATACAGGCCGCCGGCCTGCAGTGAGAGTGGGCTCCTGCGGCGGTCGCCGGCCCGCGGTTCCCCTTTACGTTTTTCTTCTGTTTTTCTCAGTCTTCTTTTCCTGCTTTCTTTGCTTCTGCTCCTCGCCTGCCTAGGTCTGCCGTGGCTCCCATGAGAATTGCCCGAATTGGTTTGTTCAGCAGCTGTTAACTGAATTCTGCTGTGTGGCAAGGCATTGTGTAGGCCCTGTGGGAGAGGCAAAGATGAATGAGCAGTCCAGCCTGCAAGGAGCTGTAAATCTAGTAACTGAAGCAGAAATAGAACCATTTAGATTCACCTTTCTTACTTCGAGATGCTCAGATTTTAAGCCAAGTTTGAGAATCCTACCTAAATGATGTCACATTTCCCTCAGAAATTATTCCCATGGAGGTCATATTTTTTCTTTAAAATCAGAAGTAACCCCTAACACCACACTGTTGCACAGATGTGTTCAGTTTTGCACCCTAACTTCCGTGTGCATCTGTTTCACCTAACTTAGTGATTGTAGTTACACTGTTTTGTTTTTATTTAATGTTATAAAATTTATTGCCTCCTAGTTTTGTGTGCATTATTCACAGTTATTTCTAAATGACCACAAGATACTCCCCTTGTGTTGCTGTATCAGTTTATTTCACTATTTTATTGTTAGAGGAGCCCTGGTGGTACAGTCGTTCAAGCACTCGGCTGATAACCAAAAGGTCTGCAGTTCAAACCCACCAGCCACTCTGTGGGAGAACGATGGGGCAGTCTGCTTCTGTAAAGATCACAGCCTTGGGAACTCTGTGGAGCAGTTCTGCTCTGTCCTGTAGGGTCACTGTGAGTCAGAATCGACGGCAACGAGTTTGGGTTTTATTGTAAGATTATTTATTTACTTTTATATCACATGCTTTAGTGAATACGTTTATACACATATCTGTATGTTTCTTCCTCAAAATTATTCCGTTGGGTTAAATTCCTAGAAATAGAATTATTGGGTCAGAGGATATGAACATTATTGTTGCTCTTGCTACATACTGCTGTATTGCCTTCTAGAAACCTACCCGTTTACCAGCGGTAATGAAGGAGCGTACCGGTGTCACTACTACCGTAATCCTGCCTTAGTGGGCTTAACCATTTTTAAATTGCTTATTTGTATTTCCTTGGTTGCCATTACCAATTTAGTTTCATAGTAGGGTTTAAAAAAATTAAAAATTAATGATTTTATTAGTTTTCTTGCTTACAGCTTCATTTTACTTCCAGGTCATCTTTCATAATATTGCTAGTGTGATCTTTCTAAACTCAAATGTAATCTGTGTCATTCTTCTGTTTTAAACCCCATTGCCTTATTGGAAAAGTGTCAAGCTTTTTGGCTTGGTATTTGAGGCATTTAAGGATTGAACCCCTTACCCATGGCTTCAGCTGTGCTTTTTCTCCTTTCTCTCAGCTTCAGCTTGCGTGTCCCTTGAACCTGTTTCTGTTTTGTCGCCAGCAGTACACTGCATGTTATTTGTTACACGTCTGCCTTCCCTGCCAGGCAGTGTGAGTTCCTTAAAGCAGTGAGGTACTGGTCTTCGGTATGTGTAGCAGCAGCTTCTGGCAGCTGTGTTCAACAAATGTTTATAGAATTGTACTAAAAATAAAATATGAGGGCAAAAATTTAGACTTTTTCCTCAACATTTAAATTGGTAATTAAAAAAGACTGCATTTTACAAAAAGAGACGTATAGACTAGTTGTGTAGTCTTAAGCTCTCACTGCCTCACTTTGCCTCTCTATAAAATGGCCATAATGGTATCAACCTCATAGGGTTATTCTAATCAGGAGTAAATGGGATGATCCATGTTAGTGCTTGAAACACTGCCTCATACAATGTTAGTGCACAGTAGATGACTACCATCATTATTGTTATCTTTCGGTGATTCTGTCCTCCAGATGTTCTTTCTATGACTGGCTTTTTGTTTAAAATACTGGAGAGTGTAAACAGAATAATGGTCTTGATTTGAGATTTGAGCCTGCAGCATTTCACCTTTTGGCTGGTATGTCAGGACATGTACCCTGGAGGATAGTTTTGTGCTTGAAGTTTTTAATTAGTAGTTATCCCTTGGACAAGTTCTTTAGTATATCTGTTTATCTGTACTGTGGGCATAATACTTCATTAGATGGTCGAGCAGTAGATTAAGTCTTGAGCAAAGTTCAGTGTTTATAAACAATGTGATTGATCAGTATTCGCTTTACAAGATATTAACATTCTTTCCATCAGTAACTTAGGATTGGCGTGAACCAGGAAGTAGCAGAGTAGATTGTGGGATGCATAAAAACATCTTAAATACTGTTTAAGAAGCAAGTCTTAGGGTATCAGCAGGCCTGTGGAGCTTCTTCCCTGTACCCAGCACCTATGAATCCCGCAGGAGATTCAGAATAATATAGTAAATGATGTTTACCTTCAAAGAACTCTCACTGTGGGTGAGAAGCGAAGTCTGAACCTGATGAATATTCAGCACTCTAAGACAAGAGAGGAGCCATATATGTTTGCGTTAGAGGCATGTGTATTCCCTGTCTTGAAGCCTCACTGACTTCGCAGCTTCCCTTTGTGGGTAATTCTTTGTAACCACAATATGGAGGCCAGTTGGGGTGAGAAAGGTAAGCCAGCAGTTGTCCAGGGAGCCTTTTCCCGGCTCTGCTTTCAGGACCCTCAGAACACGGGAGACGGGGAGTGGGAGCCGATTTGCTTGAGCAGCTCCCCCTAGGAGGCAGGATTCTTCAGGAGGTTTGGTCTTCCACATTTCTCTGTTCAGCACTTTGAAATGTTTTGTTCCTGAATCCGCAGATTTCCATTTTTCACAACACCTCTCCGTATATGCCTAACTGGGAAGGTGTCCTGTGTCTGTATCCTCTCTGTATCTGTATTCTTTTCTGTATGCCGTTTACAAACTGAACCAGGGAAGACTCGGGAGAGCATTTGGGGAGTGATGGAATAACTCAGTAGCGTAATGCTCTGGATGAAGACAGTGACCTTTGGCATGGCAATAAGACATCGTGTATTGGAAACATTAGAAGGACTGGCCTTATGTTCGTTTCATTTAGTCGTTTAGTCTTCAGACACCTCTTACCATCCCCATTATCCAAATGAGCAATTAGAGACGTGTAGAGAGGGTCTTAGCCCACACCCATAGTGAGTGGTGGTGCTTGGACTTGAAGCCAGTCTCTGAAAACATCATAGTATCTGCTTCCCACAGAAAGGAGACACAAAGACAGGACCAGTCATCAGAAAGGAATAGTGTTGTCAGTTATCTTAAGTTAAAAAAAAAAAAGGAATGATTTTAACTATCATTGTGGTTGAGTGCCTTGAAGTGATGTTTTTACCTGTCTCTCAGTTTGGAACCATTGTGAACATAGTAGTTGAACTGTTTGAATTGAAAACCAAATTGATGTTTTCAACAGGATGCATTCAGTTTACTAGCTTACTCAGATCCTTGGAACAGCCCGGTTGGAAATCAGCTTGACCCGATTCAGAGAGAACCCGTGTGCTCAGCTCTTAACAGTGCAATATTAGGTAAGTAGAACCAGAAAGCACCACTTCGGCTAGATTGCCTAAATAGTTTGGAAAGAGTATTTGTGCTAGCATTTATATTTTGGTAGAGTCATCAGGAAGATGTTTTCTACATTTTTAAAATATAAAATTACCTTAAAATATAGGACTCCTCCTCCTTTATCTCAATTCCAAATTAACTAGATTCAGATGGAATAAGAACAGTAGACTGGGATGCGTCTTGGGGTGTTTGGAAAATAGAGGTTTTGTGTGCGCATGGATGTGAGTGTTTCCTGATAGCAGTGAATGTCTGCTGCTTCTCCTTCAGAATGAGATCTTTGGTGGTCCTTGTGTTTCCAGTTCAGAATATTACCCTACCAAGGACACCGTTTCCCCTTGTCATCCTTTTTAGTGAAAGGCGTTTTCTGCCACTCGTTTCTAAGATGGGCATCATGAGTTGGCACTCTCCTGAATTCACACTCTGGATAGACTGTCTCCTCTGGTACAGGAGAGAAGGATGTGGGTGTGGATGGGAAGACGAGATGAGTAGCTGAGGAATCCAGCCTGAGGGCCTTTTGTTTTTCAAGTTTTCAGGAGCTGAGAGTTGTCAAAGTTTCAGGAAGTGGTGAGAATTTGGAGGAGCCAGTGAAGGGAGTGAAATATAGCTGAACAGAGACTGAGTAAAAGGGTTAACTTGTGACATTGAGAGCCCAGGTGAGAAACAAAAGTATGAATTTATGGTGGCACAGAACCATTCTTTATAGTTGAATACATTTTCTT
Source organism: Trichechus manatus latirostris (assembly GCF_000243295.1). Taxonomy (NCBI): domain Eukaryota; kingdom Metazoa; phylum Chordata; class Mammalia; order Sirenia; family Trichechidae; genus Trichechus; species Trichechus manatus. The sequence continues at coordinate 3,131,214 of NW_004444039.1, read as the reverse complement.
GAGTGGATTAATCAGAACTAGAGCTACCGTTTGGCTGCTGTAGAAGGAATTTAGGAACATTAACGAAAATGTGGTTCTAATAATTGGTCCACGGTAGGTAGTGAGTGAGGCTAGAGAGGAGTCAGCTGGACATGAAGCAGTCAGGAGGTGCAGTATTGACTAAGTACAGGAGCAGGCTGAGTGAGAACAGAAATGAGGGCGTGAAAGCTTGACTATCTGAGAAGTTTGAGTTTGATCCTCTTGATCAGGATTCCTAGCTGGCGACCAGCGCCCCTGCTACATACTCCCTGCCTCTTTGCTTGAGATGTTTCCAGTGGGCACCCCCATCTCAGCTCCCACCATGCTCAATACAGGGCAAGGGGCCTCCAGGTGACTTGAACACCCCCATCTCAGCTCCCACCGTGCTCAAATACAGGCCAAGAGGCCTCCAGGTGACGTGAGCACCCCCATCTCAGCTCCCACCATGCTTAAATACAGGCCAAGGGGCCTCCAGGTGACGTGAGCACCCCCATCTCAGCTCCCACCATGCTTAAATACAGGCCAAGGGCCTCCAGGTGACTTCAGCACCACCATCTCAGCTCCCACCATGCTTAAATACAGGGCAAGGGGCCTCCAGGTGACTCGAGTACTCTGTCGGCAGCAACCTTTGAGGTCAAATTGTATTTCCATTTAAATAAATTTAGCTGTGTCCTTTCATATACAAAGGGTGGGTCAGGAAGAGAACAACAATTTGAATTGTGATTTCTACTCCTCCTTCACTCGGTGAGGCTTGTTCAGGTGTGAGCATGCAGTGGGAAACCTGAATTCGCTGTTCCCTTGGTTGGTTTCCATTCCTGTGAGCAGCCACCTGCCAAGTATTAGATTAGTGTAGTTTAACAGATGCACTTTAACTGCATATTTTGTGCTTTTATATAGAACTAGGGTTGTTTGCATAAAACAATTTCAAGGCAGTTCAGGGGGGTTCAAAGGTAACTTAGATATGAGCAACTTTTTATCCAACCTCAGAACCCGGTTCCTCAGGTAAAATGGGACTTCTGTATTGTGCCTTTTAGGCCCTTGTAGGTTCCGAGGATTTTAGCAACATGTTTCAAACTATCTTAGGAAGATTAGGACAGTGCCACAAAGAGGAGAGAGTAATTTCCACGGGAGATTTGTAATGACAGCCAGGACTAGTGTGGCAGGAATGTGAAGGAAGCAATGAAAAGTATTCACATGTGAGCCTTTGTCGTTGTCTTTATAAAATTCATTATCTGTAAGGTCTAACACAGAGGTCTTAACATAGATGTCTTTTGTGTTGTAGTTTTCTCAAATTTAGAATTTGTATATAAAAAAATAATGTGAATTTTCTTTGGTTAATGTGTTGACTTTTCTTTGGTTATGCAGAATTCGTTTAGCTTTATCAGTAAAAATAAGAGAACTTAGTAACAATGCTGGGATTGTAGGGCAAATTATGCTTATGGCTTACCATAATTGTCTTTTTGAAATTATACATTATAGGTAATCATGAAGACCTAACTGGAAGGATTTTTGAAGAAAAGTGACCAGTTTTTTTAAGACAGTTTTTGATTTCTTGGGTTAGCTTCAAGGGAATTAAATTCTTAAATATTAAATTGCTTAGGACTGTTATCCAAGTTATATGTATTCTTAAATATTGTGCTATATTATGTAGTTTGTTATAATATTTAAATTTATTTATATAATTCCTGCAAAATTAATGACGGGCTTATTAAAGTGCTTAGTACATATGTATACACACATACATACTGTGCTATATTATATAGGTGGAGGTTCATCTAAAAATAACACTTTAAGTTATTAATTGTATATAATTCCTGTTTAATATGCCAAAAATGTTGAAGGTTGTATAAAAATGAAGTGGGAGTAGTAGTAGCAATAGTAACGTCATCAGAACCTGTCTAACTTCAGGGAGGATAATAACCTGGATCAAGATCAGCCCAAGGCTGGTCCCTATGAGGCGGAGGTCAAATGTAGCTCCACTCTCCAGCCTGTTTACCAGTTCCGACACCAGCCATCCCTCCCACGGCACCCTCTACTTCTCTTCTGGGTTTGGTGATCCATTGCGCAGTGGCCACACACAACTCACAGACCACACTTAGAGTTAGGTGGTTTATTAAGGAACAGGGTGCATCTCGGGATCAGGATCCAGAAGCATGTAGGCAGAATCTCCCTTCCTCAGTGCAGGACAGCTCTCTCAGCTCCCCTCAGGACAGGCTGCCGCCTCTGCCACCGGGCCCCTTCCCGGCCTATCGCTCCTGGCTCTGCTGTTGGGCCCCTTCTGGGCCAGTTGCCGTCTTCATGTTACAGCCCTTGACCCATGTTACAGCTCTTTTAGGGGGTTCCTTGCCTCCTCTCTCTCTCTGCTTCTGTCTCCCTATCTCTGTGGGGCTAGTTGCTTAAATACGCAAACTCCTTGTCAGTTTCAAGGCATAGCACTCCTGTTGGGGCCAGGAACTGACCATTCCCCTATCAGTAGGCCAGATATTTCCTTTGCTTAGTGAGCACAGTCTGTTGACCATCCCTGCACAAGGTGCAGACCAGTCACGGGGCAGGCTATAGGTCGGGACCAGACAAAAAGGATCCAACCAGGTTAGTTACAGCTCACCCAGGAAATGTCAGTCAACCTGGGAAGAGGTAATATGTCCTCTGGGTAGAAAACTAGGGCAGAGTAACTCCTCAGGGCATGCGGGGAGAATCTCTCAAGCTGTTTTTCAAAAAAAAAAACCAAGGCAAGAGGCTACATAAAGGAACGTTGTACCAGATGTCTGCCTCCCCAAAATAAAATTGCAGTAAAGCACCTCTAGATGCCTACCTTTTGGGAAGGCTGTGTCCCTGGGAACCTTCAAGAGATGTTTAAGTTGTATTCTCTGTCCTCACGTTGATTTTGTGGTAAAAAATTGTTGATTCAAGGTAAGGCTGAATTAAACTATAAAGTCAGTCCTGCTTAGAGTAGGTAAAAAAATGTTTATCACCATCAAAATGTAGTTAAAGTAGTGTCTTGCCACAGAACAGTCAGTAATCTTGTGTACCTTTTGTTGAACATTTTCATTTTTACATTTTTGTTTTCTTGTACCTTTAAATCCTGAAGTTCCTTTTATTTTTGTTTTATTCTTTCTGAAATTTTCCTTTTCTTTCTCCCACTACCATATTGCAACCCGAACCAAGACTGGAATTAAACCACGTGGAGTCTTACTCGCCACGTGTCAGCATTTTTGCCCTTTAAGTCAGCAGGGCCTATGAAGGACTGATTAGTAATTTGTCAGTTTACATAAACTTAGAAGTTTGCACATTGTTTCCATAGAAGGAGAAAGTACCAGCTTCTCTGAGTTTGGTAACTTTGACCATTAGTTCATTTTATCACCTCTGTCAGAGAACAAATTCTGGTAACTACTGCATTTCTACCACAACTGTCCGACAAACTTCTGGTATGGCAGGTCCTGAAAATTTGTATTGGCAATTTTTTAAAAAAGTTTGAACTACGGGTTGAAAAGTAACTCCTCCAAAATTATAGGGTGGTTTTGCTCTGTCACAGGAAACAGAAGACGGGAAAGGGTGTCCACCATATTCCAACCTCAGGTCACTGTTAATATGGAAGTATGTTTTTGGGTATTTGACATTTAAAAATGTCTTGCTAATTTCCATTTTTTAACCTTTTTCCTCAGAAACCCACAATCTGCCAAAGCAACCTCCACTTGCCCTAGCAATGGGACAGGCCACACAGTGTCTAGGGCTGATGGCTCGATCAGGAATTGGATCTTGTGCATTTGCCACAGTGGAAGACTACCTACATTAGCTATGCATTTAAAGAGCTCAAACTTGTATTGTGGCATATAGTCAACATGGAAGTAGACCAGCTCTGCCGATTTGAAATTTAGATTTTTTAATTATGTACTGGGGACAGGTTTTTGTCGCTTTACATTGCTTCCTAGTTTACAGCATGATGCAAATGATTTTCTAACTTAGTGTTAGGAGAAATTCTTTTCCATCTTTAACCTCTTAGTTGTCTAAGAGTTTAATATTACTGAATTTCAGACGTTCAAATTGATCATCACAAATCCTTTTAAACAATTACCTAAAAGAAACCAAAAACTCCTGCCTTCTTTGTGGGGGGGAGAAAGGGTAAGGAAATGGGCCAAGTTGTGTTTGTGTTAGCATGTGGGTGACGTAAACTTCAAACTGGGAGCTGTTCCGACCCCCACTCCCATAGAAGCATTCAATCAGTGTAACTTGCAAAACGCATAAACATCTGACAGTTTGAATTTATAGTGTTGATGGAAGAAATCATTTTTAATGTGTACTGTAAAACTTGAAATACTCAGGAGCTGAGTGAATATGTTTGTTGCTACTTACAATCCTGACCTGTTAGTCCCAGTAGTTTTGTTTTAACATGGTCTTTTTCAACTTTGTTTCCTGTTTAACTACAGACAACTTCTGTTGTAGACTCACGAGTTAACTGTTGTATTATAACAGTATTACATGTCAACAGTGTGGTTATGACCTTTATTTATATAAAAACCAAATATTTAGTCAATTTACCGTGTCTTAATTTAATCTTTGTACACCTTCCATTTTTAAGTGCTTAAATGAGTACTATATTGCAATAAAAATGTAGTGATATAATCAGCCATTAAAAATTTACTTCTACAGATACTAGAGTGTCAGTTGAGTTTATATATTAAGTACTTATATACTTCCTATAATATAAAACCAGAGCAGTTAAAATTGATAGTTTTCTGCCATCAGTCTGAGCTCTACAACCTAAGGCTGCCTTCAGTTTACTGGCCTCCTTGGATTAGGGTCAAACCTGATACTATGAAGCAACAGGAAATTAATTTCCTTGTTTATTACTTTCATAGTCACGATATGGACTGTGAGACTTGCCAGTCAAGCAAACAAGCTGCTCAAGAAGAGAACTGTATACGTTTGATTTGGTAATGGAGATACTGGCTGTTTTCTACACTGAGGCTTGAACCTTCTCTAAAGGGAGTATTTATTTCTGTTTTTAGATTTGGCACTCATTCATAATTCTTTTTTATTATTCCATGAGGCTACTCAGTAACATCAAGCAACAGTCTGTGAAACAAATTTTCATTAAGAGCACTACGACACCCGAGAGTAAGGCAGCTGAGAGCTGCGCCTGAAGACTCTTCCCGGAGAGCCGTCTCTTTTCCACCCACACCTTGGTGCGGAGGGGCGGACAGGTGGTGCTACTGGGGTGGGTAGTGCTTGTATTTCACTGAATGGGTAAACACTTCTAAGAAGAAAGGAAAACAGGTCCTTTTAAACTAGTTTTTCTTTCAGGACCTCCAAAGACTACAAGGCGTGACTGTACTCCAAAAGGATGAAATGTGGCCAGATACTTCCCCAGACAAATAGATTTATGATTTTTATAACGACCCCTTAAAATGAACTATGAATGGTTTATTAGTTTCAGAAAAAAATAATCCTCTAAAATAACTGTATACTATACATAAAAAGTATTGATTCTTTATTTAGCTGCCATTTACTCTCCCAGACGCTTTCATCTTTCTGAACATCCACCGTCTTTTAAATCTCTTGGCATTTTGTTTTTTCTGGGCTCCTAAAATAGAAAGTGGCATATAGTAAGAATATTAGATATATAAAGTTCCCAGGAAACACATAATTCAAAATGTTTTTTAAAGATTCCCTAGTTACTGTTAAGTGCTAAAATGAGGTATATTAAAAAATCAGACTGTACACTGGATGTACATACACGCTACACTGACTGACCAATTTCTCAGAAGCAACTTTAAATATTAATACAGAAACCATTATCAGGAAAAAAATCATGACACTTCCGAATTATCTAAGCATTTAACTACCTCCTCAAAAAGAACATTATTGAACACTTCAAACTATCGGAGCCAAGCAAACAAAGCTGGATCTTACCCCAAGTATTGTTCAGGAATTGGGCTGCAGCCCTTTTCACCGGCAACCTCTTGTTGGCAAGAGACAGGAACTTATTGACTAGAAAAGATCAGTATTTATCACTTCTTTGCCTTATTTGCAGTAAAAAGCATGAGAAGTTAGTCCATAAGGAAATTACCAGTCATTCTGTTGGTTCCCGGACCATACAAAGAATTCTGTATGAAGGCTTTGGCTGCCTGCTGCCTTGCGTCTCTCAGATCTTGGTCTTTGAGTCTTAGAGCCACGTAGCTTTTGTTCTGGCTGGTAGTACAAGAGACCAACTGCAAGTGGCTGATACACACTTACTCTCAAAGTATTCGTGTTAGTTGTTTCATAGACAGCATAGAAATCTAAGTATTAGCTTTGTATATGCACAGGTAAGATAACGGGCAGAGCCGACTCATTACCTGCCTGGCTGTACTTTCTGTGTGCCAGCTTTCTTGGAGTCACTTCCTTTGTCATGGCCTTCATGTTTCTTCTGCAAATCAACTGAAAAATCAAATTCTATTTTCTAATCAGCATTATAAGAAAGTAAACCGGGACTGTTTACTGGAATTCACTTTTAAAAATCTACTACACACAACTTGGCTGCGATTTTCATTTGTCAGAAATGCAGGGAACGGGCTTGAGTTTCCTGTGGCCAGGCCTATGCCCGTGCTCCCCCTTAAGGGCCAGTAAGATACAACCGGAACGGTCTACAAACGCACTTGGCGCTCACCCGACAAGTTACTTCGATGGGTCGTACCTTCTTTCAGCTTTCCTGGTGACTTCTTTATGCTGAGAAAGAATAAAAACAAACAAACGCTGATAGAATGACGGCAAGGATCACTCAACCTGTTAAACCATTTCACCTGGTTCTGCAAATGATGCCTCCCCTTCCATTACCACCACTCCTCGGTGTTCCTCAGATCTTTAATCAGTTTCGGAAAAACAAAAGTCACTCCCCAATACATCGCCCCCTCCCTGCCAACCAACTCCCAATCAACAGAGGGAGGGGAGTATCTGCTCAGAATGTAAAATCAGGAAGCGTATTTGCAGGCTTCCAAAGAAACGGACTGCTGTGTCTAATGGAGCAAAAGTCAACGGGTTATGTAACACCGTATTTAAAATAAGTGCAAGGGAGTAGGCCTGCCTCGTTGTATTTGGGGAAGTCATGAAGGAGTCACTCAACAGTTTAGACAGAAGACAAGGGCCAGCTTCAAGGATTCCAGTGTCTAATGAGAGACAAATGTAAACTAAGACAATGAGATGCCTATAGAAAAACACTTGCAAGGTAGAAAAGCTACACGAGAGTTCTTCTACTGAAAACTTGAAAACCACCGAACTAAAGTGTTCAGGGGTCAAAATTCTGACCTGAGAGCACTGAGGGGAGACAAAAGGGACAGAAGAAAACTCCAACCATTTAAAAGTCCAATTTAGTGGGGTTTGGCTGATTCCATGAGATGGGCAAGAAAAGATTACTGTAGTTTTTGAGTTTAAACATTCAGTGATGGCAAAGCTGCTAAATGGGGAACAAGGATGCCGGGCAGGTTGGTGGCAGGTAAAGGAAATTTGGGGCAAGGTGAGTTCAAGGGGGGCCCTGGTGGCACAATGGTCAAGAGCTCGGCTGCTAACCAAAAGGTCGGCAGTTTGACTCCACCAGCCGCTCCGTGGAAATCCTACGGGGAAGTTCTACTCTGTCCTATAGGGTCACTGTGAGTCGGAACTGACTCGACAACAAGGGGTTTGGTTGGTTGGTTTTTGAGTTCAAGGAACCTGCAGATAAATGTCTGTTGCCCCACTAAATGATACGTTTCAAAACAGTTTCATCCACCACCACGTACCCTGCCCCTAGCGCAATGACAGGCACTCAACAAAATTTACTGAATTAACACACTGGGATCAGGGACTCAGAAGCTCGACTTCCACATGGGAATGAACGAAAAGAAATGGTGAGACCAAAAAGAAATGGAGTATCTCCCTTCCCATTTCCCACCAAATTCAAACATCTACTAACGTGCGATTTCTTCAATTGCATGGCCCCAAATAAATGTTTGTAGCAGTTTGTAACTGCACTCTTTCAAAGATGGGTGGATGCATGGAAGTATTACAGTAAGATTCATTACTTACTTAGTTTGGGAAGTTGTAGTTAGCTTCTCTAGAACAGCATCTGGAAGGAGTTTTCTTTTCTTGGAATAAAGACATTTAAAAATCAGTAAAAGTGATGCACGTGACAATGGCGGAGTTGCTCTGGAAATTATGGACTTTACAAAAAGCCCGACATCTGGGCAAACGAATTAAGCTGAATACTACCCCTGTATCACTAAGGTGTTGGAAGATTGGGCCCACGAAAATCTTGGAAAAATCAGAACCTATTCCGAATTCTCTGGAATACTTGGTGAAAACTGGGAAGGGGGCCCACCGTATTCCGACTCTCACGCCACTGTTTTAACTGAAGGCAATTAAGTCACGTCCATCAGGAGTCCCTGTGATTGACCACATTTCTGTGGCGAGTCTGCCAAAACAGACAGCTGATGTTAGTGCAGCCCTTAATTACAAGGCACCTCATTTAATTCTCACAGCAACCTAGTTTCGAACAAATAATTCCCTCCGCGAGACTAAATGACACGGTGCCGTGAGTGTCAGCGCTGGGCAATGAACCCTGGGGTATCAAATCCACAACGCTTCCCACTCCCAGGTTCCAGGGACAGACAGCGATGGGCACGAGCATCTTTCCCCCGTTGCCAGAACGCACATTAGTGACTTGTCCCCACCCCGTATCCTACCAATCCAAACGGCATCAAACGTGGGCATTCCACCTCGAGCCGCCGTGGCCTCCCGACCCGCCAACTAACCTTCTGTTCGATGAACAGCTCCTCGCGTCGTTTCCTCTTCTCCTTCAGGAGAATTTTATCCCTGGGAGAGAAGAGGACAAGTCAGCTCGGGGAGGGACACGCGGGACCCGGAGGGGCCAGGCGGCGGGCTCCCAACCTGCGCGCGGTCTCTCGCACTCGCCGCTCCTCTTCTCTCGCTTCCGCCTGGGCACTGGCGAAAGTCAGCTCCTCCGGGGCCTCGTCGTCAGACTCATCGTCCCCTTCCTCGTCCTCCTCCAGCGGCTCGGCGGCCGCGCCGCTACTGGGCTGTCCCAGCAGCAGGCCGTGCTCCGCCACCTCCTCCGAAGCCGGCTGCCCCTCATCCACCATCGCGTCCGCCTCCGCGGGGGTGCACGACGCCCGCGGCCGGAGCTGCACCATGGCCCACGCAGCGCTGGACCGTCTGACCTCTGACCCGGAAGCAGCTCTCGAGGCGAGCGGATTTGAAAGAGCAAACAACACGGGATTTCCTCGCCCCCTGCAGGTCCGGAGGCCCCTCTGAGCTGCGCCCATGTGGAGGCAGCGCCACGGAAGGGCGAAGGCGCATGCGCAGAGCCAGGGAAGGCGTGGCCTAAGGGACTCAGGGGCCGGGGTGTCGGGGCTGCTCCTCCCCCGCCGCGCCTTCCGCAGACCGGACGCGGGCGGCCTGCGGGGCTCACTGAGCCCGCGGCGGGGGGGACGCGCTGGACAGCCCCCTCTGCCGACAGAAGCTCCCCGACGGCGACAGCGGTGGGGTGGGATTTGTCTCCAGGCGGGGGAGCTCCATGGTGCGGCCGTCGGCTAGGACGCTGAGGGCGGGGTGGATCCCCGCGCTCCCCGAGACGAGCTGGCTCAGTCACGGCCTGCGGCGCCCAGAAACCCCGCCACCGCGTCCCCGGTCGCTGTGTCGCCGCCTTTTTTAGCAGCAGGACCAGCTTGGTCGAACCAGTTCAGTGTTTGTAGATTCGGTTCCCTTCACGGCACTCCCCGCAGAAACAGGGTCTCAAAGGGAAGAAATGCGCTGTGGTGAGAGGACGCCTTTGGGAGAAGTCTTGCTGTCCCCCCGCGATAAACCACTTCGACCCGACCTGGGCTTGGCACCTCGGCCGGCCGTTTCTCCGGCTTCCCCGGCCGCTCCCTATCCATCCCTGTCGTGGTCCTCAAGGCAGCAGCCTCCTCATAAGTTTGATTGCCTGACTTCCCCACTAGAATGTCAGCTCCGTGAGAGTAGGGACCTTGTCGGCTGTATCCCTGAGACCTTGAACAGTGTCTGACCCATCGAAGATGCTGTTGTAAAAATGAATGACTTTAGTGTTACTGACTGGGACCCAGGTGCTATTCTCTAGGTACATGTATTCATTGCCTGGCATATTTTGTTCCTTTACACGGTCTTTTGTGATCCTTCTGTTCATCTTGTCCTACCCATTATACAATGCTAAATGACAAGCATTCACACATTTTATGCAGCATTTGTACATGCTGTTCCCTCCACTGATCAGCACTCCCCCACGTGGAACTCCTATTTATACTTCAAAACCCTCCTACCCAGGCTGACCTCCTCCTAAAGGCTTTCAAGCGTCTTATCATCTACGCCACCGCCCCCCCCCCGCCCTTCTCTAACTGCCCTCTCCTCTGAACCATGCACTGTCGGCCATTACTGTAGACTCCACATTGTGTAATAACTGTATACAGGACAGTTATTTCAGCTATTCTCTGAACTCCTTGCCGGCACGTTCGATGTCGCACTAATCATTTTATTTCTAATGTCTATCAAATGGTAGATGGCCAGTAAATGTTTGTTAAATTGAATAATTCCATTTCACACATTTTGTTCAATTCTCCTTTCATTTTCTCTAGTTCAGAAGCCATTCCTCATTTTTAAACACAGCGAAACCAAAACGTGGACAAAATGACGTATACAACAACAAAAGGAGCCGGTGAGAGGAGCTGCAAAGTGTGAGAGTCGCAAGGAACAGTTCGGAAACCTCTGGGCCTTGCTCAGATACTAATAGATAAAAAATAAAATCAAATTTCCTGAGACAGTGTGTTGACTTGCATCGTTGCTACCTCTGGAAAAGTGTATAAGTTAATTTTGACAAGGTCAAGGACAAACTAAAAGTGCAAGATAGTATTTTATGTACAAAAACTGCATTATACGTATTACAAGAACTATTAGACGTATTACCGGTCCCCTCCGTGTACATCCCTGATCCACCCAGGATTACAGTGTAAAGTGTGAATCGAGCCCTAAGGGTGCCTGTCTGGTCCTCCCAACTCCTCAGTTACGAACATCCTGCTTCCTCCCACACAAAGGACCTCCGGGATTTATTACAAATTATGACATGCAAACGTAGTACAAAGTTTTAAACAAAAGTTTCATGTCACCTATTTGTACAAAAGCCAAGTGAACATTAAATGCAGTTTTGCAGTGGACTGAGGTGACGTGGCTGTGGTGCACTGTATTACTGGATACAGCCCGTCTCGCCGTGGTCTTCTAACTCCCACCCAAGTGATTACGTGGAGCTGTGCAAATAAGGTAATTGTGGCCCCACCAAGGGGATTGGTCAGTTTTGCCACCACTAGGTTTAAAAGAGAGCCAGCTGCAGAGCAGAAGAGGATCCGACCACCACCAGTGAAGAAGGGCCAAGAGTGGAGTGCGTGCTTTGGACCTGGGATCCCTGCGCTGAGAAGCTCCTGGAACCAGGAGACTGAGAGAGCGAGCTGTAACACTGAAGACGGCCAGAAGCAGCCGCAGAGAAACAGCGGCGGGAGAGGCTGGCAGGAGACGGCACAGTGGGCTTCCCAGCCCACGGAGCAAGAAAGCTGAGTGCCTTTGGGCAGAGGGATTGCTGGTGGAGTAGGGTGCCTCCAGGCATTTGGTGGAGCTAGGTTTGCCAACCCGGGGAGCTAGAACTGAGTGCCTTTCCGCTGAGGCAGGAGCAGGGGCAGAGGCCCAGGGCCAGAAAGAGGCTGTCCTGATCAAAGAACTGTATCCTGAGCATTCCCAATCTGAATTGTAACCTGTTACTTCCATAATAAACCCCATAATTGTGAGTATTGTCTGTGAGTTCTGTGTGGCCATCGCAATGAACTAGGGAACCCAGCAGAGAAGTAGAGGGTGCTGTGGTAGAGACGGCCGGTGTCAGAATTGGTAAAGATGGCAGAGAGAGGCCCACTTCATCCAAGGCTACCAAGGACCTTAGGAATGACCTTCATACATTGATGGCTGAGGTCATTTCTTCCCATCAGGCCTCTGATGCTTGTTGGATGGCATTCCAAGGGCCCTAGGTGCTGTATGACGTGGTGGGGCTTGAGAAGAGAGCTGAATTCTTCAGAAATTGAACTCCAACGTGGTAAGAGCAACATTTTGTAAAGTCTGATGGGAAAATTCCCTTCAGAATTCAGTGCCTGGGAAAGCCTGGCAGACCCCTGCAGAGACGAGGTTTAATGATACCAAGAAACGGCCAACCCATCCCCCCTCTCTCCTCGGCTGCTAAGATGCCCAGAGCTACCTTCTAGGCAGCTGTGTTTACCCTCGGGGTCCATGTATTTAAAATCTTTTTCTCATCCTGATTTTCTGCCGTGTTCTTTTCTCTTCCTTCCTTGCATGAGTTCTTGCTATAAGTAATTCCATGTTCTTTGAGGTAAGACAGCCAAACAAGGCAGACACAGACAAGAAGCCTCTGACAAGACATCTCTTGGGCTAACATCTTTATACAATCAATTACCAAGTGCACAGAGTGACTTTTATTTTCCACCAAATCTTATGCAAAAATCAGATGAAAGAATACAAGTATTTACCTCCTCTGCTTCTATCTTTGCCCAAGCAGCAAAAATACAACCAACATTAAATAACTTTTTTAAGACAATCTCATTACACACTTTTTTCCCCTCCCAATAACCAACCAAACACTTCAGAGGTACCGTAAGTTTCAGTTCAAACCAAATAATATGTAGTAACTTTCCAGGTATCTGACTCCTTCTAAACCCTTCTGCTGTTGTTACTTCTCAGTCTCTCCCACTTGTCAACAGGTTAGATTCCAGCTAGGGGATGAGAGGATATTTTGGGATCTTCATCATCCACCAGATTGTTTCTCTCCCATTTGTGGCCCAGTACTCAGATGTACTATCATTTCTTCCGTCCCCAGGACAATTAAGAGACAGTTTCTGTTTCATGACGGGCAAGGGCTTCAGGAAGAGTTGTGCCACAGGGCCCCTGGAAATGAAATCTGAAATACAAGGACCAAATCCAGCAGAGTTATGAGCAAAATGAACACACTACCTCTGCAAGTCACACGCTTCTCAGTTACACCCAGAATAAAACCCAAAGCCCCGGAATAGGGTGTTTTCAGTTTCTGCGCCGACTTGTTTCATCCAGTTTCTGACAATGCGAGATGCAGACACTTCACTGCGCGCTCACCACGTGGCCGAGAGAATCGAGGGGAGCAACTGCTTAGAATTTATGTGCTATAAACAGGAATTTCGTCTTAAGGAGTCGGGGAAGACATGATTGTAAGGTGTATTTTATGGCTGTATTTCCAAACTCATCACTGAGTTTGTAACTCATCGGTGAAATATTAAGTTTAAAATTCATATATATACTACAGTAAAACAGCATGCACACGCGCTGAAGACCAAAGAAAAACAACGCTCACACACAGGCTAGATTTTAGCTGACCACAAGGATCGGTAACTACAGGGTTAAGGCATCCAGAAGGCCTTATCGGAGGCTGTGTACCTGGGCTGGAAATCCAGTCTGCTTCTGTGTCAAAGCGGCTTAGATCCTCCAGGCAAGAGTGAGATACTTCATTCTTTACTGTTACGATTTCAAACAGCAAAGTTTCTGACAGTTTATGATTTTACAGAACATAAGGATTTTAACTGAGTCAACAGGCCTCTCAAAAAAAAAAAAAAAAAACTATGAATAAGAAACAAACAGCAGGACTTTCTAGAATCGTTTTAAGAAAACCAATTGAGCACAATAAAAAATGGAAAAAGCATTTCCTCGGAGGAATTCGTCATCCTTATTAATTATTCTTGATACAATACAGAGCGTGAACGCCTTAACCTTCAAATACAGTAAAGATTCTCTCGATCGAGTGCCCTGGAATGGCCACCCCCGATCAAATGGCACCTCCAATCCTCCTGCCACCCACAGCAGGCTGAACGCTGGCCCTAGAAAACTCCTCACTGGCGCAGGGGTCCTTGGTCCCTTGAGGACTTCCCAAGAATTACAGCCAGGCATGGAGAGCTTTTAGGGAATTCCCAGATCCTCAGCTTCCAGACTGTCTTTCCTAAGAAAGTGGCTTTCAAGTGGCCCTTTCGACATTCACCCTTCTCCCGCTTTACAAAAGCAAGCTGCACCCCTCCTCCCCCCACTCAACTCTTAAAACAGTACCTTACCCCAGAGTATGAACACCAATGGGTGCCAACTAAAGGGACCTCTGAAATACTGGTGTCAATCAGAGGAAACAGGATTTCTAAAGACCGGGCAACACATCCTGTGTAAGTCAGGGGGTTTCAATTCTGGCTTCCAATGAGATTGAAAGAGGGTCTAATCACAGACTTAATGGTTTGATTGAGACTGGAGGGACCCTGGAAGACATGGCTCCCGGATTCTCTGTTAGCCCAAAACTGAAACCATGCCCAAGACCAACTCTTCAGACAAAGATTAGACTGGACTGTGGGACATAAAATGATACTCGTGAAGTGTGCCTCTTGGCTCAAGTAGATACATGAGACTAAATGGGCAGCTCCTGTCCAGAGGTGAGATGAGAAGGCAGAGGGGTCAGGAGCTGGTTGAACGGACACGGGAAATCTGGGGCGGAAAGGAGGAGTGTGCTGTCACAGTGTAGGGAGAGCAAGTAGGGTCACATGACAATGTGTGTATAAATTTTTCTACGAGAGACTAACTTGAATTGTAAACTTTCACTTAAAGCACAACAATCAAAAAATAAAACCCTATGGATGCCAAGGGTCCAATCCACAGCTGACCTGGGGATGGCTAAGGACTGGGCAGCATTTTGTTCTGTCGCGCGTGGGGTCACCATGAGTGAAGGCCAACTCAACAGCAGCAAACAACAACAGCAGTAGACAGCCTCAAAGTGACGTCTTTCTTTTCCTCCCTCACGCCCGTCCCACCTTCGCAAGCCGCACGCACCCAGGGCCCACCTGTGACCAGCGCATCCCCACAGGCCGCACCTGGGTGCCGTTTTCTCCCCACCCCGTGCTAACAACCTTCGCCACTGTCTTATCCTGTGCTTTTTCCGGAAAAAATAAATAAAAGACTTGTGGGGGGAGGAAGGGGAAGAAGGTCTAACGGAGTTGTCAATGAACAGATCATTAACTCTGATACAAAATCACCATGTGTATTTCGGCATAGAACTTGGAAGGAGGCCAAAATCTGAGCGACGCTGTAACAAAATTCCTTTTATGCCCCTGGTTTCTGTGGCCCCCATTTCTCGGTACTTCATGTATAAAAAGCAAAAAACAAGAATTACAATTGACGCTGGGAAGTGCAAATGAGCTTGGCCAGTCAAAGTCCGCGCCGGCGCTCGTCACGCTGGCAAAACAGGCACAGAGAAGCCAGCCGCAGACTTAACAGGAGACGGTGTTCTTCCCGCGGGGCAGGCTGCCAAGGGTCCTGACCACCTTCTGCCTTGAGCTCCTGTGTTCTTCCCGCGGGGCAGGCTGCCAAGGGTCCTAACAACCTTCTGCCTTGAGTAATTGCTGCTTTTTGACTCACTGAGAAATTCTGCTCTCTAAAATTATAAATTCTCAGAAACTTTGCTGTCTGAAATTCTATCAGTAGAGAATGAACTGTCCCACTCCTGCCTGGAGCATCCCAATCTCCCTCCTGGCTGTGAGTCTGGACTACAGGTTTGCTCCTGGTGACTGCAGGCCGACTGGGCTGTCTCCTTCCGACGATACATAATGTTGATCCCTGGACACAAGACCTCACTCCAAAGACGAATGTGCCACTCATTGATTTTGAGATGCATTTCCAATGACATTTTACTTTTATAAATTGTCCATCAAAATGTATCACTTACTAGTTGTTTGGAACAACTGTGTACTACAAATTTCTGTAACAATAATTCAATCAACAGGAAATTTTTTTAAAGGAAATTGAAAAACATTCTATATTAATTCCAATGAGACTTTGTTGCAGTATGGCAGGATAATCAATACAAGATATTCAAGCATAAAATGTATCAGCATAAATCTTTGTGGCATAGTGAATGGAAATACAAGCTCTAAGAGAAAAAGGAAAGATGTGAAAGTTCCAACTGTGAAAAAGAAGGGCCTGGATGGGTATCAAACAGTCGTGATATTTAGATTTGGCTGGACACATTTTAAAAACCACGATAGGGCAGCTTTACTTTAAAATGTCAGTATTGGACCTTTGAGTTCACCCAGAAACGCCTCAGAAGAAAGGCCTGGCGATCTACTTCTGACAAGTCAGCCATTGAAAACCCTCTGGAGCACAGTTCTATTCTGACACACGTAGGGTCACCATGAGTCAGAATCAACTCCAGGGCAACTGATTTTGGTTATTTACTATACACAAGGAATCACATATTTTTCAACTCTGATGGGAAAAAAATCAGGTATCCAGTGTAAAAACGTGCAGAGGGTACAGGAACAAGAATGTCTAAAGCCCCTGTTCGACACACCTGTGCACTCTACCCCACCCCAGACCACTGTGTATATTCCTAGCCCGTTCATGTCACTTTTACTGGTTAACATAATTATATAAGTTAATTAAAAATGACGTAAACTGCAAAAATATAGCTGTTCAAAGAGGTTTACTTCTAGGAAAACCAGTTAAATTGCTTTGGGAAGACATAGTGAGGCACAAAAAAAAAACTCTGTTAAATTAGGTGGAACCCAAAAACAAGCCCACTGCTGTCCAGTCGATTCCAACTCACAGCGACCCTACAGGACAGAGT
The DNA here is from genome assembly GCF_000243295.1 of Trichechus manatus latirostris. Classification (NCBI taxonomy): domain Eukaryota; kingdom Metazoa; phylum Chordata; class Mammalia; order Sirenia; family Trichechidae; genus Trichechus; species Trichechus manatus. Next base: position 3,114,485 of record NW_004444039.1, on the reverse strand, counting down.
AGAACTGCCCCCTAGGGTTTCCAAGGAGGGGCTGGTGGATTCGGACTGCCAACCTTTTGCTTAGCAACCGAGCTCTTAACCACTGCACTACCAGGGCTCAAATTAGGTGTAGGTGACTACAAAAGATGAGGGGAAGACGTCACAGTTCTCTTTTTATAAGTTCTTGCTTCTAAAACAAACAAACAGAACAACTTACCAAAAACAAACAAAACGAAGAAGCAGCAACGGGAAAACACGCCAACCAGAAACTGCAATCCAGTGTTTTCCAAGACTTCCTGATGAAAAGAGGTAACTGCGTCACTTGCTAGGTGTACAGGTAACGAGTCCTCTCCCCCTGGAAATTCTGACTCAGCGTGGACAACTAACCTTCTCCCCCTGGAAATTCTGACTCAGGAAGTCTGATTTTTCTTGGTTTTGTTTTTGAAAATGAGGACTTGGGTGATTCTTCAGAAAATTTTGGTGAACACCGGGAGGATGTACTACAGGTATGGTTTACTGCAACAGAGGTGAACTCCAATCAACAGATCTCTACTCAAAGAAAAGGCCTCAGCTCTCCTAAATAGCAAATGACTGTACATCTACGCTTTAAAATAAAGTCTTTAAGGCACACGTGTGTCCTTTTGGTCATTCCTGCTTTAAGTGACTTTTTTGACTAACAGACCAACTAGGGGCCCTGAGGGCGTGGACTACGTGGCTTCAGTACCCACCCTTGATGGTCCCAGCCTATGGAGCTTTTGACTACCCTGTAAAATGAGCTCAACTGCAACTTCAAATAAGTGACTTCTCTGCACCCTTGATGAGTAAATATGCAGCTAAATCCATTTATAAAACAATTTTCTAGCTAAGATTTGTAACTTCTTTAGACTTCTAAACTCCACCAGCAGTAGCTTTCTTTGGGGGCCTTTCTTCACACATAAATATGTTACCCCATTATCTCACTAACGGCCTCTCCTGGGGCTCTCCTCCTGCCTCACCCCACTCCAGCCACGCTGACCTCCTTGCTGTCCCTCAAACCTCCCAGGCATGCTTTCCCCATGGGGACTTTGCTCCCAGAAAGCTCTTATGCCAGATTACCTCCTTGGTTAACTCCTTCACCTCCTTCAAGTCTTTGCTCAAATCTCTTGTCAATGAGGCTTGCCCTAAGTACACCACCTAACCCTCAGCCTGTCTGCTCCCACCCCAACTCTACCTTTGCTTTCTCACATAGCCACTGTCTGGGTTCTCCACAGGAGCAAAACCAGTGAAGCGTACACATACAGAGAGATTTATCTCAAGGAAATGGCTCATGTGGTTGTAGAGGATGGCAAGTCCCAAGTCCATGGGCATCAGGTTGGAGGCTTATCAGATAGCTGCAGGGACTGAGGAACCCAAGATTGGCAGGCAAGACAGCAGGCTGCTGGCTTACAGGCTGTGGAAAGCGATAAATCCCAAGATCGGCAGGAAACTCGGCAGGTCGCTGGCTCATATCCCAAGAATTGGCGGTCAGATGATGATGGGCTGCATGAAGGATCCAGAGAGCAAGCAAAAGCCAGAGAGCTTTGCCAGAACGTCCATATATATTGGAAGCAGGCCACATACCTGAGGAAACTCCCGTTACAACTGACTGGCTGATCACCTCAGATCACACCATGAAGGTGATTACATTATATCACAAAATGGAAGATGACTACATCCTCACATAACTGCCAAACCACTGAGATTTATAGCCCAGCCAAGATGATACACAACTTTAACCATTACAGCCATATTGCCTTTTAAGATCCCTGGGTGGCACAAACGGTTTCTGCTCAACTACTAACCTAAAGGTTGGTGGTTCAAACCTACCCAGCAGCACCATGGAAGAAAAGCCTGGTGATGTGCTTCCATAAAGTCCATAAAGATTACAGCCAAGAAAACTCTTTGGCGCGACTCTACTCTGTAACACACGGGTGGCCAAGAGCTGGGATCAACTCAACGGCAAGGGGTTTTGCTTTCGGTTTTGTCACCTAACATGCTATAGACGCTGCACGTTCATTATGCTTCTTGCTTACCATCGGCCACTGTCACCAGAATGGAATCTTCCCATGGTGGATTTTAATGTTGTTTATTGATATATCCTATCCTAAGCACCCAGAAGAAGGAGCCCTAGTGATGCAGTGGTTAAAGGGGTCGGCTGCTAACTGAAAAGTCAGCAGTTCGAACCCACCAGCCACTCCGCAGGAGAAAGATGTGGTAGTCGGCTTCCATAAAGACTACAGCCTTGGAAACTCTATGGGGCAGTTCTACTCTGTCCTGTAGGGTCACTGTGAGTAGGAATTGACTCGAGGGCAATGGGTTTGTCTGTGTTTGTTTAGAAGCACCTAGAACAATGCCTAGTACGTTATGTTACCTGCTGTCAAGTCAGCCCCCAACTCATGGTGACCCCATGCAAAACAAAATGAAATGCTGTGTCAGGCCTGCACCATCCCCATAATCAGCTGCAAAATGGACGATTGTGATCCATAGAGTTTTCATTGGCTGATTTTTGGAAGGAGATCACTAGGCCTTTCTTCCTAGTCTTAGTCTACAAGCTCTGCTAAAATCTGTTCAGCATCATAGCAACACACAAGCTTCCACTGACAGATGGGTGGTAGCTGCACATCAGGTACAAAGGCTGGGAATCAAATCCAGGTCTCCCGCACAGAAGGTGAGAATTCTACCACGAAACTACCATTGTCTAGTACCAGTTGATTCAACTCATAGCGACCCTACAGGACAGAGTAGAACTGCCCCACAGAGTTTCCAAGGAGCGCCTGGTGGATTTGAACTGCGGACCTTTTGGTTAGCAGCCGTAGCTCTTAACCACTATACCACCAGGGTTTCCGTTTGGTACAGAGTAGGTACTTAATATCTGTAGACTTCAATTGAATTCCAAAGTGCAGAGGTGTTACAGATGAACAGAGCAGAGCATGGTGGTCACAGGGCATGGAGGGCTCCAGGTGCCTGGCACACTCTGCTCACCAGCGCCCCCGCCCCCAGCGGCACAAATCCCTTACAGGCAAAGGACCCTCAGGGTTTTGTAACAGTCAAAACCTAGGAGTTTAATTCTGCAAATGCCTAGGGTCTACTGTAATAGAAGTGTTTTTTTAGAAATCATCCAAGACAATCATCAAGGAAGGGAAAAATGACACCAACGAAACTGGAGCTAATTAACACCCAGAAAATATTTATACATTTCAGTGGGAAGCAAATTCGATTACTCTGTTTCTAAATTGGAACTGGGACAAAGAATCTAACCAACTTGTGCAAGGTCTAAGGAGTCCTGTGAGAGCCGAGTTTCAAATGTAGGCAGCATCTCTGACTCCTGTTTAAGTAATCAAGAAAATCAGGCTAAAAGTAGCAGGAAATATTCCAATTTTCTTCTGTTTCAATAACCTAGAGCAGAATTGACTGATTTTTTCTGTAAACGTATTAAATATTTTACATTTTTTCAGGCCAGTCTCTGATGCACCCACTCAACTGCCAACGCAATACAAAGCAGTCACAGACAATACGTAACTGCAGGGCCATGACTGGGTTCCAGTACAACTTTATTTGCAAATACAGGTGGTGAGCAAATTTGACCCAGAGTCAGCAGTTTGCCAATCCCTGACCTAGAGGAAAATTCAACCAAAATCTGTTAAGAGTGAGGTGTAAGAGAAAATTCTGCCACTGCTCACCTGTGTGTTTGAACAAGCCCTTCAATCGCTGTGAGTATCCCCATTTGAAAAAATGAAAGGATGATTAACGGTATTCCTTCTAAATGTCAGCTTTGACGACTCTCTGATACAAGCGTCGCTGGCTTCACTGGTCAGTTATACCCATCTGGGAAATTCTCTGAACTAGCGGCACAGGCAGCCTTAGCTGCTCCCCAAATAAGTCCTCAAATCAATGGAGGTTCATGTGGCAGGTGCTGGTCCGTGAGTACCTGTCAACTCAATGAGTTCCTAACCAGCAGGTAGCCTGTTTGTCTGAACAGAAGCATCACAGGTTTTCAGGACAACATGAAGACGAAAATTTTTGGTTGAAGAAGATATATACAGCAGCTGAAGCAAATCTGTGGCTTTAGGAGACTTGACTTCTGTGATGATATACATTACGTGGCAAGACTCTTCTTAACTTGCAGGAAAACTACCAAGTTCCTTTCACATGAAGCCATGACTACCATGTGCAATGGGTGCCTGGCATCTGCTACTCAGTCCATAGCCCAAGAGACAGAGACCAGCTCTTATCTTTGGTTGTGGAAATCCTCGAGTTTTCCGCATCTGTGTCGTTGTTGTTAGCTGCTTTTGAATCGGTTCCGACTCATAGCAACCCTTATAACAGAACGAAACACTGCCCGGTCCCGTGCCATCCTCACAATCGATGCTATCTTTGAGCCCACTGTTGCAGCCACTGTGTCAATCCATCTCCTTAAGGATCTTCCTCTTTTTTGCTGACCCTCTACTTCACCAAACATGATGTCCTTCTCCAGGGACTGGTCCCTCCTGATAACATGTCCAAAGTACATGAGATGAAGTCTCACCATCCTCACTTCTAAGGAGCTTTCTGGCCGGACTTTTCCAAGATAGATTTGTTCATTCTTCTGGTAGCCCACGGTATATTCAGTATTCTTTGCCGACACCATAATTCAAAGGCATCAACTCTTCTTCAGTCTTCCTCGTTCATTGTCCAGCTTTTGCAGGCATGTGAGGCGACAGAAAATACCATAGCTTGAGTCACGAGTATCTTAGTCCTCAAGGTGACGTCTTTGCTTTTTAACACTTGAAAGAGATCTTTTGCAGCAGATTTGCCCAATGCAATATGTCGTTTGACTTCTTGACTGCTGCTTCCCTAGGCGCTGACGGTGGCTCTAAGTAAAAGGAAATCCTTGACAACTTCAATCTTTTCTCCGTTTATCATGATGTTGCTTATCAGTCCAGTTGTGAGGATTTTTCTTTCTTTATGTTGAGGTGTAATCCACACTGAAGGCTGTGGTCTTTGATCTTCATCAGTAAGTGCTTCAAGTCCTCTCCGCTTTCAGCAAGCAAGGTTGTGTCATCTGCATAACACAGGTTGCTAATGCGCCTTCCTCCAATCCTGATGCCCCGTTCTTCTTCATATAGTCCAGTTTCTTGGATTATTTGCTCAGCATACAGATTGAGTAAGTATGGTGAAAGGATACGACCCTGACACACACCTTTCCTGATTTTAAACCACACAATATCCCCTTGTTGTGTTCAAACAACTGCCTCTTAGTCTATGTACAGATTCCCCATGAGCACAATTAACTGTTCTGGAATTCCCATTGTTGGCAATGTTATTCATAATTTGTTATGATCCACACAGTTGAATGCCTTTGCATAGTCAATAAAACACAGGAAAACATCTTTCTGGTATTCTCTGTTTTCAGCCAGGATCCATCTGACATCAGCAATGATATCCCTCATTCCAAATCCTCTTCTGAACTCAGCTTGAATTTGTGGTAGTTCCCTGTTGATATACTGCTGCAACCGCTTTTGAATTATCTTCAGCATAATTTTACTTATTTGTGATATCAAAGATATTGTTCAATAATTTCCACATTCTGTTGGATCATCTTTCTTTGGAATGAGCGGAAATATGGATTTCTTCCAGTCAGTTGGCCAGGTAGCTGTCTTCCACATTTCTTGGCATAGACGAGTGAGTGCTTCCAGCGCTGCATCCATTTGTTGAAACATCTTAGCTGGTGTTCCGTCAACTCCTGGAGACTTGTTTTTCGCCAATGCTTTCAGTGCAGGCTGGCCATCCTCCTTCAATACCATCGGTTCTTGGTCATATGCTGCCTCCTGCAATGGTTGACCGTTGACCAATTCTTTTTGGTACAGTGGCTCTGGGTATTTCTTCCACCTTCTTCCGATGTTTCCTGCATCGTTCCATATTTTGCCCGTACCAAAACCCAAAGTCATTGCCGTTCAGTCAATTCTGACACATAGTGACCCTAAAGAACAGAGTAGAACTGCCCAATAGTGTTTTTAAGGTTGTAATCTTTACGGAAGCAGACTGTCACATTTTTCTTCCATGGAACGGCTGGTGGATTCAAACCGCCAGTCTTTTGGTTAGCAGCTGAGTGCTTAACCACTGCGCCCCCAGGGATCCTTTCAGGTTTGCATACGAGGCGGTACTGACCAAGGAATAACTAAAGCGACTGTGAAAAGAGCAGGATGAAAGCCAGCTAAGCCGCCCTGAAGAGAACTATATTTCAGCGTGTCTGAGTACAGCCTGTGGCATATTCTGGATCCCTGGAAGACTGGTGGCGTGCTGCCCTCCTGGCTACACATCAGAATCATCTAGGAAGCTTCGGGAAATCCTGCTGCCCAGGCTGCACCTCAGACAAATTACATCAGAGTCTCGTGAAGGGGAACTCAGGCTTCAGTATTTTTAAAATATGCAGCCAAGGTTGAAAACCACTGATTAAAGTCATGGCAAGAAAATTTGGTGGAGTTATATGTTTTCTCTACTATGCCTATTTATTAGTTATTTACATCCTACCTTATTCCAGAAAGGAATTAAAGAGACTTATAAGGATACATAAACAAAATTAAAAGTGGAGACAAAAAAGCAGGGGTGAATAGCTCCTCCAGTACTAATAAACCCACGTTGACCAAGTTTTGAACATCTCTCCTTCACACTTATTTTTTTTATACAGTCAAATTTCAAGAAACAATTTGGACAGGCTTCTGTTGCTTGTGTGTTTGTGAAGTGTATTTCTCTTCAGTAGGCTTCCATTTTGCATTTCACTTGCTCTGCAACTCCTGATTCTTCTTCTTTTTTAAGTTGCAAAGAACTTTTTTTTTTTTGCCATGTTAACCAACTTTTTTTTATTATTATTATTATTGTACTTTAGATGACAATGTTCCGCTGCTATTTATAAGGCTTTCACCGGCTAATTCTTCTCAGAAATACACTGCCGGGTCCTTCTTCCTAGTCTGCCTTAGTCTGGAAGCTCAGCTGAAACCTGTCCGCCACGGGTGACCATGCTGCTATCTGAATACCAGTGACACAGCTTCCAGCATCACAGCAACACGCAAGCCTCCACAGTACGACAAACTGACAGACATGCAGGCTGGGTTCAGAAGAGGACGGGGAACCAGGGATACCATGGATATCATCTGATATCACTGCTGATTTCAGATGGATCCTGGCTGAAAGCAGAGAATACCAGAAAGATGGCTACCTGTGTTTTATTGACTATGCAAAGGCATTCGACTGTGTGGATCATAACAAATGATGGATAACATTGAGAACAATGGGAATTCCAGAACACTTAATTGTGTTCGTGACAGGAATCTGTACATAGATCAAGAGGCAGTCATTCAGACAGAACAAGGGGATACTGCATGGTTTAAAATCAGGAAAAGTGTGCGTCAGGGTTGTATCTTTTTACCATATTTATTCAATCGTATGCTGAGCGAACAATCCGAGAAGCTGGACTATATGAAGAAGAACAGGGCATCAGGATTGGAGGAAGACGCATTAACAACCTGCATTATGCAGATGACACAACCTTGCTTGCTGAAAGTAAAGAGGACTTGAAGCACTTACTGATGAAGATCAAAGATCACAGTCTTCAGTATGGATTATACCTCAACATAAAGAAAATAAAAATCCTCACAACGGGACCAATAAGTAACATCATGATAAAGAGAGGAAAGATGGAATTTGTCAAGGATTTCATTTTACTTTGATCCACAGTCAACACCCATGGAAGCAGCAGTCAAGAAATCGAAAGACGCATTGCATTGGGCAAATCTGCTGCAAAAGACCTCTTTAAAGTGTTGAAAAGCAAAGATGTCACCTTGAAGACTAAGGTGCGCCTGACCCAAGCCATGGTGTTTTCAATCACCTCATATGCATGTGAAAGGTGGACAATGAATAAGGAAGACTGAAGAGGAATCGATGCCTTTGAATTGTGGTGTTGGCGAAGAATATTGAATATACCATGGACTGCCAAAAGAACAAACAAATCTGTCTTGGAAGTACAGCCAGAATGCTCCTTAGAAGCAAGAATGGCGAGACTTTGTCTCACATACTTTGGACATGTTATCAGAAGGGATCAGACCCTGGAGAAGGACATCATGCTTGGTAAAGTAGAGGGTCAGCGAAAAAGAGGAAGACCCTCAACGAGATGGACTGACACAGTGGCTGCAACAATGGGCTCAAGCAGAACTACAACTGTGAGCATGACACAGGACCGGGCAGTGTTTCGCTCTGTGGTACATAGGGTCGCTACGAGTCGCAATCGACTCGATGGCACCTGACAACAACCTGCCTTCTAGTCCTTGCCCCTGGGCTGGTGTGCCCCTTTAGTCTCGTGTTGTTTTATGGGCCTGCCTAAACTTTGGCTGAAGGGTGAACCTCAGGAGTGACTTCATTACTGAGCTAAAAGGGTGTCTGGGGGCTATACTCTCAGGGCTTCTCCAGTCTGTCAGGCCAGTAAGTCTGGTCTTTTTTTGTGCATTAGAATTTTGTTCTATATTTTTCTCCAGCTCTGTCTGGGACCCTCTATAGTGCTCTCGTCAGAGCAATCAGTGGTGGTAGCTGGGCACCATCTAGTTCTACTGGACTCAGTCTGGTGGAGGCTGAGGTAGTTTTTTTTTTTTTTTCTCTATTATAAAGTT
>NW_004444039.1:3095486-3105749 GCF_000243295.1 Trichechus manatus latirostris | reverse complement strand
TTTTTTTTTTTTTTTAATACCACTGATAAAGAAATTAAAATTAAAAAAAAAATTTAAGTGTAGGTGAAAGAAGAAAGCAAAACAAGTGTAAAGGTATAAAGTGGAATGAGACTAAAAATCAATAAATACTATGATGACCTATGCTTTCTACACAAATTTGGAAAACAAGATCAGTACCATAATATGTACAAATATTCTTGGCAATGGGACCAAGGAGGAGTTTTTCCAGGTCCTTCTCACTGAGGAAGTTCGGCATGGTATCTCCCAGGCTTACTTAGTGAGTATCCGGCTTACCTGCATCCACATGCCATTACTAAATTCAGTTTAGAAAAAAACAAATGAAAGCAAAGTCTAAGGAATCAAAAAAGAGCTTTCAAAATGTGAGTAAACAAAAGCCCTATGGCCAACCTCTTGTAAAAAGACATAGCTACCTTAGTCTACTTAACAATATTTTGTTCTTCTATAAATACAACTTAAGGTCAAATAAGAACACAAACTTTAAGTATCTTCTTTAAAAAAAAAAAAAATTAGAACAGCAGGTAAAACCGGTTTAGACGACCATGTCCCAACTCCTCAATACCTTCTGCTTCCCACCCTGGTTAGCTCTGTACCTGAATCTGTCCGTGGCTGGGGTGGTTTCCATGTTAAATTCGGCCACTGGCACTCCCCTGGCGGACACCTGGGGGGCAAACATGGCGGCAGGATAAACCACAGAGGAAGTGCCCACCTACAAAGCAAACAAATGGAAATGGACAAATGACCACATTATTGGAAAAATAAATTTTTTTTTTTTTTTTCCGGAAAACCTTACCTAAACGCAGGCAGCTTTGTGGCTGCAGGTGTGAGGGAAGATAAGCCGGGTGGGGCAAATGGAGAGTGTCCCAGAGACAATGGAAAGTTAGGAGGCATTCTTCTGACTAATCCTAGAACTGGGGAAGAACTCGTGACAGAAAAGGGGAGCTATGCAAATGGAGCCAGAGGCCAAGAAAGACTCAACGAGCATGTCTGGAGGTTCGTTTTGCTTCTGTTTCTGTTTTTTAAAGTATAACCCATGCTCTTTTTTTTAAGTTAGAAAATACAAAGGAAAAACATATACGTATCGTCTATAATCCTGTTGTTGTTATTAGGTGCCTTCGAGTCGATTTTGCCCATAGTGACCCCACGTGACAGGGTAGAACTGTCCCACAGGGTTTTCTAGGCTGTAATCTTTATGGGAACAGATCACCTGGTCTTTCTCCCATGGAGCCACTGGGTGGGTGGAAACAGCCAACCTTTCGGTTAGCAGCTGAGTGCTTAACCATTGCGCTACCAGGGCCGTTTTCTATTCTCCTACTACTCCAAGATAACCACTGTTAACGTTTTGATGTATGTATCTTTTCTGTTTTTTTTAAATTTTTTTCCATGAATGTATGTTTATAAGCATTTTCTACAAGAATGAGAAGACCAAAACATGCTTTGCAAACCAGGTCTACTCACTTAACAATTTATCTTCAGCATTGACACTATACTCAACTCAGCGTTGGCGTGCCCTCAACAAACACTGGCTGAATGAATACGTGCCCACAAGCAAGTACTTCTGTCTTTAAGGATCAGTTCAGGAAATTCTGAAACGTGCATACCTTTGTCCAATTAATTCTATTTCTAGGAAATTTATGCTAAGGAAATAATTGGAAAACTGTCCTAAGATGTGTATCTAAAGATGTTCACCACAGCCACTGTTTAAAATATCAAAATTTGAAGGTACCTAAATGTCCAAAGACAGACAATTGGTTAAATATATCATTTTATATACAAACAAGACAGCCATTGAAAGGATGATGCAGATTTAGAAGTATTGACAAGGAAGATGTTAAATGAATTGCTATGCGAATAAACCAGTTTCAAAAGAGAACACAGAGTATGAGCCCACTTTTGAATTTTAATCAATATGTGTAGATCTGCATAAGAAAAGGTCTAGCGCAGGGGTGGCTGAACTTTTCCTACAAAGGGCCAGATAGTAAATATTTTAGACGTTCAGACTATCACACAACTCAGCTCTACCACTACTGTCTGACAATATGTAAACAAATGGGTGTGACTGTGTTCCAATAAAACTTTATTTACAAAAACAGGTGGCAGGCCGGATCTGGTCCTCAGGCCCTAGTTTGCTCACCTCTGGTCTAGAAGAAAACATACCAAAATGCCAATAGTGACTATTTCTGGATGGTGGAATACTGGGTGAGTTCTCATTTCTTCTTTATAATTTTTTGTATCTTCTCAATTTTTAGAGTAAGTATGTATTATTTTAAAAATCAGAACCAATAACACGCTCTTTTCACTTTGGAGGGCCAAAAGCCTTTGAGAAGCCCAAGAAAAAAGTACCTGGTCTTGTGTAGTTCATATTTTAAGATCAATTCTTATTCATTATTTCTTAGTTTTTCTATAAGACATCATAAAATCTCTCAACATACATCTTGAAAAGAAAGAAGGAAGAAGGGAGGGAGGGAGGGAAGGGATACAGGGGGGAGGAAGAGAGGGAGGAGAGGGAGGGGAGGGAGGGGAGGGGGGAAAGGAGGGAGGAGGGGGAGGAAGGGGAAGGAGGAAGGAAAAAGGGAGGGAAGGAACAATGAACTCCACCCCAATCCTTCTGGTTTCAGAAATTCCCGAGGGTTAGGACAGTGTGACCTACCACTAGACATAAGTCACAGAGGGCGAGCTCTCGGTCCACCTCCTCCAGAACAGCTGGATCCAGATTTTCTCCAAACCACACTACATGTGGCCGCAGCAGGCCCCCGCAGCCTGCCTCCTCACACCTGTAAGGAGGTCATCATGAACCCGACACCAAGCCCTGCCCTAGCGGAAGGTCTGCCAGGTGGACCGGAAGACAGCCAGGAACAGCCCCAAGTCCCGTCTGTCCAGAGAGACCACCTCCAAGCCTGCCGTCCCCTATCCCTTCCCTGCCAGCCCCCATGACCTTGCCCTGGATATGAAGTACGAATTTTAATTATCCTTATGAAGCTTTTCTTTCATCTGTGTGCTCTGACTGGTTCACAAACGTGTTTCAGCTAAGCTGGACGTTCCTGTTCTGACGCGCTTTTTCCCAGCTCCTTCACTGCATTCTCTGGCACAACTGTGCTCAGGGTTGCCTGACCTGGGAGCAATGCTGTACTTGGACTTGCCGCCAACACCCCAACCATCCCCTAGTTACATGAATGGCCTCCTTCACATGCTCTTAGATGCACCTCTCCTTGCCCAGTCCACGGCCAAGCTCTCAAGTGTTGATTACTCACAATCTTCTCTCATCTTTCCCTCTCTCCTAGCTCTAGGCTGTCTGAGATACACCTTCGAAGATAATCTCCCCTAAACGTTACTTTCTTCACATTAATCTCCTACTCAGGAACCTCCCAGGACCCCCTGTTCTTTCAGGCTGAAATTTGAGAACTTAGTAATGAAAATCCTTGTTAAGAAAAAAAGAAAAACGAGGGGTGGGGGTGGGCCTATGCTTAAATAAGCCAGTGAAGTGATAACATATTACAGCCCCTTCTGGGAGAGTCACAATGGACTTTAGTATATTAAATGCTCTGAGAAGTCCTGCATTAAAGTGATCATATATAACTTGGTTTAATCTAGTGTTTCCAAATTTATTTGAATGTGTAATTTTTTTTCCCCAAGTAATAGCTATCAACATCACATGAAACTAGTGCTCCATGGAACACTTTTGAAGCACCATTTTAATGTTTGATTTTGAAAAATTGCCAAAAAAATGTCTAAAGGTTGTTTTATATATATACGCACACACGTACCCAAAATCCTGTTTGGTCCTGTAATTTCACTCTGCAAGGCCTTTTACTGCCTCCATAACCCTGGGTTAATGACGCTGATGAGGATGAGGATGATAGCGACTGTAGCTAACACGGAGGGGTTACAGGATGCCAGCCTTGATGTTATATACATGCTGGGTAAGCATCCGTAGCATAACAACTTCAGAACTTTCCAGACCTCAGAGTATCCCTACATCCACAAAGCAAAAACGGGCTGAAAAGAAGCAGCTCTCATATCCCACTGGTCTAGCTGATCCTCCAAGCCTTGGACTCATAGCTTTTTGCATTTAAGAGGCATCTCACCAAATAAACTTTTAGATTTTGACTCCTAATTCTCCTTTTCTGCAATTTGAAACAGCAAATAAGATCAAAGCTTTTTACCCACCGGGGAAGTTTCTCAACTGGGATTCTAGCATCTTCAGTTCCAGGTTCCGCAGCACTGAGGTAAATGTTAGGAAAAAAACAACGCCATTGGTACAAGCAAAGAACAAAGAAATAAAATAACCCAACAAATCTTCATTATCTGTCTGGCAGTATATGGTTCAAGACTTCTGATTAATAAGTGCTGACTTAGAAGGGGAGCCCTGGCGGCACAGTGGTTACAGTGCTTGGCTGCCACCTGGAAGATCGGCAGTTCAAATCTACCAGTCACTTTGTGGGAGAAAGATGTGGCAGCCTGCTCCGATAAAGATCACAGCCTTGGAAACCCTATGTGGCAGTTCTACTCTGTCCTACAGGGCCACTATGAGTCAGAATCAACTTGATGGCAACACGTACGTTGTTTGTAACTCTGAAGGGTCCTAGAAGAATGGACACCAAACACTCACTCACCAGTCAAGGGAGGAAATCTGTACGTGGGGAAGGGGTGGAGAGTGGTAGCATGTGCTCAGGGGGAATTTCACATTCTGCCTTGTATCAAACCAAAACCCATTGCTGTCAAGTCAATTCTGACTGATAGTAACCCTACAGACAGAGTAAAACTGCCCCAGAAGGTTTTCAAGGCTGTAAATCTTTATGGAAGCTGACTGCCACATCTTTCTCTCTCAGAGTGGCTGGTGGGTTCGAACCACCAACCTTTTGGTTAGCAGCTGAACACTTAACCACTGTACCACCAGGGCTCCTTGTATACTTCATTATAATTTGAAACTTTTGCAATGAGATAGCATCAACACATTACCTGTGTAATTTTATATTGTTTAAAAATTGCTGAGTAAAATACTGTCGATATTCTGAGTCTACTCTTAAATTTTTCCTTAATTATAACAGTAACATATGTCCATCAGAGAAATGTTATAAAATTCATAAAGGTATAAAGAAATAAAAATTATCCATGGTCAATGTAACTAACGTCACTGAATTGTACGCTTTAAAATGGCATTTTTTTCTGCTACATATATATATATATATATATTTTTTTTTAACCGCAATACATTTTTTTTTTAAAGGTTAAAAAAAAAAACAATTATCCATAATCCCTGCTACTGATAACCTGTGTTAACATTTTGTTGCCTTTTCTTCTGGTCATTTATCTACATACACACATATAACCGTGGTGTGTGTGTGTTTAGATACAGAGATTATGTTGTGTATATTTGGTATCCTGTGGTTTTAGTTTAACATTATAAATAGTGAGCAGAATGCTTCTTTTATCACTTGGCTGTGCTGTATCTAGTCTTATTTCTCATAAATATTCATGGGAGTCTTAGATTAACTTTTAATTTTCTCATTTTTAGGTTCAACTTCAAAGAGAAAACAACATATACTCATTGTGCCATGCAGTATAATTACCCTTTTCCTGATAAAGCTGGACAAATTGGACTCTTGTAATTCTCGGCCACATTTCCACAAGCAGTGCACTGAGTTTTAAATAAGCTACCTGAAAAACACAAGTTAGGCAAGTCTACAACTTAGCATAGTCAAGAGTGACCGTCTCCCTGTCTAAAAGGGTACAAAACAGTATTTATACGTTCGTTTTAGCAAATATGCCTACCCTAGGAATCCTGGGCAATACAAAGGCATGAGGGCCTACTGAACACCAAGCGCAATACGTCCCCAAGTTTACAGTCTAGAGAGGAGAGAGGTGGATGGTAACTGACCACATGGCTCACGTGCTGCCCAACGACCTTGGAGTGACTCTCAGGCGGAAGTGAAGTGGGCACCAGGGTCGAGGAAGCCCAACCCAAAGCTCAGGGCGTGATTTACTAAGTGATTGATAAAGGTTCAGTAGCTTAGGCTGTGTTTACAAAATTTTGATTTAAGAATGCCTGAGTCTTCCACATAAAAGCAGCTCGATACATAAATAATTGCCTAATAAACAAAGAAAATAATTGCTAATACAAGTACACTGCATTAGCAATTAACTGTTAACACAATTCGGCGACCATTTGTAGCGGCCATTTATTGAGCAGTAACAGTGGCTACATTTATAACTCTGTGCCACGTATGCAGTCCTGTACTGCGCACTCTCCCCAGCACACACCGGTAGCTGTTGAGTCTATTTCAACTCATGACGACCCCTAATGTCTCAGAGTAGAACTATGCTTCGTAACGTTTTTAATGACTGATTTTTCGGAAGTAGATTGCCAGGACTTTGGTCCGAGGCTCCTCTGCATGAACTTGAACCTCCAACCTTTTGGTTAGCAGCTTAGTGCATTAACTGTACCACCAGGGACTCCTTACGCATCATTAAAAAACAAACCTGTTGTCATCGAGTCAATTGTGACTCATAGCGACCCTACAGAACAGAGTAGAACCGCCCCCATAGGGTTTCCAAGGAGCGGCTGGTGGATTCGAACTGCTGACCTTTTGGTTGGCAGCCGTAGCTCTTAACCACTGCGCTACCAGGGCTCCTTACACATCACAGCGGACATATGTTGCTTCTTTCTGTCCAGCATGCCTTCTTTGGGGAACCATCTCTCCTCCACCCCAGGCTGAGCTAATGGAGCTGTTAGTCCAGCCCAAAACACAAGGATGGACACGTGTTTCGCTCCATCGCAGTGCCCCATCCCTCTGGCAGTAGTGTTTGGTTAAAGGGTAGGCGTGTGACCCGAGCAAAGCCACCCAGAGGTTCATTTTCTGGGTGAAGTTAAACAAGAGTGAGCCTGGAGTTGCCAGAAGCTCCCTTCCCTGCGCCGGGAGGAAGATCGGCTACAGGGGCAGAAGTGATGCCAACACAGAGAGAAAGGCAAAGCTGAGAGACGGAGGAGGCGGGCGAGAACAAGAGGCAGGAGCTAACTGCATCAGCGCCACCTATGCTATTGGTGTCGTATGGGCATTTTTGTCCATTTTAACATCTCTGAAATTGGGATGTCTCTTACAATTGCTACTGGCTGGATGACAGATGTGACCTGGTTGTCAATGTGCCTGCACAAACTTGTTGAAGGAGACCAAGGATTACTGAAGTATGGTGACTTGATGGCTATCCTCAGTGGCCTGCCTGGACAAATGCAACCCCTGGATATTTCAGCTGGCCAACCGTTTAAGGACCACCGAAGAAGGAAAATGAGTCCTGGCCGTTGTCTAAAAACCTTCCATTCCCATCGACACCTTCTGGTAAGGTCACGAAAGGCCCAATAACAAAACCTACAGAATGTGGGTCAGCAGCTTGGAAGAAAATCCCAGTGACAACAAAGGAGCATTCTCTAGAAAATGTTGCATCATCAATCCCTGTGGTGGCCCAGAGCATCATGCTCCATCAAAAACACAGACACCGATGCCAAAGTCATTCAGCAGTAGTTCAGAGGAGCCCGATAATGAGAAATAACCAATTTATTTCCCTTATGCTTCCTGTTTTATGTATCCACAAGAATGATATAATTTCTAACAGTCTGTCTAAATAAGGTTTTAAAAGTCTTTTCTGTAAGTGTAAAATAACAATTCTAATGGATAAGAAAATACATCATGGTTTCATTAGAAGATTATTTTCTCTCTAAGTGGTCCATTTAAAAAACGGTGCCTCTTACAACAAATGCCATCTTCAGTTCAATGAAATAAGGAGGCTCCTTTGGTTTTTACTTAAGTTAGAAGAGAGATCTCATCACTTGCAACCAAAAATGTCCCAACTAACATGCATATATTACTTACTTAATCGTTACAACATCTCTGTAAGCTAGGTATCAATATCTCTGTTTCACACATTTTAAACATGACAAACGGCACGGCCTATATTCTGACATTCCAGAGGCATGAGAAGAGCCTCATGGGAAGTGGCCCAGACCCAGCTGAAGTGGGTGCCAAGAAGACACCTGATCAATAGTGGGTGACTGCAGGAGTTCCGGCAAAATGGCGCTCTAGGCAGAAGCACCACACTGTCCCTCCACAGCAAAGATCCGAAAAACTAAGCCGAAAGGAGAATACAACAATCCTGAAATCCTAAAACATCAAATGAAGAGATAAAGAACTCAGCCAAGCACCAAATGGAGTGAGAAAACTGACAAAGAACGGAGAGCGAGGAGAGATTCATGCAGAGGTCCCCCACCAGCTAAAGCAGCGTGGATCCGCCATCTTGGACTCCTATTGAAGACCAGCAAACGGGGTACGAGAAAGCAGCCTCATGGAGAGTCCAGCGGGAGACAAAACAACCGGTAATTTGCGATATACACTTTCCCACCCACCACCCTTCTTCACCCCAACTCGGCCTCCTCTGCTTCCCGCGGCCACAATCTCTTGACCGGGAAACGGCAGCTGCTTGGATTCCACACACCCGAATGGGTGGCTCTCTGAGTGCCATTTGTTGGTTGCTGGTATTGTTTTTTTTCCGCTTCTTTTTATTTCTTCCTTGCCTCTCCCCACCTCCCCCTCCTTTCGCTCAAGTACCTCGCTCCGTGCGCCATCTTTGCTTCTTCCTGAGGGGCTGCAGAGCTCCAGTAATTTATGATATACGCTTTCCCACTCTCTACCCTTCTTCACCCACATTCAGCCCCTCTGCTTCCCACGGACACAGTCTCCTGTCCAGAAACACCAGCTGGCACTAGCTGGCTCCCTGAGTGTCATTTGTTGGCTGCTAGTGTTGCTTTTTTTTTCTGCTTCTTTTGATTTCTTACTTGCCTCTTGCCACCTCCCCCTCCCTTCACTCAAGTACCTGGCTCCATGCGCCATCTTTGCTTCTTCCTGAGGGGCTATGGAGCACCGTTCGAGTGTGGAGCTGCTTCCCGGTTTGGGCTGCCACGCTGGTGGGATCCCGGGGCTTTTGTTCGTTTGTTTGTTTTAAACTGTTTGTTTGTTTTCTTTTCCTTTTCTTGAGTTGGGAGCCCTTTCTGGCCAGGCTGAGCTTCATGGCAGGGAGACTCCCCTTCGGCTTCCACAGACGTGCAGAGGGATCCCTGAGGGCATTTCTTTTTACATTGGTTTTTTTTTTTTCTTCTTCTTTTTTTCAGTATCTTTGGGGGCCTTTCGTTTTTTTTTTAATTTGTTTTGTTTTCTTTTTCCTCTTTTTCCTTTTTTGTCTTTCTTCATTGTCTCAGTTTCTTGTCTCTCTATATCTTCCTTCTCTTTCTATTCCCTGAACACCTGGCGTGACCTCTACGACTTCTAGCAAGGCTGTATTGCAACACCGGAGAGCAACTTCCCCAGACCTCAAAGCTGTACCGGTGGGATCCCTTGGAACGTTGTGGTTCTTTAACCTTTCTGATTCTTATTTATTCATTCTTTTCTTTTCTTCCTCCTCCCCTTTCTGTTTTTCTCCATTTCACAGTCTCTCATCTCTCCACTCCAACGGCAAGCTTCCCTAGCATTCTTTTTTCTTTGTTTGTATGTTTTTGGCTCCTGTTCCTCTCTCCTCTCTCCCATATTCATCTTAGCTCCACACATAACAATCTCCCTGCTACATCCTGCCTACCTGCACCGTGCGCTTGACATCACACCACCAAGCAGCAAAGGCACGGCCTACTGGAACCTGCCCTGCACTGATTACCAACCCGTTCTGGTGGCTGTAGTAAGTGCCACAAACAAACCATCCCAGTAACTCCTCTTCAGCTAGACCTGCCCTGCCGTACCATATCTGAGTGACTGACCCTGCCAATTGAAGAAGGAGGCGAAAAGTATTGTGCCCACAGATGAGCAAACATCAAAGAACACACAGTCTGCCTGCTCAGACATAGTCAAATTATTTTTTTAAAAAAAGGGACGAAACAAACAAATCTACAATCAATAAACGAGAAAAATAACTACTGAATTCCCCGAAGACAGCAGACAAGAACAAAACATTCACAAAAACAGGACAGGATGGTTCCACTAGGCGTCCAAAATAAAACACCAGATGACTCTCCTCTGGAAGAAAATGCACTAGAACTATCTTATAGGGAATTCAAATCTCTGATACTCAGAATTCTCCAAGAACTGAGGCAAAAAGCTGACAACCATGAGGAAAAAATAGACAAGTTCATGGAAAATACAGACAAAAAATTGGAAGAATTCAGGAAAATAATGTAGGAACAAAATGCCAAAATAAATTCACAACTAGAAA
>NW_004444039.1:3021641-3088552 GCF_000243295.1 Trichechus manatus latirostris | reverse complement strand
ACATGTGTACTTCTGTTTCATGAGAAACTATTTGCTCTGTAAGCCTTCACCTGAAGTACAATTAAAAAAAAAAAAAATTGGGTGACTGCAGACTCTTTCTGGGGCACAAGAGAGGGATGGGATCCAATGGAAGCATGCTGACCACTCCTTATCAGGGGTGACCTGGGCAAGAATGGGCAGGCCACACACAATGTCCCCACTGGCTCACTGCTTCTGGAAATTCCCAGTTACAAATGCATTCCTTCTTGAAAACATTATGCTGAGTGAAATGAGTCAAGCACAAAAGGACAAATAACTGTATGATCCCACTTATATGAAGTATCTAGAAGAGGCAAATCCATAGACAGAAAGTAGATTAGCGGTTACCTGGGGCTGGGAGAGGGGGAAATGGGGAGTTACTGCTTTACTGTGCACTGAGCTTCTGTTTGAGGGGGACGAAAACGTTTGAAAGAGACAGTGGTAATGGTTGCACAAAATGGTGAAAGTAATTGATATCGCTGAATAGTGCGCTTACAAATGGTTACACTGGCAAATTTTCTTGAGATATATATATTTAAATGCATTCCTTGGTTAGAGTTTTTATAAACTCTTTACATGCAAATGCAGTTGCGAAGAAATCCTTGTTCACCCATTTATACTCTCTGCTAGATTTTGGTGAGAGCGAAGAGGGGAGAGGATGAAAGACAAGAGGGAAAGAAAGGATGCCATCCAGACAGAGAAGGGAAGCCAGAGGGACTCAAGATGACAGACTCCGTGGGTGTCACAGGTTGGTGGGCTCACTGCAGTGGAGGTCACTGAGCTGACAGCTACCACAGGCGCAAGGCAGAGCAGAAGCACAGCGTCGGTGGGGAGTGCCGACACAGGGACAAAGGAAGGTAAATGGACACCCTCAATAATGCTGGGTCTCCCGGTGCCTGATCCCGCTACAGCACAGCTGGTCTACCGCCTAAACCTCCTGCTTCCCTTCGGCCCCGTTGGGCAGGTGTCTCAGAGGACACCACCCCTCAACAGAGCCCACAAGGACAGAGGGTCACATGGCTGTGCAGACCAGAGCTGCATGAGCCACCTCTCGTTAAAATGCAGGTTCTGACTCGGTGTGTCCCAGCGGAGCCCGAGACTCTGCATTTCTATTAAGCTCCCAGGGGATGCCCCGCTGCCGCGTTTCAGACCACACTGTCAGTAGTGAGATGCAGAAAATGAGAAGTGAATGAAAAGAGAGCAAGGAGACTGGGCCAGGGCGGTCCCCCCATCCCCAGGGGTAGCTCTTCAAGGGCCGTATGGCACTGAGGAAGGCCACAGGCATCCTGGGGGAAGGGACGGGTATCCAGACGGAGGGAGGGAAGGAGTTGGGATCAGGCTGAAATGGCAGGACGTGTTTTAAAGTCTGGCTCCCCTCCCCAGGAGAGGCCGAGGGTCCCTCACCGTGGATTTCCAGGAGGTTCTTGGTGCCGGCCTTGCGGTGCAGCTCGTCGATGTTCTGGGTGATGACCACCACTCGCCGCCCCTGCTCACACAGCCGGGCCTCACATTCAGCGATGGCGAGGTGTCCGGGGTTCGGGTCCTTGCTGTGCATGATCTCCCGCCGGTAGTGGTAGAACTCCCACACCCGGGACGGGTCTCGGGCAAAGGCCTGAGGAGTAGCCAGGTCCTGGGTGAGAGAGGAGCGGGGTCAGGGAGGGAAACCGAGGCAGCAGGGCGGGGGGGCTGAACTTTGGGAAACACTGGAGGGTCCCTTGTTTTCTAGAAGAGCCACTCTGGGAGGTGGCTGCTTTA
The DNA here is from genome assembly GCF_000243295.1 of Trichechus manatus latirostris. Lineage (NCBI taxonomy): Eukaryota > Metazoa > Chordata > Mammalia > Sirenia > Trichechidae > Trichechus > Trichechus manatus. The sequence goes on along the minus strand of NW_004444039.1, from coordinate 3,086,779 downwards.
GGTCAAGCAGGTGCCAGCAAGCAGGACAGGACCTGGAACCTGTGTCCCAATCCTAGGGCTAAGGTGAGGTCTAGGGAAAAACACTTTTCATTTCCCTAATTACAAGAGAGGGGCAACGCAGCCTGCTCCATTTACCCTCAAGTATGTCATGAACATGACGTGACGTCATGGCGGAAGCTGTTCTGGCTGAAGGTACTTTTCATGGAGCCCTAAAATTATGAATTGAAATCTCATTGGGAGATCTACCTGGGGGGGGCGGGGGAAGTGAAATGCAAAATGCTCAACCGAGGTATGATGGTCAGAGTTAAGAAACTCAGTTTTATTAACTGTGACTATATAACTATATATATAGATGTATATATGCACACATATACCTATATAAAACGAATATGTTACATTAACAGAATCTACAGAACACCCTATCACAGTACAGCTCCTTTCTGGAAGAGAGGTATCTCACCACCTAGGGTGACGCAGAGCAGAGGCGTGGCCGCCAAGGGCCAGGCCGACTGGGAACGGGCGCAAGGGAACCTTTAGCAGTGACAGAAATGTTCTGTCTTGATCGGGCGGTGGTGTTACACAGTACATACTTCTGTCGAAACTCATCAAGCTGTACATTAAATGCGTGCATTTTGTTGTATGTAAATTCTCCCTCAGTAAACACTGACTTTAAAAAGAAGTTTGCCTTCTCTATCAAGTATGAGTTTCCCACGCTGAACTTTTATGTACTTTACCTTACTGAAAAGGGCCCTCTTCTAGCAGGTTGCAATGTCAGCCTCCGTTCTGGGCGTGGATCGTCCACGCTGTGGATTATCCATATCATCCCTTCCTTCCTGCTCTCCCCGTGGAATGCACCTGGCCTGAGGCAGTTACAGGTGGCTCGTGAGCCTGTATATGTGCGTACTTGCGTGCGTGTGCGTACCTGCGTGCGTATGTGCGTACCTGCGTGCATGTGCCCTGGCTTGTGTCCCTGGAACGTGGGTGGAGTCAAGTACATTCCATTGACTTCCATTTGCCTCCCTACAAACTGAGCAGTTTCCGACACTAACGAGCAGCCCTCCTGGAAAGCCCCCCACTCCCCCGCTGCTTCTCCGTCAGCACTGCTCTGCAGGCCCCTCTTGCTCCCTCCTCCTCCCTGAACGCGATGACCCCACGTCTAAGTCCACAGGCCTCACCTGGAGGGCAGTCGAGAGGTGGCAAAACACCCTAAACACTTACTAGCCCGAGACACTTAGTAAAGGAAGGACAGGGACAGTTTCATAAACTCTTAACTCAATAAAAAATTACCTACTAAATTGGAAGTCGTATACTGAAGTAATCATTTATGATTGCTTTCATTCAGCCAACAAAAACCTATTACGTGAGCACCTAGGATGTGTCAGAGACTATTCTGGAAGCTGGGGATAGAGCAGTGAATAAAACAGACAAGAATCTGCCCTCTAAAACTACAGTGGTTTCCCGGGCAGGGGGCTGGGAGGGGACTGACTGCAAAGGGCCACGAGGGAATATTCTGGAGGGATAGAAATAGTCTGTATTATGATTGTGGGGGTCGTTACACACTGTATACATTTGTCATAGTTCACTGAATTGAACACTTAAAATTGGTGAATTATATACGTATTATACATATAACCCGTTCCCATCAAGTCTATTTTGACTCATAGTGACCCTACAGGACGAGTAGAACTGCCCCATAGGGTTTCCAAGACGTGGCTAGTGGATTCGAACTGCCAGCCTTTTGGTTAGCAGCTGAGCTCTTAACCACTGCACCACCAGGGCTCCATTATATATACAGTATATATATAACAGAACATATACTCTCTATATAATTCCTCATTATACATATACACATATATATACCTCAATAAAAATTGAATTTTAAAAAAAAGATCCATAACATCATAGAATTTACATCCTAATATCGTCAGATAAATTTTTGAACATCAAGCCCTAAGCCCTCAACAATTCAACTTTAGTTTTAACATGAAAAGTTGATGGAAGTTTAAAAATGTGTGATACTTAATTTTAACATCTTTAGAAAAAGCAATGAATTACGCTAGCCAAGGCTTTCGGATTCCACTTTAATATAATTACTAAAGGAAATCTAAGTGTTGTCTGAATAAGTGCAATCTGTACAAGTCTAGAAAGTAAGGCAAGTGCCTGCTTTGCTTAACTTTTCTGTCCTAATCGTAGCAGACCTGATCTGTGCTGGCACCAAAATGGGCAGGACAAAGGGGTCAGAGTTAATGTCAAAACTTTCTCCTCCAGGTTTCAGAGACGGATATAGGCTCAGGGTCAAACTCTGTTATGGTGTCATTCAAACGAGCCTTTTAACCTGGAAACATGACTGACCTGAGCTTTCCATTTTCTCCAGTAGCCTCCGGCGCCTCTGAAAGTCGGAACCCCACTTTCAGCACTAACACCAGCCCCTGTCAGGATGGCTATGTGCTTGGCTTTTGCAAAAACCTTCCGAAAATCAGCCATATCTAAACAGAGAATAAACCCTTTATCAATCCAGTATACCATTTCGACATTTACATTCCACGTCAGTTTTCTATATTTTGAAACTTGACCTTGCATGAAATTATACTTTAAGATACCGAAATAAATGCCATTTCTGTACCAAGAGGACGTCATCTGGTGGGGCCTGACACGTGAGCATACAGCATCTTAGAGAAAGCAGCAGGAGCTTCAAGCACACGGAACTGGGTTTGACCCTCAGCCCTCCCACCCATCTGTGTGATCTAAAGCAAATGACTTACCTTTACTGTCTCAGGTTTCCTGGGTTGCTGGATGTGCACAACAGTGCATTCCCTATGCAGAACTGTGACAGGGCCCACCTGCAGACTAAAGGTATCCAACAGGGAGGAATTCAGGGGGAAAAAATCTGATCTGGGAGGATAAGAGTTTATACAGATCTAATCTCCTAAAAGAGTAAGATGTTTAATAAGAAAATGTACCAGAACTTCTCTAAGAGTTACCTGTATAAATGCGGGGCTCAAATCCTATAAACATCCTTAAAGGACTTTCAAGATCTACCATGAACCTTTCCCCTGGAAGTCTTTTCTACCCCGAGTGTAAACTCTGCCCTCCTACTGACAAACGTACTCCTAGGCAGAGTGACTTTTATTACCATACCAGTTTAAGCAACTTCTAGAAACAGAAAAGCCAACCTAGAATTGGTTCTTGGAAAACAGGATGTAAAAGACAGTGATGTGGATGTGGTGTGGAATCTTTTAAAGAGACATTTCTCAACTTCTAAAGGAAAATACACCAGCATATTTTGTGGTCCCCAACACACGGGGCCCATGTCTGGCCGAGGTCAGGCATGCACTGCGTGACCCCTCCAGACTCTAGCAGCCTGTCCTGCACAGCTGGGAACACCGGGGGTTGGGGAATTGAGTGGACCTGGGTTCTTTTCAGCTCTCGGAGAAACAAAAACAAAAAACCCAGTTGCCGTCAAGTCGATTCCATCTCATGGCGAACCCATGTGTGTCACAGTAGAACTGTGCTCCACAGGGTTTTCAGCGGCTGATTTTTTGGGAAATAGACTGCCAGGCCTTTCTTCCAGGGTACCTCTGGGTGGACTCGAACCTCCAACTTTCTGTTAGCAGCCAAGCTACTTAGCCATTTGCATCACCCAGAGATTCAGCTCCTGAGGTTGGGTAAAATGGAAGCGGGGGTGGTTACTAGGCCTGAGCAGACTCACAGTACTAGGAGGTTATCCAAAAGTTGGAAATAAAGCAAAAAGAGTTCTGCATATGCTTTCAATGCCCCAGTGAAGCACTGCTGAACAGGCCCACCTACGGCTCATTTAATTATAGAAATTTATTAGACTCTATGCTCGCTATTGACTAAGGGCTCAGACATGGTAGTCTGTAGATTTTTGTCAGTAAGGATACAAATTATTTCCATCCAGTAGAAAATTTAACCCTATATTGCCCTGTAAGACAATCACCAGCTTTCCTTGCCTGAAGAGAGGTAAGGAGTTTAAAATACAAATCATGTGTGATAAGCTTAAATGCAAATATTCTGGGAGAAGGAGCAAACTGTCTCAAAAGGACTCAACTTGATTATGAAGAGAGAAGATCTGACTCTATCCTAGTAAGGGGCTTACCTAAAAGGAGAAGAGGACAACCTGGCTTTCTCCAAAATCCTGCCCGGCACTCCGGCCACGTGTGGCTGCTGTGCATGGGAAATGTGGCTTGTCAGAATTGAGATGTGCTGTAAATGTGAAAGATACACTGGATCCTGAAGACTTAGTATGACGAAAAAGAATGTAAAATGTCTCATTAATAATTTGTGACGTTGGTTATATGCTGAAATGGTAATATTTTGGATATACAGGTGGTTCCCGACTTATGATGTATTTGAGTTACGACGAGCTGCACTTATGACTGACAATTTTTTTTTTTTTGGTACATCTTTTTGTTACTAATATGCATTACATACAATGTTGCAGTGTGTAATTTGCTGGTGTTATCATTCTCAGATGTTGACTCGCACATGTTCAATTTTACGATTTACGGTTCAAAACACTGGCATACAGCAGGCTATGGCCTGGTCTACGGTGAAGTCAGGGTCAGTGTCGGGGCTTATAACAGACGGAAAGCTGGGCGATGTTCAACTCTAACAACATACCACAATTGAACTACACAGGAGCCTGACAGTCGTTATGACTCCAACTTCATTGTAGACCAGGCCTATGCCGTGATCTTATTCAGCATTTCATACTGTAAGAAGCATCAGTTGTTAATTTGAAATGAAGTATTCAACTTACATCAGGACCAATTCACAAGGGAGTTGTCAGAATGGAACCCTGTCATTAAGTTGGGGATAACTATATCGGATTAAATAAAATGTACTATGAAAATTAAAAAAAAAAAAAAAAAAACTTGCCCACCACCTACTTCAGTACAGGCCTTCTCCTCAGTGTGAGAACTTTCAGATACTTCATTCTGCTAGAGAAAAGAAGATGGCAGACTAGGAACAACTCACTTGAACTTGGACGGGCCATGGTTGGATGAATCTTGGTTTGTGCAGAGGCTGCAGACTTCAGTCCGCAATATGGCTGGGAAATCAGTCGTCTGGAAATAATCTGGACAGGTCTCATCAGGTTCTTTTTCTTGTACTAACTCTTGAAATGGACTTTTTAAAAAACTACAAACACAAATAGACACAATCAGAAAATATTTGTATTTCTACAAGTATTTTAAAATGTAAGAATGTCCTTAAAAAGATCTGGAGTAAGCACAACACACATCCAAACTCCCTGAGGGACTGAACTGCTGGGCGGAGGGCTGTGGGGACCATGGTCTTGGGGAACATGTAGCTCAACTGGCATAACACAGTTTATAAAGACAATGTTCTACATTCTACCTTGGTGAGTAGCGTCTGGGGTCTTAAAAGCCTGTGAGCGGCCATTTAAGATACTCCACTGGTCTCACCCCTTCGGGAGCAAGGGAGAGTGAAGAGAACAAGATACAATGGAAAGATTAGTCCAAAGGACTAATGGACCACAGCTACCAAGGCCTCCACCAGACTGAGTCCAGTACAGCTAGATGGTGCCTGGCTACCACCACTGACTGCTCTGACCGGGATCACAACAGAGGGTTCTGGACAGAGCTGGAGAAGGATGTAGAACAAAATTCTAACATACAAAAAAAGACCAGATTTACTGGCCTGACAGAGACTGGAGAAACCCCGAGAGTATGGCCCCCAGACACCCTTTTAGCTCAGTGGTGAAGTCACTTCTGAGGTTCACCATTCAGCCCGGGATTGGACAGCCCCATAAAACAAAACGGGACTAATGAGGCACAGCAGTCCAGGGACAAGGACTGGAAGGCAGAAGGGGACAGGAAAGCTGGTGATAGGGAACCCAAAGTTTAGTAAGGACAGTGTTGACATGTAGTGGGGTTGTTAACCATTGTCATAGGGCAATATGTGTACTAACTGTTTAATGAGAAACTATTTTGTTCTGTAAACCTTCGTCTAAAGTGAGAATAGCAGCACAACTGAAAGAACGTAATCGACGTAATTGAATTGTACATGTAGAAATTTTTCAAACGGTGTATCTTTGGCTATGTATATTTTCACCAAAAAAAAAAAAACAGGTCCTCCAAGGCCGAGAAGGGAGCATGTTGACATGTCGTGGGGTTGTTAACCAATGTCATAAACAATATGTGTACTGACTGTTTAATGAGAAAATATTTTTTCTGTAAACCTTCACCTAAAGTACAATAAAAAAAAAAAAAAATCTGGAGTAACATATCCTCAAGCTGTCCTCCAAACCAGCTGTTTTCAGTTTGTGTTCTCAAGTGCCCCTAGGATGTGCAGAGGTGCCCTAAAGCAGTGGCTCCCTCAGTGGGGTTCCCAGGCCAGAAGCATCAGCATCAACTGAGAGCTTATTCTGGTTGTTATTGGCCAACCATCTAGTTGGCCCCAGACTTATGGCGACCCTACACACAATGGAACAAACTGCCACCACATCCCTGCGTCATCCCCATGATCGGCTTCAGATAGGACCATTGTGATCCACAGGGTTTTTGCTGTCTGATTTTCGGAAGTAGGTCACCAGGCCTTTCTTCCTAGTCCTTCTTAGTCTGGAAGCTCCCCTGAAACCTGTTCAGCATCATAGCAACAAGCAAGCCTCCACTGACAAATGGGTGGTGGCTGCACCTGAGCTTGAGGTACATGGGTGGGAACCTGAACAGAGTCTTCTCCATGGAAAGTGAGAAGAAATGCAAATTCATGGGCTCCACCCCAGATCTACTGAAAGGAAGTCTGGGGGCGCACCCCAGCAATCTGTGTGTTATCAGGCTCTCAAGGTGATTCTGAAGAAGCTTTCTCTAACCTGGTAGAGAACTCCAGAATATATTGCTGAGGGAAAAGAACAAGGTACAGACAGTGTGTACGTAAGGCTTCCTTTGTCAGAAACAGGGGAGGAGATGTAAGAATACACCTTAGCACTTTGTCAGGCAGAGATACAAATGATTTCTTCCCAGTAGGAAATTTAACGCTATATGACCAGACGGCCCCCCTCCTGGCTCTATGAGTGACTGCTGTCTCTGGACCAATCCCAGCCTGAGGCTAGCCTCGTTCCTTCCTCCTTTTAGATAAGGTTCAGTAGCATAGCCAATCACAAAATTATCCTGTTTCCTGACAGCAGACAGTCCAGAACAAAACCCTCCTTCCATGAACTCTCCCCCAAATCACCTAACACAAGCCCAAATCCCTTAGTAAGCCCTTTCCAGCACTCTCTTACCAGACACCCTGAAGTTCTTCAAGCTGTGCACTGTCTTGCGTTGGAATTGCTCAACTCGAGGTGTGTGTCTGGTCTTTGGCTGAAGGGCACTGACAATCCAGACCACACATAAACCTTTATACTGAAAATCCTTGCATCCTATTTTCCCCCCTCCTCCCCCCGGGGAATTCTTTTTACTAATTTCTTATGAATTCTTCCATTGACTTTTTCTTTCTTTTTTAACAAAAATGTTTGTTCTGGACTGGCTGCTGTCAGGAAAGAGGATAATTTTGTGATGGGCTATCTTAATGAACATTTACCTAAAAGGAGGAAGGAACGAGGCAAGGCTCCAGCTGTGACTGGTCAAGAAGCAGCAGTCACTCGGAGCCAGGATAGGAGAAGTCCGCTCACTTGGGGGATTAGATGATGCTCTCGCTTTTGTCTGTGTTCAGACATGACTACTGAGTGGCCTTGGTCTTGGTGCACTATGGGACAGAGTGGCCTTGTCTGAGGTCAGTGTTCTGTGACATTGTTCATGTCCAGCAGGGGCACACCAAGGCCTAGCTGTGAAGGCCAGGCCGGCTCCCGGCAACACCAAGGCCTAGCTGCGGGCGCCAGGCCGGCTCCCGGCAACACCGAGGCCTAGCTGTGAAGGCCAGGCTGGCTCCCGGCAACATCGAGGCCTAGCTGCGGGGGCCAGGCCGGCTCCCGGCAACACCAAGGCCGAGCAGACAGTGAGTGTCAGGTCAGCTGAGGGCTGTCAGGGCTACTCTTCTCTTTCTCAGGATGTGTTATCTATATTAAAAATTAAATGTTAAAAAAATCGATTTTTGGTATTCTCCAAGAGAGGAAGGACAAGTGGGGAGGCCTTCACTCTGCACCCAACGGCTGCTGTTAGAAACCTTGACATCAAAGAAAAATGCCACAGACACCCCTTTGGAAAACTCGACATATATATTCACTATAGCAAACCAAGGTCATCAGTCTAGAGACGGCTTATAACAACCAAATAAAGAAAGATGCTAATGTCAATTCTTTTCAGAAATTCTTCCATTTCCACAGATTACCTCAGAAATCAATTCTCTTTTAGTTCAGAGGTACCCCCCTGTCCCAGGGGTGGCATCATGAAACACAGGTTCCCTAAATCATCTGCACCATCATGATCGCATGATTTCATCTTTGTATGTCACAATTAATTTGCTAAAAATAAAACAAAGCAACGAAAACAAAATGTGCTGCATGAATTAAAGTGAGAGGGTTGGACCAGAGAGAGGGCTGTGGCTGTGAGAACAAAGAAGGGATGCCAAAGAAGAGCATTTCAATTAGAGAAGGCCGACAGCAACAAAGGGTTGAAAAACTTTTGAACCTTGTTTTGAACAATGGATTCTCAGATGACACCAAAAGCACAAAAAAACAAAAGAAAAAATAGATAAATTGGACTTCATCAAAATTAGAAACTTTTGTGCATTAAAGGACTTTATCCATAAAGTGAAGAGACAACCTACAAACTGGGAGAAAATTCCTGGGAACCAATGTCAGACATATCCAGAATATATAAAGGACTCCTACAACTTAACAACAAAACCACAAACAGCCTAAACAAAAAAAGGTCAAAGGCTTTTAGTAAACTGAAAAGTGTGCAACCATTACAACCATCTAATTTTTTAACACCTTCATTACCCCCAAAAGAAAGTCCATACCCATCAGCAATCACTTCCCATTCTCCCCTGCCCACAGTTGCTGGCAAATACCAATCTACTTTCTGTCTCTATGGATTTGCCTGTTCTCGACATTTCATACAAATGAAATCATACCATATGTGAACTTACGTGTCTGGCTTTTCTCCCTCTGCAGGATGTTTTCAAGGTTCATCCACGCTGTTACATGTACTGGTACTTTAGTCCTTTTTATTATCAAATAATTGTATGAATAAACTACATTTTGTTATCTATTTTAAAAAAATGGTCAAAGGACTTGAATAGACATTTCTCCAAAGAAGATACACAAGCGGCCAACAAGCAATGAAAAGATGCTCAACATCCTTAGTCATCAGGGAAATGCAAATCCAAACCACAGTGAGATCCACTTCACCCCCACTAGGATGGCTATGATCAGGAAAACTGAAACCAAGTGTTGAGGAGGATGTGGAAAAATGGGAAGACTCACTGTTATGGACTGAATTGTGTCCTTCCAAAATCTGTGTTGGAATCCTAACCCCTCTACCTGGGGAAGTAATCCTGTGTGGGAATAGCGTTTTCTTTGTTATGTTAATGAAGCCATATCAGTGCGGGGTGTGTGCTAAACCTACTCACTTCCGAGCTACAGAAAGAGCAGATTAGACACAGAAGAAAGCACAAACAGGGAAGATGCCACGTGATCACCACGGAACCGAGGCGTGCTGGAGCTACAGAAGCTGAAAAAGATGAGAATTTTCCCCCAGAGTCAGACAGAGAAAGAGCCTTCCCGTAGAGTCGGTGCCCTGAATTCAGACTTCTAGCCTCCAAGGCTGCAATCTTTATGGAAGTAGACTGCGACATCCTTCCCCCGAAGAGCGGCTAGTGGGTCTGAACCACCGACCTTTCAATTAGCAACTGAGCACTTAACCACCGTGCTGCCAGCGCTCCTTTCCTGAACTGTGAGAAAATAAATTTCTCTTCTTTAAAGCCACACCTACCTGCGGTATTTCTGTTACAGCAGCACTAGGAAACTAAGACCCTCATCCATTGCTGGCGGGACTGTAAAATGGTGCAGCGGCTGTGGAGAACAGTTTGGAAGTTCCTCAGAAAACTTAAACATAGAATTACCATATGACCCAGAATTGCACTCCTAGGTATGTACCCAAACGAACTGAAAGGAGGTACTCAAACAGGTACTTGTATATTAACATTCACTGCAGCATTATTCACAATAGCCAAAAGGTGGAAACAACCCACATGCCTACCAACAGATGAATGGATACATAAAATGTGGTGTATACATACAATGGAATATTACTCAGCCATAGAGAGAAATGAAGTTCTAATGCATGCTACAACATGGACAAATGTTGAAAACATTATGCTGAGTGAAGTAAGTCAGACACAAAAGGACAAATAGTGTATGAACTCACTTATATGAAATATCTAGAACAGGCAAACGTATAACGTCTTAGTTATCTAGTGCTGCTATAACTGAAACACAAGTAGATGGCTTTAACGAGCAGAAATGTATTCTCTCATAGTTTAGGAAGCTACAAGTCTGAAATTAGGGCGCTAGCTCCAGGGGAAGGCTTTCTCTCTCTGTCAGTTCTGGGGGAAGGTCCTCGTCATCAATCTTCCCCTGGTCTAGCAGCTTCTCAGCACAGGGACCCTGGGTTCGAAGGGAACGTTTCCCTCCCAGCACTTCTTTCTTGGTGGTAATGAGGTCCCCCTCCTCTCTGCTCGCTTTTCTCTTTTATATCTCAAAAGAGATTGACTCCAAATACAACCTAATCCTGTAGATTGTGTCCTGCCTCATTAACATCATAGAGGATTTACAATGCATAGGAAAATCACATCAGATCACAAAACGGAGGACAACTACCCAATACTGGGAATCATGGCCTAGCCAAGAAGACACAGATTTTGGGGGGACACAGTTCAATCCGTAATACATAGAGACCAAAGTTTATTACTGGTTGCTAGAGGCAGGTGAGAGGGGAAAAAGGGGAAGCTATTGCTTAAGGGGCACTGAGTTTCTGCTAAGGATGATAAAGGATGTAGAAATGAATAGCGGTGACGGTTGCACATGGTGAACGTAATTGATGACACTGAATTGTATATATGTAAAAGTGGTTGAAATGGCAAATGTTTTTCTATATATATTTTACCACAATTTTTAAAAAATCTTTCAATGTTAACTATTAAGGAAATGAAAAGATAAGCCACAGACTGGGAGAAAATATTTGCAAAATACATATCTGACAATATTCCAGGATACAGGAAGAACTCTCACAACTCACTAATTAGAAAACAAACAACCCAATTTTTAAAAATGGGCGAAAGATTTGAAGGAACATTTCTGCAAAGAAGGGATAGAGATGGCAAAGCAGCACATGAAAAGATGCTCAACATCATCAATCATTAGGGAAATGCAAATTAAAACCACAATGAGATGCTACTACACAACCATTAAAATGACTCAGAACAAACAAACAAACTGACAACAGCAAGTGTTGCCAACGACGTGGAGAAACTGGAACTCTTACACACCGCCGGTGGAAATGCAAACTAGTACAGCCACTTCAGAAAGCAGTCTGGTAGTTTTTTATAAAGATAAATATATACCTATCATACAACCCAGCAAACCCCACTCGTAGGTATCTGCCCAAGAGAAATGAAAAAATATGTCTACATAAAGGCCTGTACATGAATGTGTATAGCAGCGTCACTCATTCTCACCAAAATCTAGAAGCAAACCAAATGCCCACCAATACAAGAATGGATAAACATATTGCAGGTCATCCATACAATGAAATACTACAGCAATAAAAAGAACAAACTACTAAAAACATGCGATAACATGGATGAATCTCCCAAGTATTACGCAAGAGCAACGGTACAGTGGGGACAGCTGGCAGACACTATCTTAACTGATCAAAGTTAATGTGACCAGTAATAAGATGTATGGACATCCTGTACCTCCAGATACGATGCACTGAGAAGGGCACAGCATCACGTGTGTGGTATTTACACCCCACCCCCAATATATATCTCAATCTAAGTATGAGAAAACATCAGACAAACCCAAATCGCGGGACATTATACAACGCAAGTGACCAATACTCTTCAAAAAATAGTATCTTTCATAATCTTTCAAGGTTGTGAAAGATAAAGACTGGGGAACTGTCCCGGGCAGGAGACCAAGGATACAGGACAACTAAATGCAATGTGGGATACTGGATTGGAATCAAGACCTGAAAAAGGGTATTAGCGGGACAACTGGAAAAATGTGAATGAAGTCTGTAAATTAGTTACTAGTACTGTGTCACTGTGGACCACAGCAGTCTAGTAGGGTAAGATGTCAACACTAGGGGAAATTGGGTAAATGGTATACAGGAACTCTGAGTACTATTTTTGCAACTTTTTTGTAAGCCTAGAATTAGTTCAAAGTAAAAGTTTAAGAAAAACATTCTGTTAAGAAGCCACATAAAAGGCTATATACTGTTTGAAACCATTTATATGATATTTTGATAGGTACAGAATTCACATCAGGGGTTTCCAGGGACTGAGCGGAGGGCGGGGGGAGGGAATTTTTAAAGGGATAGAAAAATTCTGTCTCTTGTGGAGGTTTTTCAAAACTTATGGAACTATATAATAAAAACGGTGAATTTTATAGTATGTCCCTGGGTGGTGCAAGCAGTTAGCATGCTCAGCTGCTAACAGAAAGGTTAGCAGTTCAAGTTTACCCAGAGGTTCAAACCCAGAGGTGCCTCGAAAGAAAGCCCTAGCAGAATGCCAAAAAACCAGCCCCTGGAAACTCTGTGGTGCACAGTTCTACTTGACACGTGAGGTCACCGTGAGTCTGAGTGGACTTGAGGACAACTGGTTTGGTTTTCTTCAATTCTATTTCAATAAACCTGACTTAAAAACAACAAGCATGCTGACAAACTTTCAAGGTAACCTGTCCCTTCTGAAATCAAAAGGCATGGAGATGCAGCCTAGAATACTGAAATAGAGGGTTAGAGAAAAATGGGGTAGCGTGTCTCCAGAACCACCTCAGGGGACAACACCCCCTAGCTGCCTGGAGTCACTTCCGAAAGGAAGAAATACAGGTCAGAAGCCAACCTCGAGCTAAAGGGACCTAGAGACAGGCAAGCAAGAGCCAGAACAGATCTGGCTGGCTGGCCGCCAGAGAGAGGAGGTGGGTCAACTCAGATGTCCCAGGAGGGCCATGGAAGCTGCTGAGCAGCCTGCAGACTTTGCATCATGGGGACATCAGACCATGCTGAAAATCATGTGCTCCATTGCAAGAAAGCAGGGGGAAAGGGCTTGGCATGATTTCCAACCAGCATGGACATGGTACTTCTTAAGCTTTTGACAATTAAACGTCAAATTTCTTTTGGGACAAATTAATTATATGGACTACCTTAGAACCAAACTCGTTGCCATCAATTCTGACTTGTGACAACCCCATGGGTTAAGAGTAGAACTGCTCCCTAGGGTTTTCCTGGCTGTAATCTTTACCAAAGCAGATTGCCAGGCCTTCCTTCCATGGCACCACTGGGTGGATCTGATCCACTAATCTTTAGGTTAGTCAAGTGCAACTGTTTGCATCACCCAGGACCCTTATGGAATACCTTAGAGACCAAACTCACTGCCATCGATTCTGACTCATAATGACCCCATAGGACAGAGTAGAACTGCCTCATAGGGTTTCCAAGGAGCAGCTGGTGGAATTCGAACTGCCAATCTTTTGGTAAGCAGCCGAGCTCTTAACCACTGTGCCACCAGGGCTCCATGGAATACCTCAGTAAGGGACAGATGAGGTGTTACTATAATTTGTATTTTTTTAATTACAGGAAAATTTAAATGTATACAAAAAATAGAACAGTATAGTAAACCCCGATGTTCCCCTCACCCAGCTTTTACAATTCTCAAGGGGGTTTTCTCATATCCATTTGAGGCTTAAAAACATTGTCATGGCAGATTTTTTTAAAACTTCTACATCTTGATGAAAAATTGTGAAGACTGAAGTTCCCACTATTGCCTAACCTTACTAAAAACTTTTCACATGTTGTAGGAAGTGAGTTGCACTATTGTTTTGAGCTTAGCATCTTGAGGTATTTCTCCCAAAGATGAATATGCTTGTTTGCACTGCTGCTTTATAAAATTTAAACTTGGGGGCATTAATTTGATCCAGACTTTCAATTTGATCCAGAAAATCCTTTTCTTCTTCTGTAGGTTTTAAATATGTGGAAACATTTCCCCCTACTATAAAAGAATTCTAGTTAACTTCTAAATAAACTGTCATATTTCTTTCTCAAACAGGAAGGTAGGCTCTTATAAGACATAATGAATTTAAAATCCAATCAACAGAGGCACTGACGTCAAGCCTCTGCTGCCTGGCTGTGAAATGAAGGCAAATCTTCACTCTACTCTGGACTTGAGTGTTGAATTCGTTGCTAATTATAGAGAAATTCATGGGAAATATGAGAATTCTAAGGAATTTTTAAATTAGAACTTGTATTATTTGGGTAAAACGTTACTAATTTTTCATCTGGGTTTTCTAGTCAAATGTTTTAATTGTTGAGTAATAATAATAAACTCAAAATAATAAAATAGAAAAAAAAGTTTTACTTGTTCATATTTCAACATTTCCAAAAATCACTAGCTTTTAAATTCTTTGCCTAGGAAATGCAATCAGCAAGACCTTGGGGAGAAGATAGTTTTGGATCTCATCATCTGAACTGTAATTTCTAATCACATACCTACGATGCACACATACACACACTCATGGGTTATATGCAATTAAAATACTCTAATTTTTATTTCAAACCTTTTATCCACTCAAACCCACTGCTGCCAAGTTGATCCCAACTCACAGCGACGCTCTAGGACAGGGCAGAACCGCCGCAAAGAGTTCCCAAGGCTGTAAATCTCTATGGAGGCTAACTGCCACATCTCCCTCCTCAAGAGCGGCTGGTGGATTCGAACAGCTCACCTTTCGGTTAGCAGCTGAGCATTTAACCACTGCATCACAAGGGTTCCTTCTTTTATCCACACTAACCCACTAATTAATTGGTGGAACAAAAGATTATATCAAGTTTTTCACACCTATCTGAAGTAATGAATTAGGGAGATAATTTTGGTCTTGCTGGTGACAAACACCACTCTGTCACTTGTTTTACTGGAGGACATGTCACGTGATTTTTCTTTCTAATGATCTGGAATTATTTTGCTAAATTTCAGGTAATCTACAAGATGTTCTGCAGGACTCTCTCTGTACATTTGAAGGCAAAGTAGAGACAAAAGCAAAGTTTTTACACGTTTTTGAACAAGGCCGCCTCAAATTTATTTCCAGTACTGAAAATGCTCAGAATATTAAGACCAGAGAGCCAACGAAAATGTGGGAAGCCCCTCAGTGAGGTGGACTGACACAAAACCCCCCAAAATGGGCTCAAACACACTAACAATCCCAAACACAGCGCAGGACCGGGCAACATTTAGTTCTGTTATACATAGGTCGCCATGAGTCCAGGCCGCAACCGACAACTACAACAATCACGAAGTCTTTATCAGAAGCATCCTCTGTGCCAACATTTATTTGTTTTTCTAGGGAGTAAGGAGTAGGGTTCTAACTTCTGTTGTAGGGGGAAAACATCATAAAGTTTAGTGAAGCAAAAAGAAAGTTTTATTCGGCATATATTCAAAAGGGCAGAAGTGGGAAGCAGACAAGCAGGCTGCCACAGACATGTCTGCCCGAGTCCAAAGAACATTACAGAATAGGCAAGAATTGGAAAACGGACAAGCGTGCTGCCACAGCCATGTCTGCCCGAGTCCAAAGAACAGTTACCGAGCCATCAGTATATAATAACATTACAAACGGGCAAAACCATTGAAAGCTTAGCCTTTTCAGATTGGCTAGAAACTGTGATCCTACATTTTGAATTGTCTTTCTTAACAATCATTGGTACAGGTTTCAGTAATGACAGTTAGGAAGGTCTTCATTGGTCCAACAAATTTCTATTCACTAAATGCTAACAGAAAGAGTAGAAGGTCTTTTTTTGTGTTCTGTTTGATTGGCTTTATGTGAAAGCTCCCCTAAAAGATATTTTCCAAGATTATCTTAGCTACTGTCTTTATACCTCAGGGCCCAGTTGATGTGTCCTTGTGAGTCCTTGTGAGCCCAGCTCCCGCTGGGTCACATTCTCTATGCTCAAGGAAAGGGAATATTAACTCCAATATTATTTCCTAAATCACTCCCAGAAGTTTACAATCCTGTTGGAGACTAAAAGCAAACACAGGGCAGTGCCACTGTGAGTCTGAGGCCTGAGAACTCAGTTATGGAGTCCAGACAGCGGGTGAAAAGTGCCCTGGGTGAAGCCACCAATTCCTCTGCCTTGGTTTTATCTTTGCGTGCGAACAGAGGCCTCAGGGGAGGAAATAAACTCAATCATCAGTCACGGGGAGCTTTCTGGGTGTTAGACAGGTTCCCTACAATGATATTACTCTTTGTAAGGGCAGTCCCCTTTGTAAGGGGACTTTCTCAGGAAACCTGAAGTTCACGTTCTGAATAAAAAAGAAAAACGTCTCTATGTTCCCCGTAGGAAAAAAAAAGGGGTACACTATCAATTCAGAAAAATATATAAATGAAAGGCTGTATCAGGAATTTGGGAGAAAAAATTGACAGAAAACATTAATTTTAAATACATGGTAGTTATATTGCAAAAAACCCACTGCTGTGGATTCTGACTCACAGCGACCCTATAGGACAGAGTAGACCTGCCCCATGGGGTTTCCACGGAGCAGCTGGTAGGAGTTCTTAACCACTACGTCCCTAAGGCTCCAATACTGCAAAGGAACTACAAACACACAATTCACAGTGGTCCAATACACAGACCCTCTGAATATCCACGAGCTAAATGCAGTGCCGGGCACCAGTCCCCAGCTGTCTACACAGGTGGACTCCATTCCCTCTCCCTCCTCTATCATTTGCTTTTGCCAAGGTCTCCAGCGACCTCCATGTTACCAAATCCAATGGTCCAGTCTTTCTTCCTCCTACTTGGTCATGCCCAGCCTCTCAACCAATTGATCAAGTCTCTGGGAAACATTCCCTTTCCCTGGTTTCCCAACGCCACGCCCTCCTCCTACCTCTCCGCTGCTGCTTCTCATCCCCTATGCCACCCCCCACCCCCAACATTTTCTCGCAGGAGGCCTCCCCACCAGGTTCACCCACCAGTGGATCTGCCATGTTTATGCTTCTGCCATCCTCCAGAGAGCTCAGGCTAACCAAAAGATCAGCAGTTCGAATCCACCAGGCGCTCCTTGGAAACTATGGGACAGTTCTACTCTGTCCTCTAGGGTCGCTATGAGTCGGAATCGACTCAACAGCAACTGGTCATCCTCCCATAGCTCTGAGACTGCTAGGCCCAGTGCCTTCTCTGCATCTCCCTTCCAATACCCGCCGCGCCTGGGATCCCCAACTTCCCCCAAGCCTTGTCTTTGCAAAGCCAGCCTCATCTTCTCGGTTTAGGGCACCTCTCCCTCCCCCGCTGTTCCAGCCAGAGGCCTTGGCCCTGACTCCCTCCTTTCTCTCACACCCCTGGCCAGGCTGTGGAGCAAACCCTGACGGGTCCACCTTCAAACTAGGTCCCGACTCCGACCCCTGGTCCCACCTGCACCGCCCCCGCCTAGCCCAAGCCACCATCACCAGCCCTGAGTGACCCTTCCCAAAGGTGAACCTCAGCTCAGAGCCCTCCCGGGGCTCCCCCGTCACAGAGGCACCAAGCCCACCTACTGGAGCCCCATTACTCTCCAACCTCGCCTCCTGCCCCCTCCCTCGGCCCTATGGCCGTAGGGGTTTCCGGGGGCGTCCGCCGTCCGCCCTCTGCGCCGTCCAGGCTTCCTCCTCGACAGGCCTGTGCTTCCAGACGGCGCGGCGGCCCCGCTGGTCACCTGGGGGTGACCCCGCCCCAAGACTGTCCACGGCCCCCCGGGAGCCTGTCCCACCCCCGAGACCTGCGAGGGAAGCAGAGCCCAGCGCCCCCAACCGTCCCGGACCCCAGGCCGCGGGGAAGGGGCCGGGCCGGGCATGCGCGCTGCGGCCGGCACCGCCTCCGACCCGAGAGCCCGCGGCCCGCACGGGACCCGTACACGCTCTGCGCCCCCGGAGCCCGAGCTCGGCCGGGACGGGGGTCGGAACCTGCGAGGCCGCGGAAACCCCAGCCCAGCCCCGGCGGAGACGCACCTGCAGTACACGAGGCGGGGAGGGCGGCGGTGGCCGGGCGCGGAGGCGGGACCAGGAGGCCGCGGGCCGGAGCGGCTCCACCCGCCTGCCTGGCTACAGCGACCCCTACCGGAGACGCGGACCTTGCCCGACTCCGGCGCCTTGGGAACCATTCCCAGGATTTGTTCTTTACTGGACGATTGTTTCTTTTTACTTTTTCATTTGGGCCGGCGGGAATGGAGGGACAGTTTTTGCTTCCTCTTTGTGAGCCTGCAGGTTTCACCGCATTGCCCAGATACGTCGTGAACTACTAACTGCTTTGCTTCCTCCTTGTCTTAGGCTAGATTCTCCAGAGAAGCAAAACCAGTGAAGCATCTAAATACGTTTAGAGAGAGCTTTATAGCGAGGAAATGCCTCATACAGTTGTAGAGAATGGAAAGTCTCAAATCCGTGGGTCTTTGTGGAGGCTTCTCCTGACTCATGTAGCTTCCTGGGCTGGGAAACCTAAGACTGTCAAGCCAGACAGCAGGCTCCTGGCTCACAGGCTGAATCCCAAGATCGGCAGGTAAACTGCTAGCTAAAGTCCCAAGAACCGGAGGTCGGATGGACAGGAGCCAGCTGCAGGATCCAGAGCAAACAAAAGCCAGTGAGCCTTGCCAGAAAGTCCACCTATAGTGGATACAGGCCACAACTCCAGGGAAACTCCCTTTCAACTGATTGGCTGCTCCTAACAGATCTCATCATGGAGGTGATTACATTATATCAGATCTCATTATGGAGGTGATTACATCATTACATAGCTGCCAAACTACATCATAACTGCCAACCACTGAGAATCACGGCCCAGCCGAGTTGACACAACCTTAACCATCGCACCCCTTGAGTGAACATCTGGGTTGCACTGTGCACAACTTCAGGTCAGAGCATTTCAAACGTGGGATTATGTTCTTGGAAATGTTATTCTTGGTGGTTAGTTGGTTTCCCTGTCTAGCCCACCAGACCCGTCTAACTCAGTGAAGAATGCCACCTGCTCCACTGTTCAAGCGCATTGCAGACTGCTGGTTTTGAGATCCTTACCTCGATGTCAGAAGGGCACAGTTTGGGGGCTCTGGGACTTGGCGGCTTATGTGGCTCCAAGTGGCTGAGTACCCTTAAAAATTGTCCCCTTTCCTTTTCTCGGATGCAGGTTTACTGCCAGCACTACTTTTCCTAGAATGGAATTAATGGACTTGCTTATGGACACACCAAATTATCCAGAAAGGGAAGTGGTCCGGAAACTTGGTTGCAAAAAAAACGTTGCATTAACTTTTTTTCCTCATTAATTCAGATCTCAGCCATGACCCACAGTTTGACTGGGAATTAAGAACACTTTGGTGCCTGCTTAGCTTCAGTAAATTGTATCTGATGTAATAGGTACTGTTATTCCCGGCTTTACAGGTGGGGAAACTGAGGCACCGGGAGGTCAAGTAACTGCCCAATACAGACAGCTTTTTAGTAGAGCTGGGATTTGAACCTAAGTGCTTTGGTTCCAGAGGCTAGGATCTGAACCACCACGTATACCCCTTTTCATAAAAGGTTTGTTGCATTGCTTTTTGTACTTATGATACTGGCCATCCAGTAAGTGTCGATCCTTTACTTCACTTGGACACTGGGGGAAGGACGGGAGGCCCAGTGCCCTTCATTGTAACCTTCTAGAGTCCACAGAAGGAGCCCTGGTGGTGCAGTGATTAAGTGCTAGGGTGCTAACCAAAAGGTCAGTGATTTGAACCCACCAGCCACTCTGGGGGAGAAAGATGTGGCAGTCTGCTTCTGTAAAGATCACAGCCTTGGGGCAGTTCTACTCTGTCCTATAGGGTCACTATGAGTTGAAATCAAATTGACGGCCCACAACAACATCGTCCACGGACCCAATGTGTAGCCCTCCCCCACTCCTGGAAGGTTCTGCCACCTTTGGGACATTGCATTACATTCAGGTCCAGAAGTCCATCACCCACAGCCAGCTACCACACCACTCCTCATCCCCATCCTTTCTCCCAGGCTTGGAGGAGCTAACTCCCCACCATGTCAGACCTCTTCTTGAACCATCAGCCACCATCTTTCCATCTTTCAAGTAACTCCAGCTTAACTTCTTGATGGCCTTGCCCTTCTAAAACGAAGGCTGTTCCCTTTTTCTGGAATGTTCTTTTCCCACTCCTTCCGTAGTAACTCCTCTCTTCCTTGAGCCTCAGCTCCATTGTCATTTCCTCAAGGAAGGCTTGTCTGATAACCTGCCCGCCCCAGTGGGTAAGATCCCTCACCTCTGACATAGGCTGGTACAGCACGATAGCAGTTATCCCTGTCGAGATTTCAACTCTATTTCTCTGTTTATTTGATTACAAGTCTCTCCCCTACCAGGCTGTATGCTCCCTGAAGGTGACCCCGCTTGTCTCCTTTGAAACTCACCATGGTATTCCCAACACCTGATAGTAGATACTCAGTAAATACGTGTTAAATGAATGAATAAACAGCCTCACAAGAAATGGCTTGGCAGCCTTTACTGAAATTTAAGAAGACGAAATTACCTTTTCTTTCTTTTTTTTTTGCTTGTGAGCCCAGAGCAGTACAAAACAAAAAATAAATAAACATGGAAAAAATGATTTATTGATAATTCATCCTATTTACAGACATTTTCCTAGGGTAACCAGGTAGGTGGCATAAGAATTTGGGGTACATAAGAATTTGGAAGGTAGTGTCACCCCTTTCCCTCTGTGAAATTCAGACATACCAGGCTTTTCCTCTGGAAAGCACATCTCCCCACCCTGAGTTTTACATCCTCTTGGGGTTACTCTTTTACTGATTCTCATGGGGTGGACTATGTCATTTTAAAAGTCTGGTGCAAATGTACACATGGACATAAACACCTAGGCTTGGTGTCCTTTGTTGGTTTATTTGGACACATAGGGGCAAGGTTGGAATTTTCTAAGGGTTTTACTCAATACTAAGGGAAAGCAGGAAGAAAATAAACATCGAGATTGCAAAACCACAAGAGACAGCATTCTCTCTTCGTGCCCCTATCCATCCCTGACAAGGTGTCCAAGTTCGCCACACTAGTGTTTACCACGGTGGAAGATTGTCCACAGTTGGGGGCACATAGAGTTACATGGGCAGGTCCGTGCTTGAGGACATGTCTCCTCTGAGTCCCTTCTGCCCTGTTCCTTGGCTTCCATGATACTTCAAAGATAAAAATCAAAGTTTCAGCAGATTCCAAATGCTGATTTCTTTCTTTTGTGGGAGACCTGTGTAGTTTTGAGGGTTTTTTTTCAAACCGTAGTTCCCTTGACATAGAGCCTCCTCAGAATCTTGATATGTTTGAACCTCTTCCAGCTGAGGGCACCTTTCTCCTGACAGGAAGCCCCAGGACAGGATCCTTTCCAAGAAAACTAACAGCCAACTCCCCTTCCACAGAGCCACATCAGGCCAGTGGAAAATATACATGAGTCCTTTCCCTGCCAAACTCTGGAAATGAAGTCTGTAAAAATGGCAATGTGGTAGCATCAGAGGTTCTCTAACTTCAGGGAGGAGGAGAATCACCATCAGCATCAGCCCAAGGCTGGTTCCTGTGAGATGGAGATCAGACATACCTCCTCTTTCCAACCTTTTTACCAGTTCTGACACCAGCCATCCCTCCCATGGCACTCTCTACTTCTCTGCTGGATTTGATAATTCATTGCAATGGCCACACAGAACTCACAGACAATACTCACAATTATGGCGTTTATTAAGGAAGTAACAGGTTACAACTTGGGATCAGGATCAGGAAGCATATAGGCAAAGTTTCCTTTCTTCAGTGCAGGACAGCTCTCTCAGATCTTCTCAGCCATGGAGGACTCCTCCTGGCCCCTTGAGGACAGGCTCCTCTCGGCACCCTGAAGGGCCGTATAGGACAGATTAACCTAGTGGATGGCAAAACTGACCAATCCCCTTGTTAGGGTTCCATACACTTTATTTGCATAGTTCCACCCCACAAGGTTCCATATACCTTATTTACATTGTTAGCAAGCTGTCCAATCCCCTTGGTGGGCCACAAACACCTTATTTGCATAGTCCCACCCAATTATTGTGTAGAAGTCGCAAAGAATATGGCTAGAAGGGCCATATTAAGTAATTCACTACATTGCAAAGGCATTCCCAACACAACCCTGACTCTCTGTGCTCTGCCCCTTCAGACATCTGCCACATCCTCTCACCTTTGGACTTTTTCAGGCACACACTGGATACCAGTCTCTGAGTCTCTCCAGATCCGGAGGACACCAGTCAAGCTCTCTGGGTGGTTTCTTAAAGTCCTCCTCACCTGGCTTCAGAGGGAGGGGAAGAGCTCCCCTCTCCTCCCCCATGAGGGGGTAGGAAACACACCTGCTCTTGGACAACTATATCCAAACAATGTTTTTTTCTTTTATATGCCTGAGGCTGGGCAAGGGGCCAATGATGGCATAACAGGAACAACAGCTAATATTTTACTGAGCTCTTTCTAAGTGCCAGGCACTGTTCTGAATACTTTCCATGTATTATCATCACCTTTAATCCTCATAATCTCTCTATGGGGTGGGGGCTTTGATTATCTGCATTTTGAAGATTAGGAAACTGAAGCACAGAAAGAGTAAATAATCTATCTGTGGTCACAAAGCTGGTAAATGCAGAGCCAGGATTTGGACCCAGGCAATCTGGCTCCTGAGTCCAGGCTGTTAACCAGTGTGCACCTCTATACATGAAGAGTCCAGCACCCCACTGTAAAAGCTAGGGGTGATTGTCACCTCTTATTCCATTCTCAACATTTAGAACCTCAGCCAAATTTTTTTTCATTTTTTTATTTTTTCCCATACAAACATGTATACACACATTGTTATGTGACTCTAATTGCTCTCTCCATACCGTGACAGCACACTCCTCCTTTCCACCCCTGAATCCCCATGTCCATTCAACCAGCTCCTAACCCTCTCTGCCTTCCCATCTCACCACTGGACAGAAGCTGCCCGTTTAGTCTCTTGTAGCTACTTGAGCTAAGAGGCACACTCCTCACAAGTATCACTTTATGTCCCACAGTCCAGTCCAATACCTGTCTGAAGAGTTGGCCTTGGAAATTGTTTTAGTTCTGGGCTGATAGAGAATCTGGGGGCCATGCTTTCTGGGGTTCCTCCAGTCTCATTCAGACCATTAAGTCTGGTCTTCTTACTAGAATTTGAGTTCTGCACCCCACATTTCTCCTGCTCCATCCAGGACTCTCTGTTGTGTTCCCTGTCAGGGTGGCCATTGGAGGTAGCTGGACACCATCTAGTTCTTCTGGTCTCAGGCTGATGACGTCTCTGGTTTATGTGGCCCTTTCTGTCTCTTGGGCTAATACTTTCTTTGTGTCTTTGGTGTTCTTCATCCTCCTTTACTCCAGGTGGTTGGGACCAATTGCTGCATCTTAGATGGCTGCTTGCAAGCTCTTAAGACCCCAGATGCCACAACCAAAGTAGGATGCAGAACATTTTCTTAATAAGCTTTGTTATGCCAATTGACCTAGATGTCCCCTGAAAGCATGGTCCCCAGACCCCTACCCCTGTTACTCTGTCCCTCAAAGTGTTTGACTGTATTCAGGAAACTTCTTAGCTTTGGCTTAGTCCAGTTGTGCCGACTTGCCCTGTAGTGTGTGCTGTCCTTCCCTTCACCTAAGATAATTCTCATCTATGATCTAGTTAGTAAATAACCCTCCTCCTCCCTCCCCACCCTTGTAACCATCAAAGAATGTTTTCTTCTGTGTTTAAACCTTTTCTTGAGTTCTTAGAATAGTGGTCTTATACAATATTTGTCCTTCTGTGACTGACTAAATTCACTCAGCATAATGACCTCCAGCTTCCTCCATGTTGTGTTTCCCGGCTTCATCATTGTTCTTTATCGTTGCATAGCATTCCATTGTGTGGCTATACCATAATTTGTTTATCCATTCGTCCGTTGATGGGCATCTAGGTTGTTTCCATCTTTTTGCTATTGTGAACAGTTCAGCCAAAATTTTGAGACAAGTAGAAACATTGCATATAATATCTTTATCCTGATACACTGTTATGATGTTTTAAGGTTTTTTTTTTTCTTCTGTTTCCTGAATTGTCTCTATTGTCTCCTACATTTTGTTTATTTGTTTGTTTTGGTCTGTCTTTCATGTTGAAGACTGTCCTCAAATGTCTGGTAATCCTTGACTGTCATAACACCCTTTCATGATAAAAACAGGCCTTCTTCTGGAATGTTGCTGGGTGGGTTTGAACTACCAACCTGTAGGTTAGTAGCCAAGAGCAAGCCGTTTGTGCCACCCAGGTGCCTCACTAGTCATTGCTGTTGTTGCATGGCATTGAGTCAATTCCGACTCATAGAGACCCTACAGAGTAGAACTATTCCATAGGGTTTCCTAGGCTGTAATCTTTCCAGATGCAGACTGCCACATCTTTCTACCTCAGAGCAGCTAGAGAGTTTAAACCTCTAACCTTTTGGTTAGCAGCCGAGGGCTTAACCATTGCACCACCAAGGCATTAGTCATTAAAAAAACAAACCAAACCCATTGCCATCAAGTCAAACAGAGTAGACCTGCCCGATAGGGTTTCCAAGGAGTGGCTGGTGGATTTGAATTGCTGACCTTTTGGTTAGCAGCTGAGCTCTTAACCACTGCACCACCAGAGCGCCTTCTGCGGCTCCAGCATTAATCATTAGGGAGATGCAAATCAAAACCACAATGAGATATCACTTTGTATCCACTAGGATGGCTATGATCAGAAAACTAAAAACCACAAGTGTTAACAACAGTGTGCAGAAGTTGGAACCCTCATGCATTGCTGGTAGAAATGCAACATGGTGCAGACACTGTGGAAAACAGTTTGGTAATTCCTTAAAGACTTTAACATAAATTAGCATATGACCCAGCAGTTGGATTCCTAAGTATATACCCAAAAGTCTTGAAAGCGGGGACTCAAACAGATACTTGTACACCAATGTTCATAGCAGCACTATCCACAATAGCCAAAAGGTGGAAGATACTCAAGCGTCCACCCACAGATGAATGGATAAACAAGGGTGGTATATGCATACAATGGAATATTATTCAGCCATATAGAAAAATGAAGTTCTGATCCATGCTACAACATGGTTAAACCTTGAAAACATTATGCTCAGTGAAATAAGCCACACACAGAAGGACAGCTATTGTCTGATCCCACTTGTATGAAATATCTATAATAGGCAAATGTATAGAGACCAAAGTTCATTGTGGTTACCAGCGAGGGGCAGGAAGGAAGGGGAAGGGGGGAGTCTTTGCTTAGGGGGCATGGAGTTTCTGAAAAGGGTGATGGTTAGTGGTGGTGGTTGCACATGGTGAACGGAATTAATGACACTAAATTGTACATATAAAAATGGTGGAAATGGCAAATGTTTTCTTATATATATTTTACCACAATTTAGAAGAAAAAGCTTCCCATATAACTATAAAGCAAATGAGAAAGATAAACCACAGACTGGGAGAAAATGGGGGGAGGGAGGCATGGGGAGTTATTGCTTAAGGAGAACAGGGTTTCTGTCTGGGGGGATGGAAGTTTCGGAAATAGTGGTGATGGTTGCACAGCATGGTGAATATAATTAATATCACCAAATTGTACACTTAAAAATGGTTAAAATGGCAAATTTTTTGTTACATATTTTACCACTATAAAAATTTTTTAAAAAAAGGAACGCTTGTACTTATTAGTTATCACCTCTGTGTTCTCCCCTTCCCCCCATCGCAACCGTAAGCAACCACTAATCTATTTTCTGTCTCTCTAGATTTCCCTGTCCTGGACTCTCATAGGAATGGAATCATATGTGGACTTTTGTGACTGGCTTCTTTGAATTAGCATAATGTTTTCAAGGTTCATCCACATCATACCATGTATCCGTATCTCATCATTTTTGTGGATGAATAATATTTCATTCTGTGGATCTATCACATTTTGTTTATCCATTAGCCATTGACTGACATTTGGGTTGTTTCCACTGTTTGGCTGTTAGGAATAATGGTTCTATAAACATTCATGTACAGGTTTTGTATGGAAATATGTTTTAATTTCTCTGGTATTATTTCTTATCTGCTGTTTTTGTGTCTCTTTGGCCTAGTGTGCTTATACTATTTTTTTTTTTTTTCCTTTACTGGAATTTTAGGGGGAAAGTGAAGAATAAAATTGTCCATTCCACCACATTTAACTGGAAGTCCCCATTACCCATCTGTCCATTTCTGAAAACCCAATTCTGTTGATAATGTTTGAAGAGATCGAGTTAAATTTATAAATCAATTTAAGGAGACTAGACAGTTTTGTGACA
This sequence comes from Trichechus manatus latirostris, assembly GCF_000243295.1. NCBI lineage: Eukaryota > Metazoa > Chordata > Mammalia > Sirenia > Trichechidae > Trichechus > Trichechus manatus. The sequence goes on along the minus strand of NW_004444039.1, from coordinate 3,060,279 downwards.
TTGAATCTTTCCGTCCAAGAACAATGTACACCTTTCCATTCATTCCGGTCACCTTTCGGAGCTCTCAGGAATGTTTTAAATTTAGATTTTTTCACATTTCTTGTTAAATTTATTCCTAAGTATTTTATAATTAGATGAAGTTACTGAAGTTTACCAAAGGAATGCTCGTTTCAAAAAGTCATCTTTACATGAAGAATCCAACAAAACCAATGGCAAGAAAATGGGAGGTCAAATGCTAAGGAATACAGAAATAAAAAGCAAGTGTCCAATATTCTACCACTTTAAATTGACTGAAAAGATTTGGTCGCCTCTAGTTTAACTCATCCATCCATCCATCGTTTATCAATTGTGTGGCAAGTATTGGCTAAGGATTCAATTAGAGCTAAGTGTAAGAACCAACAATACTAGCAAGAATGACTGTGCGTGGATGACTTAGTGAAGTTCTGCCGTCAAATATATACTATGTGTGATGTTTTGCCTTTAGCCTCTCTCCAAAACTTTAAAAAACTAAAATTTAGCTTTTTCTTTTCTTTTTTTGCTCCAATAAATAGCTCTACTGGGTACCTACGGTGAAAGTTAACATTCTCCCTAGGAACACAAAGTATTTTTTCAATAACCTTCCATCAGAATCTTCAACAAGTTTCATGTGATGTGGTAAGTGGTCAGGAGGTCTGAGACTGAAGCCACTCTAGGGCATCAATGCTACCCCTAATCACGATGCTCACCAGACCAACCAACCAGTTGCCCTTGAGTCAGTTCCAACTCATGATGACCCCATGTGTGTCAGAGTAGAACTGTGCTCCATAGGGTTTTTAATAGCCGAGTTTTCATAAGTAGACTACCAGGCCCTTCTTCTGAGGTGCCTTCAGGTGAACTTGAACTGCCAAACTTTTGGTTAGCAGAGGAGTGCATTAACCATTTGCACCACCCAGGGAATCCTCATGAGACTAGTGGGGACAAAAAGCATTGTCAGGAACAAACAGGAAAGGTGCTTGTGATTTCAGCTGAATTCAAGAGACATTTGTCCATTTTTGTTATATGTTTGATGTATATTTTATAAATATATTTGATCCCCTGCTCCATCCAGTATGTGCAAATCACTGGGATGCATAGAGAAGTATGTCGCAGGCAAGGCTAAGTGTGTAGGACTTAAGCATACAGGGTTTAGGAATCCAGTTTCCACCAATTCTTTCTTAGCATCTTGACCCTCGGATTTTCCACATTTAAGATGAGGCTAATAATGCCCATTCTCATGGATTGTGTGAGGATGAGATGAAATAAGGTGTGTGAAGTATTTAACACAGTGCTTAGCATACATAACATGCAATAAGCATTGCTGTTTATTTATTACTTTCCAGGACAAGTTTATGGCATCACCCCATGGATTTCACTTTGGAGGACTATCCAAATTATTTTTTTCTGATTATCAACCCCCTCTACCTTGGACTGTTTCATCAACATCCTTGAGAAAGATAAAATATGTCAACCCTCTTGGAAAGGTATAAAACAAATATTAATTGGATTTGGAATTTTGCTTTATGGCAGATTTTGGGTATGATTTAGGGACCAGCAGCATCAGCATTGCCTAGAAGCCTCCTAGAAATCCAGACTCTCAGGCCCCACCCCAGACCTCTCCATCCGAATCTGCATTTTAAAGAGTTCCCCAGGTGGTTCCTATGCGCATTAGAGTTTGAGAAGCACCGCCATTGTCGTCCACCTACCAGTGGATGGAAAATTATTGTAAACTGCTGTTGAAAGCAAGGTGCACATAATGTGGTATTATAGAAGGAAGTCAGAGCATCCTTGTTCTTACCTAATGGAAAATGTATCTGTTTTCAGCTGCGATCAGAAACCTGAAATTATACTTCCTATCAAAAGAGCAAATAAAACATGTATGCTTTACTTCCAGTGGAAGCAAAGGGTGCAAAATGCTGATCTGCAGAGTATTCACGCTGGAGGAAAAAGCCAAGTACTGAGCAAACTGAGACACCTTTCCCTGGATGATGTCTAAGTTATCTAGTGCTGCTGTAACAGAAATATCACAAGTGGATGACTTTAACAAAGAGAAATTTATTCTCTCACAGTTTAGAAGGCTAGAAGTCTGAATTCAGGGTGCCAGCTTCAGGGGAAGGCTCTCTCTCTGTTGGCTCTGTAGGAAGGTCCTTGTCATCAATCTTCCCCTGGTCAAGGAGCTTCTCAGTGCAGGTACCCTCGGTCCAAAGGACGAGCTATGCTCCTGGTGCTTCTTTCTTAGTGGTGTGAGGTCCCCCTGTCTCTCTGCTTCCTTCCCTTTCCTTTTATCTCTTGTAAGATAAAAGGTGATGCAGGCCACACCCCAGGGAAACTCCCTTTACATTAGATCAAGGATGTGACCTGAGTAAGGGTGTTACATCCCACCCTAATCCTCTTTAACATCACCCAATCTTGCCTCATTAACCACAGGCAGAGATTAGGATGTACAACACTTAGGAAAATTACATCAATCACAAAATGGAGGACAACCACACAATACTGGCAATCATGGCCTAACCAAGTTGACATATATTTTGGGGGGACACAGTTCAATCCATGACAGATGGTAAGACAGTGGCAGACATAAAATGTCCTTACAAAAATTATTGATAAAAGCTCCATTTAAAAAGAGCTCTGGAATATTTTTCAAAATGTCTGTAGCATTTTTCGGGATTCCACCAGCAATATGTGAGTGTTCCAGTTGCTCCACATCCTTTCCTGCACTTGGTATTGTATCTCATTGGGGTTTTTATTTTCATTTCCTTAGTGAGTAACAAGGAAACACTGGTGGTATAGTGGTTAAGACCTACGTCTGCTAACCAAAAGGTCAGCAGTTCAAATCTACCAGGTACTCCTTGGAAACTCTATGGGGGAGTTCTACTTTGTCCTATAGGGTTGCTATGAGCTGGAATTGACTCGATGGCAATGGGTTTGGTTTTTTTTTTTAGTGAATAATGATGTTGAGCATCTTTTCATGTGTGTATTTGCCATCCAGATCTCTTTGGTGAAGTACCTGTTCAAATATTTGTCTATTTTCTTAATTGTGTGTTTGTTTTCTTCTCCTTTAGCTGTGAGGATCCATTATCAGCTATATGTTTTGCAAATATTTTCTCTCAGTCTATAGTTTATCTTTTCATTTGCTTACAAGTATCTTTCAAAGAGCAATAGGTTTTTAATTTTGAAGTCTAACATCAGTTTTTTTCCTTTATGATTTATGATTTTTGCCTAACTCAAAATCACAAAGATTTTCTTCTATGTTTTCTTTTAGCTCCGCGGTGTCTAATACATAGCAGTTAACCACACGTGGTACTTAAATTTAAATTTATTAAATGTAAATTAAATTTAATTAAAAATTAGTTTCTTGGTCATATTAGTCATATTTCAATAGCCACATGAGGCTAATGGTTACTGTATTGAAGTGTGCAGAATTATAAAACATTTCATCACCACAGAAAGTTCTATGGAACAATTTTGCACTAGAAATTTTATCGTTTTAGGTTTTATATTTAGGTCTATGATCCATTTTACCCAGAAATCCCACTCCTGGGTATTTACTCAAGAGAAATGGAAACATAAGTCCACACAAAGACTTGAGCACTAATGTTTATTGCAGCTGTATTAATAATCGCACAAACTTGGAAATAACCCAAATGTCCACCAACCATGAATGGGTAAAAAAATTGCGATACTCCCATTCGATGGGATACTAATCAGCAGTAAGAGGGAATTAACTACTAACACAGGCACCAATATGGCTGACTCTCAAAGGCATTAGGCCAACTGAAAAACACAAGACTCTAGAGGCTACATACTGATGATGTTATTTAGATCAAATTCTAGAACGGGCAAAACCGTAGGCATAAAACTCAGATCAGTTGCCAGGGGCTGGGGTAGTGATGGGGTAGATTGACTACAAAGGAGCACGAGAAAACATTTTGGGAAGACAAATATTCTACATCTTCACTTGGGGTTACGTGACTATTTTGTCAATACTCATAAAAGTGTACACCTAAAAGGGGTGAAACTTTCTGTATGTAAATCATACCTTAGTAAACCTGGTTTTTAAACAAACGAAGCTCTAAGTAGTTCATAAGCAAGGGCTGAACTTCCACATCTTCTGCCTCCGTCAGAGAGACTTCTTTCTAGTCCCTTCTCAGCATCACTAGTTCTGGTATCAAAGTCTGGGCCAGGTGCCTCTGTCGGGCATCTAGGTCTTGTGGCTGTGCCCTGGGAAAGCAAGTATCTCGCATTTTCACCTTCTGGAGTGGAAGGCAGACTGTCTCCCACCAAAACATGCAAGGTGGGAGAATTCCCCCAACACAGGAATGGAGTACAGATACTGAACGGCCAGAAGGGACAGTATCCATACCAACAGTAAGCACCATCCCCTAGAGTCTTATCTTAAATTGGCTTCTTTGGGCCTGAAAATGCTCCATGTTGCGGCAATGCACCTATACATTTTCCGGAACACTAAGAAGGGTGACGACATATCTGGCCATCTCTTCTTCCACGTGCTCAACTAGTTTCGAGTCAGACCCTCACACACTCCAAATCAGTTTTCATTTTCTTCTCCCACATGTTTAATAATACATACTTTCTACCTTCGTGGTCAAAAAGGACAGCAAGGAGACCCCCGATTTTTTGACACGTAGAGACAACTTTGAATCACATCAAATTGTTATAATACACCCATAGGGAAGTAAGTAGAAGGCAAGTTCACAAGTGTCCACTTACTTTGATGTACTTGTTCTTTGGCAAAAACTCTCTCCTTTGCTGGAGGAGGGAGAGCCTCCTTGGCCTTGAGTTTTGCTGAACATCAAAATGGCACCTAAGTGGTTTGTTTTCACCGTGGCGACTGGCTATTGTGCTTCATTTATGGTACCCATACATTATTGCAGGAGGGATTTTTATAGTGAGTGTTTTCTAGGCCTTAAGCGCTTTCAAGTCATTAATAAGTTATTCTTCCCTGAATCTTCAGGTCAGTGTTAAGTTCTACGTGCAACCACCTGGATGCAGAGGCTAATTGTCTGGCCTGTGGTCAGGGAGGGAAACACTTTCAAACCTGGGATTGTATGATTCAACAGAAAAAGAAAATTCCAACACTATATCGTTCATTGAAAGAAGACTGCACGTAATCCAGGCCACTTTAAAATTCAAGGGAAAGAGAAGGAGCGTAAGCGCCTGTTCCCTCAGTGTCCTGAGCTGATTTGTTTTGAAGCTGATCAGGGGAACGGTCAATAACCTTGCTGCCATAGAAATGAATGGGAGAGGTGGTTTAGGCTCAATATCCCTAAAATTGATATTGTTGTTGTTAGGTGCCGTCGAGTTGGCTCCGACCCTTAGTGACCCTATGTACAACAGAACGAAACACCGCCCGGTCCTGTGTCATGCTCACAATCGTCATACTTGAGCCCATTGTTGCAGCCACTGTGGCATTTTATCTTGTTGAGGGTCTTGCTCTTCTTTGCTGACCCTCTACTTTACCAAGCATGATGTCCTTCTCCAGGATTGGTCCCTCCTGATAACATGTCCAAAGTACGTGAGGTGTAGTCTCACCATCCTTGCTTCTGAGGAGCATTCTGGTTGTACTTCTTCCAAGACAGGTTTATTCATTCTTTTGGCAGCCCAGATATTCAGTATTCTTTGCCAACACCACAATTCAAAGGCTTAAATTCTTCTCCGGTCTTCCTTATTCACGTCCAGCTTTCGCATGCATATAAGGTGATTGAGAGCACCATGGCTTGGGTCAGGCGCACCTTAGTCTTCAAGGTGACAGCTTTGCTTTTTAAAACTGTATAGAGGTCTTTTGCAGCCGATTTGCCCAATGCAATGCATCTTTTGATTTCTTGACTGCTTCCGTGGGTGTTGAGTGTGGATCCAAGTAAAATGAAATCCTTGACAACTTCAATCTTTTCTCTGTTTGTCATGATGTTGCTTATTGGTCCAGTTGTAAGGATTTGGGTTTTCTTTATGTTGAGGTGTAATCCGTACTGAAGGCTGTGGTCTTTGATCTTCACCAGTAAGTGCTTCAAGTCCTCATCACTTTCAGCAAGGAAGGTTGTGTCATCTGCATAACACAAGTTGTTAATGTGTCTTCCTCCAATCCTGATGCCCCACTCTTCTTAATATAGTCCAGCCTCTTGGATAATTTGCTCAGTGTGACGATTGAATGAGTATGGTGAAAGGATACAACCCTGACACACACCTTTCTTGACTTTAAACCAGGCAGCATCCCCTTGTTCTGTTCGAACGACTGCTTCTTGATCCATGTACAGGTTCCTCATGAGCACAATGAAGTGTTCTGGAATTTCCATTCTTTGCAATTTTATCTATAATGTATTATGATCTACACAGTTGAATGCCTTTGCATAGTCAATAAAACACAGGTAAACATCTTCCTAGTTTTCTCTGCTTTCAGCCAGAATCCATCTGACATCAGCAATGAATCCCTGGTTCCACAACCTCTTCTGAATCGGGCTTGAACTTCTGGCAGTTGCCTGTTGATGTACTGCTGCAGCCACTTTTGAATGATCTTCAGCAAAATTTTACTTGCATGTGAGATTAATGATATTTTAATGACAATTAAAATTTTTTTATTAATGACAATTTCCGCATTCGGTTAATCACCTTTCTTTGGAATAGGCATGAATATGGATCTCTTCCAGTTGGTTGGCCAGGTAGCTGTCTTCCAAATTTCTTGGCGTAGACGACTGAGCACTTCCAGTGCTGCATCCATTAGTTGAAACATCTCAGTTGGTATTCCATCAATTCCTGGAGCCTTGTTTTTCACCAATGTCTTCAGTGCAGCTTGGACTTCTTCTTTTAGTACTATTGGTTCCTGATCATATGCTACCGCCTGAAATGATTGAACGTCGACCAATTCTTTTTGGTAAAATTGATATTAAGGAAATTAATATTAAAATTGGTAGTAAGGAAAAAAAAGAATTTTACCTTAATATATTAGTCATTTGTTAAATATGATTCACAACTAATATTCTATTATTCTTATTTTAATAGTAGGACCAGTGTATTCATTTCCTATGTTGCTGTAAAAGATGACCGTAAACTGAGTGGCTTAAGATAAAAAGAATTTATTCTTTTGCAGTTCTGGAGGCTTGTTGTTGTTGTTAGTTGCCAAGGAGTCAGTTCCAACACTTGGTGACTTTCTGTATCATCTTTATGATCGTTGACATGTTTGAGTCCGCTGTTGTGACTATGGTGTCAACCCATCTCATTAAAGGTTTCTCTAGTTTTCCCTGACCCTCTGCTTCACCAAACACGATATCCTTTTCTAATGATTGGTCTTTCCTGATGATGTGTCCAAAGCAAACAAGTCAAAGTCTTGTCATCTTCGCGTCTAAGAAACATTCTGGTTGTATTTCTTCTAAGGCTGGTTTGTTCATTCTTCTGGAAATCTATGGTATGTTCAATAATTTTTTGCCAACACCACAATTATAAGGCAGCAGTTCTTCTTCCTTTTTTGTTGTCCAGCTTTTGCATGCATACGAGGCAATTGAAAAGACCATGGCTTGGGTCAGGTGTGCCTTAGTCCTCAAGGTGACATCTGTGCTTTTTAACACTTTAAAGAGGTCTTTTGCAGAAGATTTGCCCAGTGCAATACGTAGTTTTGTTTCTTGACTGCTGCTTCCATGGGTGTTGCTTGTTTTCTGGAAGCTAGAAGTCTGCAATCAAGGTGTTGGCAGGTTGGTTTGTTATAGAGGCTCTGAGGGAGAATCTGTTCCACGCCTCTCTCCTAGTTTCTGGTGCTTGCCGGCAATCCTTGGCGTTCCTTCACTGTAGCTGCGTCACTCCAATCTCTGCTTCCATCTTCACATGGCGGTCTTCTCTGTGTTTTCTGTGTCTGTGTCCAAATTTTTCTTTTCTTGTAAGGGTACCAGTCATGGGTTTAGGGCACACCCTTCTCCAGTATGACCTCATCTTAACTTGATTACATTGGCAAAGACCCTATTTCCAAATAAGGTGACATTCACAAGTACCAGGGTTTAGGACTTGAACATCTCTTTTTGGGTGACATAAGGCTACCCACTATAGTCAATTTAAAATACACTTGGCAAAAATACGACACCTTTTTGTAAGACTCTCAAGCAAGGAAACGTTAAAAGCAGTGAAATGAATCCCAAGGCATGGCCACGTAAAATCAATAATTACTACCTTTGGGCTTTAGCATGGTAGTACTACTTGTCTTCCTGTTTTCCTTCTTAGGCTCCTCAGAGAGGATGAAGAAAAGCTCTAGAAGAGAGTTGCTTTCCATTCTTCTAGAAGGGAATTGCATTTCCGAGAACCCAGTAACTAAGCAATAGTGATTTAATCAGAGAATTCAAGGAAATGGATTATTCTTCAGTCCTGGTAGAAAATGCCTCTGCCTAAATCTACTTCTTTGTTCATTCTTGCATTCTATCTTCTCAACACAAACTAATCTGCTGAGCTCTTCAAGTGGCTAACACTTTTGGCCGCTAACCAAAAAGCTGGAGGTTCAAGTCCACTCAGAGGCACCTTGGAAGAAAGGCCTGGTGATCTACTTCTGAAAAATCAGCCACTAGAAACCCTATGGAGCACAGTTCTAGTCTGACACACATGAAGTCACCATGAGTTAGGGTTGACATGATGGCAACTGTTTTTTTTTCATTTGTTTGTTTTTGTTTTTTTAATCCTGCTGCTAACTCAAGAAGAAAACAAATTAGTTTTGCGGTACTGCCACATTTGAGTGTTCAGGTCACAAAGGAAAGTAGGTGTGGTTATTGGAAAGAGCCCTTAACTGGAACTTTGGACTGAGCTCAGCAAACCAAGCCAGGCAACATAGGTTAAATCAGGGGATTCGATAGATTGTTTTAATTTTTTTTTTTTTAAGATGCAGAATCTTTTCTTCAAATGAAAACTTGACACAAACTTGATTTGTAAAATGGACAAAGTCAGAGATGTTCCAGACTTAAAGATGTTCATAAACATAAATGATTACAAGATAGATACCACAGAACATTAGCAGTATAAGATAAGGATTCTCTCATTCAGGGACTACATGTAGCATTCAGTGAGGTGGCCATGGAACATTTAACTAGGCCATGTAACTGCCTTCCCCCTGACAAAATAGTAAACTGGGGATAAGGGGCAGGGGCCCCTTGAGGCCAAGTAAGTAAAACAAAACAAAACAGTTCCTATTTTGTGAACTTTTATCCCCCTTTCGGGAAAATATCCCAACAATGATAACTAGCACTGGTTGAAGGTTTACTATGTGCCAGATACTATGCTAAGCATTTTACTTATGTTTTTAATCAGAATTTCTTCTGTTGCAAGAGACAGTAACCCACTTGAAACTGACTGAAGGAAAAGAGAACATTTTTGTCATACGTAGGTGAAAAGTCCTAGAGTGTAGGAAACTTCAGAAATGCTTCAGAAATTGCGGGCACATAAGTTTTTTTAATCTTTTCTCTTTGGTTTTATGCTCACGCAGTCTCTCCCTGTTGTTAGTTGCCTTCGAGTTAACTGCATGTACAACAGAACAATGTTTCCTGGTCTTCATCAGCCTGAGACCAGAAGAACTAGATGGTGCCCAGCTACCACCAATGACCACCCTGACAGGGAACACAACAGAGAGTCCCTGGCGGAGCAGGAGAAAAGTGGGGTGCAGAACTCAAATTCTAGTTAAAAGACCAGACTTAATGGTTTGACTGAGACTGGAAAGACCCCAGAAGACATGGCCCCCGGACTCTCTGTTAGCCCAAAACTAAAACCATTCCCGAGGCCAACTCTTCAGACACAGATTGGACTGGACTGTGGGACAAAAAATGATACTTGTGAAGAGTGTGCTTCTTAGCTCAAGTAGCTACATGAGACTAAATGGGCAGCTCCTGTCCGGAGGTGAGATGAGAAGGCAGAGAGGGTCAGGAGCTGGCTGAATGGACACGGGAAATCAGGGGTGGAAAGGAGCAGTGTGCTGTCACAGTATAAGGAGAGCAATTAGGGTCACATAACAATGTATGTATAAATTTTTGTATGAGAGACTAACTTGAATTGTAAACTTTCACTTAAAGCACAACAATACAAAAAAAAGTTGCCTGGTCCTGTACCATCTTCACAATTGTTGGTATGCTCGAGTCCCTCATTGTGACCACTGTGTATTCTGAGTGCCTTCCAACCTGGGGGCTCATCTTCCAGCACGACATCAGACAATATTCTGTTGTGATCCATAGGGTTTCCATTGGCTGATTTTTGGAAGTAGATTGCCAGGTTTTTCTGGAAGCTTCACTGAAACCTGTTCATGATGGGTGACCCTGATGGATTTGAAATACCAGTGCAGAGCTTCCAATATCACAGCAATGTGCAAGCCAACACAGTACGACAAACTGATGGATGGATAGTGGAGGCTCTCCCTAGGTGGTGGTAAGGATGGCTACTGGAAGTTCCAGGCTTACAACCCCAGTAGGAAGAGAATGCCTCTTCCCAGTGAGTCAAGCAAATAAGGGCTGAATCTCATTGGCTTATCTGGGTCATATGACCCAGGAAGCTGACCTATCCTGATTGGCCAGGCTTGAGTCACATGTCCTCCCACAGAATCTAGAGGTGGGGTCAGCTGTAGTAAGAATGGAAGAGGGTGATCACCTATGAGAAAATTAAGGTGCTATTAGAAGCCAAGAGGGAAGAAGATGATGGGCAGGCAAAATAACAGATGTTCATTACAGAGGTCATTTTATATATGAGTCACCTAAGGTTCAGAATATTTAAGTAACTTGGTTAAGTCCACACAGCTAGAAAGTGGTATAATTAGTTTTCATATAGCCCTGAGTAAGGATTAAAGACTAAGCTTTGGAATCCCACAGGTCTGAGTTTGAATCTTGGTCCCATTTCTTACTGGTGATATGGTCTTGGCTGAGTTACTTAGTTTCTCTGAGCCTTAGATTCTTTATCTGTAAAATGGGAATAATAATACCTGCTTCACACGATTAAATAAAATAACATACGTAAACATGTGGTGTGGTATTTGGCACATAGTAAGCTGGTGGTAATAATAACTAGTACTCTTATTTTTAGGCTTGGCTTCAAAGCCCATATTCTTCCCATTTTGATCTATTGCTGATTATAACTATCTAAAAGCGTGAGTGTATTTTGGTAAGAATAATTAGTAAATTTAGAAATATATAACAAATTGATGTTTTAGGGTTATGTTTTAGTCATCTAGTGCTGCTATAACAGAAATTCCACAGGTGGATGGCTTTAACAAAGAGAAATTTATTTCTTCACAGTAAAGTAGGCTAAAAGTCCAAATTCAGGGGTTCAGCTCCAGGGCAAGGCTTTCTCTCTCTGTCGGCCTTCTCATTAATGTTCCCCTGGACTAGGAGCTTCTCCACGAAGGGACCCTGGGTCTGAAGGACGCGTTCTGCTCCCCGTACTGCTTTCTTGGTGGTATGAGATCCCCAACTCTCTGCTTGCTTCCCTTTCCTTTTATCTCTTGTAAGATAAAAGCTGGTACAGGCCACACCCCAGGGAAACTCCCTTTACGTTGCATCAGGGATGTGACCTGAGTAAGGGTGTTACAATCCCACCCTAATCCTCTTTAACATAAAATTGTAATCACAAAATGGAGGACAACCACACAATACTGGGAATCATGGCCCAGCCAAATTGATACACACAGTTTTGGGGGGACATAACTGAATCCATGACAGGTTATAAGATTTTAAAAATGAAGTTTAGAAGTTTGATAAATTCTGATTTAGTGCTTCCTACTATTTTCTTCTGGCCGTGTTTCTGGTGGAAATACGACATATCTTTTGCCGTCTTCCACTTTTAAACCTCTTTAAAAACTGGTGTCTTACTATTCTGTGAATAAACCACCCTAATCCTATTAGGGTAAAGGCTCTGCTTCCTTTCAGCTTATTATCTTGGTGATGACTTTCACCTATGACTGAGGTGTTCTGCATAGTACCACGGCTTCAAACCGGTTTGTTCTGGTTCGAATCCCTGCTGAGAATTTCCATTTCCACCCCAGATATACTAAATCACAATCTACAGTTTAACAAGATCCCTAGGTGATTCTTATGTATAATCAATTTTGAGAACCACTGCTCTACTAGTGGTTCTCAGAAGCGGACCCCAACCAGAGACATTAACATGGCCTGGGAGTCTGTTAGAAATGCACATTCTCAGAACTAAGTGCTGAAGCCCTGCAGAGCCTAGAGCCCTCAGATTGCTCATTCTCTCTTCAATTTTATGTACAAATAAGCTTGTAAAACACTGGAAGGAAAAACTTCTGATGATTTAAAATTCAAACCACACACCTTCTGGTTTGAAATAACACAGCAGGTATCAGTCAAGGCCTTTCCCTTTTCCATGCTTCAACTCCTTTATTCCAAAGTAATAATGAGGACCTCTGCATGTGATTACTCAGATATAAGGTGATACAGAGACGAGGCCTAGAGCACTGTTATTTTCATTAGTCTGATTTTTCTCGAGGGTATTTTAAGGACTAAGTAATCCATGCTGGTCTCAGAAAAAAGAAATATCTTAATCATTTTGAAAGAGTTTATGTATAGGACTTTATAGATGGAATTGTATCCCCCGAAAAGAGATATCCAGGGTCAGCTGGTAAGTGGTAGAGCCAGGTTTTGAACCCAGGCAGTCTGGCTCCAAGATGACTGCTTTAACCATTACAACACACTACTTTTCAGGAACGCTGGTGGCGCAGTGGTTAAGAACTATGGCTGCTAACCAAAATGGTCGGCAGTTCAAATCCAGCAGGCGCTCCTTGGAAACCCTATGCGGCAGTTCTACTCTGTCCTAGAGGGTTGCTATGAGCTCGAATTGACTTGACAGCAACGGGTTTGGTTTGATTTTTTTAAAAGAGATCTGTTGAAGCCCTAACCCCTGGTACCTGTGAACCTGATCGTGTTTGGAAACAGTGTCTTTGAAGATGGTATTAGTTCATACGACGTCATACCAGAGTAAGGTGGGTCCTAATCTGGTCCTTACAAAAGAGGAGACAGAGAAAGGCAGAGGGAAGACGTTCCTGAAGACAGGGACAGAAAGTGGATTCGAGCTGCAGCTGCAAACCAAGGAACACCTGGGGCTCCCAGAACCTGAGAAGGACAAGGAAGGATCTGTCCCTAGAGCCTTCGGAGACAGCATGGCCCTGCGGACACCCTGCTTTCAGACTGTGGCCTCCAGAGCTGTAGATAATAACTCCATCTGGCTTAAAGCCACCCACTTCATGGTACTTTGTTACGTAGCCCTAGGCAAGTAACACAAGGGCTATCTGTCAACTTTAATATGTAATCTTGGGACAACGATAAATATCTTTGCTACTAATAACATCAAGTTATTGTTGAGACTGGTTAATCTTCAACCCAACGTCAGCTTGTGACTCACAATTGGTTCTTGCCTGTCCCTGGTACCTCTGTACCTCAGAGCCCCGTTCTGTCCCTAAGGCTCGTCTGGCCACACACGTGCAACTCAGCCTGAAGCTAGCTATTCCAGGAAGAAAGCGACACTCACCAGCCATCTACACCCCTTCTCCGGGTGGGCCAAACTCCTGGAGGGGTGCTAGTGGCTCCCTGTCCACCGCTGGGCAACAGGAGGACACAGGTTCTTCTCTGTCTCAGCTTGGAGACGATACTTCATGAGGACTGAGAGCCGCCAGAAGTGAGTTAGAGAGAAATCCAAAGATGATCTAGGGGTTAGAAACAGAAGAGAAGGTTGTTAGCTCATTTAACGTGGAGAAAAGAAGCCAGAGAATAGCTCTAATTAAATATTTTAAATATCAACTTCAATCAACGAGTGTTTACTAAGAGCATACCATGTACTAGGCAAGTGTTAGACATGAAGAACAATTACCTGGAGGACAATGCCTAGCTGTTCTCTGTCTCTGCTAAGAATGGCACAAAAGCAAATGGATTTGCATGTCAGAATGAGAGTTTCCAAAGAGCAGTAATGAATTCTCTTCATTACATAATGAGAGCTATTAAATCCTGGGATGGCTTGCTGGGGGATAGAGGAGCAGAAGAATCCGTTCTGAGTGGTTTGAGATGGATGGCTTACAGTAATCATCGTACAGAGAAAGCTGGATGGAGAGAGGGTTCTGCTGTTTTTCTCTCTGTGTTATTTTGAATCTTAATTTTTATAAATACTATTGAGAAATCCCCAAGACTGTTAAAAATGGGTGAAAAAAACAAACCAAACCCACTGCCATAGAGTCGATTCTGACTCATAGCAAACGTATAGGACAGAATAGAACTCCCCCATAGGGTTTCCAAGGCTGTAAATATGGAAGCAGACTGCAACATTTTTCTCCCATAGAGCAGCTGTTGGGTTTGAACCACCAACATTTTAGCTAGTGGCTGAGGGCTTTTAACCACTTCCCCACCAGGGCTCCTCAGGGAAAACAGAAGTGAATATCTAAATTCTAGATGAGAGATATCACTGAGAGGTTTAAGTAAATGGTTTCAAATGTCATTAAAAAATAATGGAACATTAAAGGGGAATAGCAACCTGTCTTAGGCTGGGTTCTTTAGAGAAGCAAAACCAGTAAAGCATATAAATATACAGAGAGAGCAATTTGTATTAAGGAAATGGCTCACACAGTTGTAGAGGCTGGAACATAGATCAGGCTGGAGCCTGCTCCTGATGTACGTAGCCGCAGGGGCTAGCAAACCCAAGGTCGGCAAGTCAGACAGCTGGGCTCTGGCTCACAGGCTGTGAAGACTGACACATCCCAAGATCGGCGGGCAAGACGGCAGGTAAGCTGCTAGCTCAAGTCCCAAGAGGTGGAGATCGCACTAACAAGAGCCAGCTGCAGGATCCAGAGCACGCAGGAGCCTTGCCAGAATATCCACTTCCTTTCCATGCAGGCCACACGCCCAAGGAAACTGCCTTTCAACTGATTGGCTACTCACAGCAGATCCATCATGGAGGTGATCACGTTATATCAGATCTCATCATGGAAGTGATCACATCATCATACGCCTGCCAAACTATATCATAACTACCAAACCAATGAGAATCACGGCCCCGCCAAGTTGACACAGACCTTAAGGATTACATAACTTGAGGACGGCACTGAGACTACGATAAACGAGCCGATATCTGATTGGTCATTCAAACTATTGTTGTTGTGGTTGGCTGCCATAGAGCCGGCCCCGGACACACGGTGGCCCTAGGCGCAGTGGAACCAACTGCCGCGGGTCCTGTGTCATCCCCGTGACGGACTGCGAATCAGACGTGGAGACCCACAGGGTTTTCACTGGCTGATTTTTGGAAGTAGATCACCAGGCCATTCTTCCTCACATTGATTAGAACAACGTTAAAACCCCAATAGATCTCTGGATAAAAACAAAAGCAACTCATCAAAGGAGATTTACATCTAGTGAACAATAGAATGAAAAAAAAAATCAACCTAATCGGTTATGAAGTAAAAATAAATTCAAATGAGTTACCAGTTCTTTCCTTAAAAAACTCAACTGATTTTAAGAAATTATTTAGTAATTTCCATTGCTGATGAGGATGCAGAGAAATGGGCACCCTCACTCTGCTTCAGGTAGTGATATTCATTGATACAACCCATTTGGACATCAACGGGACCATTTACATGAAAAGCTACTTAAAAATATTTATAGTAAATCTGTTTTCGTTTTTGGAAATCGATCCTAAAAAACATCCAAGTCCAAAAACAGGTGCACTCCAAGATGCTTATTGCATTATGTACAGTCAATAAAAATAAGTTCACCATTAGCCTCAATCATAAGACACTGGAAGTAACCCAAATGTCCAATGATAGGTGAATGATTTCATAAACTATGATATGCCAGCCTGTTGCCGTTGAGTCGATTCCGACTTACAGCAACCCTATAGGACAGAGTAGAACTGCCCCATAGGGTTTCCAAGGAGCAGCTGGTGGATTAGAACTGCTGACCTTGTGGTTAGCAGCTGTATAACTTAATCTGCTTGCCACCAGGGCTCCAAATTATGATATAGCAACTCACAATATTGGACAATTAAAATTATATTTAAATAGGGTTATAACATGGAAAAGGTCATGTTCAAAATTAAGTGAAAAAAATAGGATGTGCCTAGTTCTATCATCTACTAATCTATGGCTAGTAAGAAACTCAGTTTCTCATCTGAGAATTGGGAAGTAACAACAGTATCTTCTTCAGGTTGGTTTGATCATGAAGTGAAATTACATATTTAGGAGTGCTTAGGAAGGTGGCAAATAGTATGTGCTCGATAAATGATCGTTCTTTTTTTGTGTGTGTGAGATATAACCTTGCATGTAAAGAGTGATCACAAGTATTTAAATCCAAAAACTAAGCTTAAGAGAAAACTCTGGAAAGAAATAGGTCAAAGGCAGTGGTGGTATTTGTGTGTTCAACAATAAGTGATTATTTTCTCTTTCGCTTTTTTGTATTTTTCCAAGTGTTTTCCCCCCTTGGGTATTGCTCCTACTTTTATAATGGATGAAAATACCAGGTTCTTTCTTTCTTTTCAATTTAATTTCGTTTAGAAAGATACTTTCCAAGAATGAGAGAGAGAACTGGATGAAGTCCCTGAAGTTCAAATAAAAAATTACAAACATTATCCGCAGTAAATATAGCGACTCTATGGACTGACACAGGATGAACGGTTGGCGAACAGGAAGGCCTTGCCACCCTCCCCGCTCCCCACCTTTATCTAGGCCATGCTGGGCCACAGCTGAAGCTAAAAGGGTCTCTTAATATTGTTTACAAATGATCTGCACAGCTTCTCTGCTTGTGCTTCTCGCATTCATTTCTCCAGGAAGCAGAGAACTACAAAGACAAATTGTCCATAAAAGCCAAGCTTTTATATAACCAAAAGCCTAATTCATCTTGCTTTACTTAATGCATGCCGGAATGGATTTTTATTTTCACATTGTCAAACACCCTGATCTCTATCCTTGAGTCAGCAATGAGGGTTTTGTTTTTTTTTAAGTTTTCATATTCTTTATTAAAAAAAAAATGAAATAAAGCAAACAAAACATCAGGAGTAATTCTTTTCCCAGGTCCATTTTGTGTGCCCAGGTACCAACACAGGACGCATAGGGTCTGCTGGGAGTGAAAATGGGCCGGTCGTGGCAGAAAAGGGGCGGTTATCACTGAATTCTAATGCCCTGGTCCCCATTTCAAGGACAACTGCGAACAGGGCTAAATGTCCTCAAATAACCTCCCAATAATTTATCCAAATCTCAGAACTAGAAAACAGTCAGAACTTTCCCCACCCCTCTGCTTTCTTCTTGTCCTGTTCTTTTCAAGGTTGATTGATGAACAGCCAGGGCATACCACCCAGACTTCTGGCCCCCTCCCACCCCTGCGCCTGCCAAGAAAGCTGGTCTTTATGGACAGTGCAGCTGTGTGGGGCTCACACGCCGCTCCTTACAGTCGGGAAGGTGTGACTCTGGGCATGAATGTGGTGGGTGTCTTTGTTTCCTAGCGCTGCCTGAACAGAAATGCCACAAGTGGGTGGCTTTAAAGAACGGAAATTGATTTCCTCACAGTTCTGGAGGCAAGAAGTCCAAAGCAGGGTCTCGGTGTGTCCATTCTTTCCTTATTGGTGGGTCAGCCCTAGGCATCCCTGGGTTCCTTGGGGATCCTCATGTGGTGTCTGTCTTCCCCTGTGTGTGTGTGCGCATGTCTAATCTGCCCTTTTTATGACTCGGAAGTGATTAGATTTAGAACCCACACTACCTGGGTATGCTGTAATTAACAGACAAAACTCTATTTGCAGACAGGATTACATCCACAGGTATAGGGTTTAGGATTCCAACACATATTGGGGGTGGGGGGTGGGGACACTATTTAATCTATAGCAAGGGTAAGTCTCCCTCCAACCCCCACCCCCAGCTCTTCAGGGCTGCGTTGTGAGGCTGGCTCTGAATTGCGGATTGGCCAAGAAGAGGTACAATGGGCAAACGCAGGCTGTCCCTTATGCCCCTGAACTTAATATAAATGCTTGTCTTATCTTGGTCAGTAAGTCCTTTCTTAGCCTGCTTATTAGCTCTAGAAGGAAATAAAGAAAGAAAGGTTTAGACTTGACTGTAATCATGGAACCATCATGCTGAGTTTTAAAAAATAAAGGAATATGCCACACTCTGGGCATGACACGTCAGGCAGGAGACTGCAGCTTTATCCTCTGGAGAAGCTGAAAGGAAAAGCCTTTGCTCAGGGCAGGTTTCTCAACATCACGACTACTGACAGTCTGTGTTGTGGGGGCTGTCCTGTGCATTGTAGGGTGTTTAGCTACATCGCTAGCTTCTACTCACCAGCGATGCCAGCGATGTCCTACCCTACCCCTGCAGTTGTGACGATCGAAAACATCTCCAGACACTGCCAATGTCTGAAGACATACCCCAGGTAGGGTTGCCAGATAAAACACAAGGGGCCCAGTTAAATGTGAATTTCAGATACATAATGCATTATTTGGAACATATGTATGCAAAAAATTTATTCATTTTCTGACATTTAAATTTAGCTAAGCACACTGTATTTTTATTTGCTCAATCTGGCAATCCTACCTGGGGGGCATAATCACTCCCGGTTGAAAACCACTGCCTTAAAGATACCAGGAACTAGGAGGACCGTGTTGAGGGTTGGGGTTAGAATCAGGGGCATTGAATAATGAACGAAAGCCTGGAAATGAAATGGTCCGACCTCCTTTCCTTCCCTCCTCCACATCCCCCTTCAGAGAAAGGGAATTGAATGAGGGCCAGGGACACAGCCTCCCCATATTGACATTTAGGGTTCTGCAAAGGAAGGGCAGATGCTTCTGCCATGCAAAAGTCCTGCTATCCAAGAAGCCTTGCCCGACATATGCCTACCTCCCACCAGCTTTTTGTGACACCTCAATATTAGATAAAAATGGGCAACCAGTGATTTAGCAGGGAAACCCTCAAAATGACAGACAAAGACTATAGAGCTACCCTGCCACTCCCCGTTTCTTTCTCCCAACGGAATCCTAAATTGATTCAAGGGTATGTTAACGTGCCCAGTTCTAGATGACAAGTCATGACTGGTCAAAGCCAGCTATGAGGATTTGTTGAATACCTAAGTGAACATGGTGGCATGACTTGTCCAAGGTCACACAACCAATAGGTGAAAGCTTAGAACTAAGTTACCTCTTTCTGCCTTGGTTGTCCGGCCTATGGCGCGAGGATGGTAGAAATATCCTAATTCACTGAAATAATTGTTAAGGAATTACTATGTACTCAACATTTTTCAAAATTTCATGAAGTGCTCCAGCTTTGGTAATAGTATGTGAGGCATCAATAGACAGCTTTTTAGGAAGGATTGGTGATTCAGTGGTAGGATTCTTGCCTTCCATACAGGAGACCCGGGTTCAATTCCTGGCCAATGCATCTCATGCGCAGCCACTACCCATCTGTCAGTGGAGGCTTTTGTGTTGCTATGATGCTGAACAGGCTTCAGCAGAGCTTTCAGACTAAGAAGACTAAGAAGAAAGGCCTGGCAATCTACTTCTGAAAATCAGCCGATGAAAACTTATGGATCCTAAAGCTTAAGACGATTGTGCCACCGGGGCTCCTTAGGTAAGGCTGGGCAAGTTATTTAATCCATCCATAACTATGCAGAAGGTGGAACATACGGTTCAAGGTCAGATTCACAACCAGTTATGGGGAATGACCCAGGCAACATTTTGTAAGGTTGTGCGTGGGCTTGCCAAGAGTCAGGGGCAACTCGATGGCAGCTAACAAGACCACAGGGTCCAAAAAGAATGGGGGAAAGCTGGGCTTCATGAAACGCCAGGGGGAGCCTTGTGGAGAAGAAAGTAGCAGACTGAGCGGAAGGGCAAGCCAGCCAGCATAAGGGCCTACCGCTGCTTTCTTTTTTTTAAAGAAGAAATTTATTCATACAAGGTTACCCATAGACTGATTTCTATAGATACACCCTTCTTCTCATTGGATTGGATCCTCTGGACATTCTTTCTCATCGCTGAAGCATAATCAAATCACCCTTAAGACAGCAACAAATCTTTAAAGAACACATTTAAGGAAAAACAATGATTTGCTATTTTTCTGAAATAACAAAATTCAATTCCTCACAAAATGAACGCATGGTAGCTAGGGTTCTTTATACGTTTAGCATAATCGTTTTAAGTTCTAAAGGGGGAAAAATGAAAGATTAACAAAATAAAATGCAGGATTTTGAATGGTTATGTGGATTTGAAGACTCTCTATTTCTATAGTTATTAGAACATGAATGCTTTTCTGAGAAATCTTTGAGAGTATTTAAACGTGCACTTTAAAATGTGTTAGGCACAGTAGGAGGAACCCCCCCTGCGGATTTTATTCAATTGCTTAGGGAAGGCAAAGGTTATCATCTCAGAGGAAATGGAGTTTTGCAGAAGGTGGAAACTCGTTCAAGGCCAAGTGCTGCATCTCCGTGCAGAGTCTCATTACTAAGGAAAACACTTTCCTCGCTCACCCCGCTTTAATTGTATAATATTTAGAAGAAGTTCACACACTGTATTCTACATTATCAAAAGTCAATCTAATTCTGGGAAAGTGCCAGTACTTTGTGTGTGTTAAATAAACAGCAACTGAACAAATCGAATTGACCACGAGTTTTCCCCTAAACCTCCCGAGATTTCTCCTAACAGGGCTCTCAGGGAAGAACCTATAGCTGTTGTGCGTGGCTTAGCTGTTGCTAAAGCAAGACCGATACAAAAAGAGACGGTTAATGTAAAGCTTGAAAGCGGACTTTCAGATCAAAGCCCAATACCCAGCCAGTCTTTCTGGAAATATTCCACCATTCACCAAGGAACAAAAAATTCCTTAGAGAGGATTATTTTCCAAAAGTTTTCAATTATAAGCTTTTAATCTAAATTGAGGCTGAACAAACAAATGGACTTATTAGCTATGTAACTTTGTTTTTGGTAGGTACCATCAAGTCAATTCTGACTCATAGTGACTGCATGTGACAGAGTAGAACTGCCCCTTAGGGTTTTCTAGGCTGTAATCTTTACAGGAGCAGATGGCTAGGTCCTTCTCCCACGATGCCACTGGGTTCGAACCATCAGCCTTTTGGCCAGCAGGCAAGTGCTTAACCACTGTGCCACGAGGGCTCCTTATGTAACATTAGGCAAGTAATTTAACCCATCTATGCCTCAGTTTCCTGATTTTTTAAAAGGTCAGTACTTCAAATCCACCAGCCGCTTCTTGGAAACCTTATGGGGCAGTTCTACTATGTCCCATAAGGTCGCTATGAGTTGGAATCGACTCGATGGCAAGGGGATTGGTTTGGTTTAGGTAGAGAGCTTTGCAGAATGTCTGACAGATATTCACTATCCAAGAAACCTTACCTACTATGTACAATTCTTCCCTTTGACCTTCATGTCCACAGTCCTTTATCTGCAATTCCCAAATCCTAAAAGCTCTGAAACCCCCAGATTTGGTGGTATGACCTGGTCTGAACTGACAAATGGGTTTTTATCCCACTTGGTGTAAGTATTAGTATGTTTTTCTGCAGAAATATTAACATATTTACTCTTCTAAAATCCCCAGATTTTAAATTCCAAGCCACATCTGGCCACAGAGGTTTCAAACGAGTGATTGTGGACCTATTTCAATATAACAGCAACACAACTCAGAGAAGAATGAATGAACTTTGGATTCACAGATATCTGAATTTGAATCTAGGCCCTGACAAAGTGGAGTTTAGGCAAGCAACTTAACATCTCTAGAGGCTTAAGTGGTTGACAGATAATTCCTATTGCAGAATAGGGGGTGAACTTCCTCAGATTTCTGCACCCTCACTAGTAAGTATACCTTTCTCTTCGCTCATCCTCATCAACAGCCTTCCATTTTTGGAGATTGCCACATGCCCCCTTGTTCAAGACCACGCTCCCACCCCACAGTGTGGTTAGGTAATTGTACCACAGGTGGATGGCGTATGACCCAAATGAGAAAGTTTTATGATGTTCCAAGAATGGAGGGAATGGCTCCACTGAAGGAGTTGGATTGATTTGCTGGTGCTTTTCCTACTTGCCTTTTCCTGCCATTTTGCATACCTGACTGTAGCCCACTGAGATGGTGTCCCAGTGGCCTGCTGCCCCAAATGCGATTTGTACCCAGGTATAAATGGCTAACAGCTTAAGGTGGTGCCAGGTTTTAATTCACATATAAATTGCAAGGAGGCCGTGGTGGCTCAGTGGTAGAATTCCTGCCTTCCATAAGGGAGACCCGGGTTCGATTCCCGGCCAACACGCCACACGCACAGCCACTACCCATGTGTCAGTGGAGGCTTGTGTTGCTATGATACCAGGTTTCCGCTGAGCTTCCAGACTAAGACAGACTAGAAAGAAAGGCCTGGTGATCTACTTCTGAAAATCAGCTAATGAAAACGCTATGGATCACAATGGTCCACAACGTCAACACGTTCTCTAATCCAGCTGAACCCGTGTGGAAAACATCTCTTGATTTTTTTTTTTTTTTTGTAAAGTTTAATACACAGTAAGCATGAGTTTTCTGAAAATATCTATTTTTTAAATAATAAAAATGCTTCAACCTTCAGGAGCACATTTGTTGTAAGATGAAAAAACCAGTTGCCATTGAGTAACTCCAAGTCATGGCAACCCATACGTGTCAGAATAAAACTGTGCTCCACAGGGTTTCCATGGCTGATTTTTCTGAAGTAGATCACCAGGCCTTTCTTCCAAGGGCCTCTAGGTGGACTTGAACCTTCAGCCTTTCGGTTAGCAGTCACGATAAATGTTTGTATGACTCAGTGATATTGGATGAAATGGCTTCCATTATACTCAAGAAAGAAAGAAAAAATCAAAGATCTTAAAAATTCCTTCTGGTTCTGGTTGTCTTCAATGGATGCCACCATTTAGCATTTGTTTAGCTAAAACAGAAATGCAGTAATAGGAACCTGCGTACCCATATTTGCATTTATGTAACATTTCAGAAGAAAACACTCTAAGCTTTTATTAGGAAAAATGAGAGCTGTAGAGGTACAGCAATGGTATTTAATGCATTTTGAATCTTGTTATAGGATTTCTATGATAATGATGTGCATTACCTGAACGGAAAGGAAGAATCTCCCCTTTGCTCTGTCCCTCGAAAAATTCATAGGAAGTGCCCAACCGGCTTGAGAGGTAGGACTGAGCAGATTTACTTCCAAAGAAAGCTGAAGTCGGATTCCGAGTGGATTGTTCCGGGGAATCTAGACCCGGGTCGTAAGAGCCCTGCCCCTGGTTGCTACTAGGGTCCTTTTGGGAAGACAGTCAGAAATGAAAAAAAAGTCTGGGACCATAAAGATCAAGGTTCAGAAACAGGGATTTGGCCACTTACAACTCCTCATCCCAACCTTTCCTACAGCCTAGCGGACTCGGACTCACTAGTCTTTAAAAGGAGTCCCTGGGTGGTGCAACAGGTTAATGTGCTTGGCTGCTAACCAAAAGGTTGGAGGTTCAGGTCCAATCAGAGATGCCTTGGAAGAAAGGCCTGGCAATCCACTTCTGAAAAATCAGCCACTGATAACTCCATGGAGCACAGTTCTACTCTGACACACGTGGGGGTCACCAGGAGTCAGGGTCGCCCAGATGGTTACTGTGTTTTTTTTTCCAGTTTTTAAAATGGGCATCGTCCTGACTTGGCATTTTGTAAAATCATTCTCCAGTTGACAGCACTTCAATATCAGGATTCTGATCTGAAGGTGCCTTGGGATACGAAGCAGAGTGGCAAGTTTAACAGGAGGGAAGAAAGCCCCTTTTTAACAACGTGAATAAAATCCATTCTCATTGCAAAAAAAAAAAAAAAGCAGTGTGAAAACTGTTATTCCAACTGGTCCCCCCCTGCCCACCCAAAGAGGACAGAGTCGTTGTCACTTGAGCTTTGAGATTCTGGGGGCCTTAAATAGCCTGGCTGCATGCAGGGAGGGTCCCCACAGACTGCTGCAGGCCTTGTGGTATGACTCTCAGCAGTGTGCCCTTGCAAGTATTTTGTTCTCTGGCCTTGGGGGTTGCTTTCTGTTTTCGAGCTTCCTTCCACTCTCCACGTTTTCCTGGTTGTCGGGAGAAAGCCCCCGCTCTCCTCTTGCGATACCCACCTTAGCCTTTCCTCCTTCCTCCGCGGAAGTGCTCAGCAGCCGATTCTTCACTTCCTGTAGAGGTGTGGTGCAGACACTGTCACCTCTGCCTGCGACTGACAGCCCCATGTCTCTGTCCCAAGGACGACGGAAGCACAACCAGTCTGCAAACTGATTAGCTCCTTGTTACTGACTTCCTCTGACTTAAAAAAAAAAGGAGGGGCAGGGGGAAGCGAAGAGTTAAAAGACAGGTGCAGAGAAGAAAACAGCTCTTGGATGTTGCTTGACTCACCTTAGTAAAGGTGGGCAGCAGGGAAAGAACTCTTCTTTGGAGCCCTGGTGGTGTAGTGGTTAAGAGCTCGGCTGCTAACCAAAAGGCCCGTAGTTGGAATCCACCAGCTGCTCCGTGGAGACCCTCTGGGGCAGTTCTACTCTGCCCATAGGGTCACTGTGAGTCGGAATCAGCTCCATGGTAACGGTTTTTGGTTTGTTCCTTTAGGCTGGGCCAGACAGCCTTGCGCTGAGCACAGCCTCAGAGAAGTTAAAGACCATGCTGTTTATGGGGAAGAGCGCCCGAGATTCCTGTGCTCCCTGTAATACCCGATGTACTTAGAACGTCTGCCTTTTTGGAGAAAGCATAAGCCAGGGGGCGCCAGCTCTACTAAAGAGGCAATCAGCACTCAAACACTGTCTGGCTTTGGCTAAAGGCATCGTTGCATAGGGAGGCAACCACCCAGCCGGCCAACCAGTTGCCATTGATTCGGTCCCCACTCATGGTGATCCCATGTGTTGCAGACTAGAACTGTGCTCCACGGCGTTTTTCAATGGCTGATTTTTTTAGAAGTAGATCGCCAGGCCTTTCTTCCAAGGTGCCTCTGGGTGGGTTCAAATGATCAACCTTCCAGTTAGTAGCCAAACGCTTCATGTTTGCGCCACCCAGGACTCCGTGAGTGGCAGGTGTACTGGCTTCCTGGCACCCCATTCTTTTCTGCCCTTCTCCACCCAGCTCTACAGCCCAGGAGACGGACTCAATGGACCCCTTCAGCGAGGCCCCTTTGCCCTCTGGTGTCCTGGGGCTTTCTGCGAATGGGAGGTCCCTGCAGGAGACAAGGGTTGCAGGTACTTCCAGCAGTGGCTGCAGCCCATAGCTCCCATGAGACACCCTCTTCCAGCTCCAGCAGTGACTGGGTTCTAGGGACACGTCCCCTCCCCTCGCCCCTTCAGTCGTAGAGGTGGTAATAACTTCCGGCATTTGCTGTCTCAGGGCGCCTCATCAGCCTTGTTGCTTCATTTAATCCTGCCTGCACTTCTGTGAATAGCCCCTTCATTAAATTCTTTTCAAACACTTTGGAGTGTGCCATCTGTTTCCTGCCAAAGCCCTGGCTGATACCGCCACTAAACCTTCACGTCATTTAGGCTTAAAATAAGTTGGTGTTGCCTGACTACCCAGGTCTAGCAGCAAACAACAACAGCTCGCAGCTCGTGGGCCAAGCTTTTGGACAAGAACCCCTTGCCAGGGTCCTAACAGTTGGCTCCGTATTTCCCAAGCTTTCTATTGGGGTCCTTATATGTTTATTACTTAGTGTCCTAGCCTGAGTTCCTGATGTGTGGCGAAGTATTAACAGTAAAAAATTAGGCAGCTGTAGGATAGTGTGGTATAACTGTGTGACCTTCGGCAACTACTCCTGTGCCTCAGTTTCCTCATCCCCAAAATGGGTATAATCATAGTATTATCTTATGGGGTGCTTATGGGGATTGACTAAATTTAAGTGTATATAGCACACAGAATAGGGTATGACCCATAGTAAGTGCTCAATAAATGACAGCTATGATCATTATTTTATCGATAAAGGATTTTACTTGGAATTAAACAATACGGTCTGAATGCAGCTCTGCTATTGAGTAGTTGGATCCCTGGTGGCCCAGCTGTTAAAAGCTACAGCGAGCTACGGCTGCTAACCAAAAGGTTGGCAGTTCAAATCCACCAGCGGCTCCTTGGAAACCCTCTGGGGCAGTTCTACTCTGTCCTATAGGGTCGCTATAAGTAGGAATCGACTTGATGGCAATGGATATGGGTATGGGTATTGAGGAGCTGAGTGATTTTGGAACCATCACTTAACTTCCTTGAGCCTAAGTTTCTACATTCATAGCATGGGATTAATAAGACTTGCCTCACTTGCTGGTTGTCAGACCAACATGTGATACTTCACGGGAAAGGCCTTTGTAAACGCTGAAGCACAGTACAAGTATCAGGCAATCTAACCCACACGGTGGGACCAGACGCCTTTCTGTCATGTACAAGTCCTTGCTCTGGGTCATGGGTTACCATCTTTCTAGGAGGGGTTCCCAAAGGAGAATTGGATGTTTGTCCCCATCCAATAGTTGAGGGGAATGTAGTTTTATCCAGAGAGGAGAAGGGGAAGGAAGAGGTGGTGGTTATACAGGGAATCTGTGATGGCGGCGCTGGAGGTATAATTACTTTTCCAGCTTCCTGTAGGTGTGTTTCTCTTCAGGAAGCAGAGGCCAGGCCCCCCTGGGTCAGACAGAGGGTGTGACTGCAAAACTGGGTGACCAGAAAAGGCGAGTCTCAGCAAAGACCTGGAATCACCCAGCCATGAGGAGGAAGACGGCATTGCCCAGCAGGAATGAAGGGGGAGCTGGAGAAGCTGACAGAGACTGCAGCTGGTTACCTGAAGGTCCAGAGGGGAAACAGTGGGCCGCCCTCCGGGTGGGACCCCAAGGCCCCGTGGGAACCTAAGGCTACTCACCCAATGTTACAGGCTGCCAAGCAGTCGGCTCTGACTCATGGAGACTTATGTACAACAGGATTGTGATCCGTACGGTTTTCATTGGCTAATTTTCGGAAGTTGATCACCAGTCCTTTTTCGGTCTTAGTCTGGAAGTGCCCCTGAAACCTGTTCAGCATCAAGGCAACACGCAAGCCTCCACTGGCAGATGCATGGTGGTCATGCATGAAGTGCCTTGGCTGGGAATCGAACCCCGGTTCCCCACACGGAAGGCGCGAATTCTACCACTGAGCCACCACCGCCTTCCATCCGATGTCAGCTGTCTGCACTTCCGTCTTTGGCAGAGCATGTCCAAGGAGGCCTCTGTCTACAAGCCATCATTTAGGGTGCTGCTTAGTGAGGGGCTCCTCCCCTCCGCCCTCCCCAGAGTGGCCCTTTGTCTATGGGCATTTCTGGTACAAAGGTACAGAGTGAAGATTGCCGTTCCTTTGTCTCAGCGCATCCCCCAAACTCTGGACGCCGACTGCCCGTGTGTATGCCCGGCGCTCCTTGCTCTAAGTGGTTTTTAGAAAGTCCTGCCAGCTCAGCATTCTGGAAGCCCACACCAGTCCTCTATGGTCTTGCTGACTTGGTAACAGCGTGCCCGAGGCCCATCGGACCGCAGTGCTGTCGTCAGCCCTCTCTGAGCCTCACTGGCCGGTGACGGGCCTGACTCACATGTTACCACCGGCAAGGAGCCAAAGGCTATTTATGCTGCTCTCCAAGCATCTGTCCCCTAAGGGCCTTCATGCCAGCCTTGGAGTGACCCAAAAACACATTGTCCTCATCCCGAGGCTCTTCTTCCCAGTCCTGCTACCCTCTTGTTCCGGCAGACATGCTCTTCTGTGGCTTTCTCTTGGTGGCCACAGGGCGAAGGGGTGTTTCTGTCTCCCTCCTGGGATATTTTTAGAAGCTGGTAGGCTGGCCCCTTCCCCACCCCAGAATGTTTTTTCAGTTGGCAAAGACACCTGCAGGGATGGCACATCCTGTCTGCCTTGCCTGTCATGTAACCACTCAAACACCGTTTCAGATTCTCTGACATGGGGTCTGGAAGGCCCGGGCGGTGGCAGCCCTTTCTGGCAGCCCTGCTAGGTTGACTTGGGACGTGGCATCTCAGGGAAGCTCGGCTCGCCTGGCCCAGCCCACGCCTCTCAGAGTAGAAGAGGACCATCAGAGGGCTGGAGTAACGGGCTGAAAGTCAAATTGGGCACCCAAAGGGCAGGGCTCTTACGACCCGGGTCTAGATTCCCCGGAACAATCCACTCGGAATCCGACTTCAGCTTTCTTTGGAAGTAAATCTGCTCAGTCCTACCTCTCAAGCCGGTTGGGCACTTCCTATGAATTTTTTGAGGGACAGAGCAAAGGGGAGATTCTTCCTTTCCGTTCACATCAACACGTTCTCTAATCCAGCTGAGCCCGTGTGGAAAACATCTCTTGATTTTTTTTTTTTTTTTTTGGTAAAGTTTAATACAGAGTAAGTGTGAGTTTTCTGAAAATATCTATTTTTTTAAATAATAAAAATGCTTCAACCTTCAGGAGCACATTTGTTATAAGATGAAAAAACCAGTTGCCATTGAGTAACTCCAAGTCATGGCAACCCATATGTGTCAGAATAAAACTGTGCTCCACAGGGTTTCCATGGCTGATTTTTCTGAAGTAGATCACCAGGCCTTTCTTCCAAGGGCCTCTAGGTGGACTTGAACCTTCAGCCTTTCGGTTAGCGTCACGATAAATGTTTGTGTGACTCAGTGATATTGGATGAAATGGCTTCCATTATACTCAAGAAAGAAAGAAAAAATCAAAGATCTTAAAAATTCCTTCTGGTTCTGGTTGTCTTAAATGGATGCCACCATTTAGCATTTGTTTAGCTAAAACAGAAATGCAGTAATAGGAACCTGCGTACCCATATTTGCATTTATGTAACATTTCAGAAGAAAACACTCTAAGCTTTTACCAGGAAAAATGAGAGCTGTAGAGGTACAGCAATGGTATTTAATGCATTTTGAATCTTGTTATAGGATTTCTATGATAATGATGTGCATTACCTGAATCGTTGGAAGGCAAATCTCAACGATCTCTATCGGTTACTGTGGTTTCAGGTGCAAAAAACCCTGAATGATGTGCTCTGCTGAAGACGGGGTAGTTTTCTGATAGGATTCTTCCCATTATGTGGTATGATGATTGTTTGAATGAACTCCACGTCCTTGAGTCATATCATAATGAAAGCCCGCTGGGTGAATAGGAAAAAGGAAGCTACCGATCAGAGCTGGACAAAAGTACTTCAAGAATTTCATTATTAAAACATTGACCTTCCAAGTAGAAAGACAAGGTGTGAATTCTTCCTCTCATTGTTCGGTTGGGACACTATGGTCTCGTGAATATTTCTTTTAAGTGGTTTATAACAGAAATTTTCAGATAATAATATAATGAAACTGCATTTATCCCTCACCCAGCTTTAACAATTAACATTTTGCCAGTGTTTCATTTATCCCCACCTTGTCTGGGGGGAAGGGAGTGAGGGAGTATTTTAAAGCAAATCCCAGATAATATAAATGCTTCATTATGTATCTCTAAAATATTAGGGCCTGAAAACAAAAAACGTGACTCTAATCACACCCAACCAAATTGAAAATAATCTGCAGTATCATCTAACACACAGTTCACAGTCTGTTTGCTCCATTATCTCAACAATGTCTTTTTATCAGTTAGTTTGATCAAATTGGGATTTAAACAAGGTCTACACGTTGTGTGTGGTTGATATATCTCTTGGATCTCTCTCCCTCTCTTTCTTTTACATTAAGAGCTTTTTATTATTATTATGGAAAAATTTTAAACAAATGCAAATGTAGAGAAAATACTAAAGACCCATGGGTTCATCACCCAACTTCAATAATTACTGATTCCATGGATGATCTTGTTTCCTGTATACCCGCCTTTCCCAGCTCCGCCATTACCCAGATATATTATTTTAAAACAAATTCCAGACTTCATGTTATTTTAAATAAATGCTGCTGTATGTTTCTTTCAGAGATAAGGACTCTTTTTTAAAAAGAGAACCATAACATCTTTGTTACATTTACAAAAATTAGCAATAATCCCTTAATATCATCTAATACCCACCCAATAGACGATGTTAAAATTTCCCCGATTGTCCCATAAATATCTTTTTATCCTTTATTTGTTGGAATTAAGATCTAAAGATTTCTTACATTTCCTATATTCTCCCCTTCTCCCTTTTTTTGACGCTTATTTGTCAAGGAGACTGAGTCATTCGTCTTGCTGGAATTCCCACATTCCACATTTGGCTGATGGTATTCGCCTGGTGTCATTTAACACATTCGCTTATCCCTGTATGTCCTGTGAACAAATAGTTAGATCTGAAGTCTTGGTTAGGTTCAGGTTCATTTTGGCAAACACTCTCTCAAGGTGCTTCAATGTGCCTCACATTACATCACATCAGGAAACTATCAGGTCTGTTTCTTCCTATGGTTAGTGTCTGTTCAGTTGACTGGTGGTTCTAGGTATTGTCAACCTGATCCAACCATCATACAGATCCCCATCAAGCTTTCAGTTAATGGTTTTAGCAGCCCTGGCTGTCCATTGCCTATATCCAGTATTTCAGTGTTGTTGTTACTGTTACATGCCATCAAGTCAGCTTCGACTCATGGCAACCCTAGGTACAACGGAACAAAACACTGCTGGTACCCAGCCATCCTCATGATTGCCAGCATGCCTGAGTCCATTGTTGACTTCCAACCTAGGGGGCTCATCTTCCAGCACCGTATTGAACAATATTCTCTTGTAATCTATGAGGTTTTCATTGGATAATTTTTGGAAGTACATTGCTAGCCCTTTCTTCCTAGTCTGTTTTAGTCTGGAAGTTCCACTGAAACCTGTCCATCATGCTGGTATTTGAAATATGGTGGCTTACCTTCCAGCATCACAGGAACATACAAGCCACCAGAGAAGGGCAAACCAACAGACAGGTGTGGAGTATTTCAAAAGGGATTGGAAAATGATGGTTTTCTAATTCTACCGTTCCTTCTGCTTTTATTAGCTGTGATTCTTTCATAAGTAAGGTATTTCCCACATCAACTACTTTGTTGCCCTGCGATATAATTATACAGAAAAGGCAGGATAAGATCCTTTCCTTTTATTTATCAGTTGTCAGAAGGAGTTGGTGCCTAGCAACCCCCAAAGGTGACCAATGAGTTGTTCCTTTAAGTATCATTATATGAGTTACTGGATTTTATATAGTGGATGTGTTTCACTCTATTACGATTATTATATTTTTTGATGTTCAGAGTGGCCGAACTGTGACCACGTTAGCTTCTGTATCCTTTTGACCTGACCTCAAGGGCTTTGATAGTGTCTTTGCTTTCAGGCTTAAGAGGATGTTCTCGCTTCATCATGAATAATTTCTGCCCCAGATCTTGAATCATTCATTTCTCCAAGGAGCCCTGGTTTATCAAGAAATGGTATTTAGGAACCACATCTACTGCTAGGATTGCTCATTGCCCCTAAATTATCATTGCTTCTAGGTCCTATGAATAATGTCGAGGGATTAAAAATGTCATCAATACTCAGTGTCGGTGTCTCTTAATGTTGTTACTGTTAGGTGGCATCGAGTTGATTTTGACTCATAACGACCCTCATAACAGAGTAGAACTGCTCCACAGGGTTTCCTAGGCTGTAATCTTTACAAGAGCAGTTCGCCAGGTCTTTCTCCGAGGAGCCGCTGGGTGGGTTCAGACTGCCAACCTCTTGGTTAGCAGCGGAGTGCTTAACCATTGTGCCATTAGGGCCCCTTATCTCTTAGTAGAGCAAGTAAATTACTCAATGACCTTTTTAAGAGATATTTTTTAAAATTAAGAGAAAAAATGATAATTGAGAAGAGAGTATAGTAGAAAATAAGTACTGGTAGAAAGTCATACTATCAACTTGGACAGTCTTTATAAAGATGACAACACAAATCCAGAATTTAATATGAATTTTGCTGAGTGTTATATTACTTTGCATGTCATTTTATTCTTTCTAAAAACGTGGTGTTTTCAACATATAACAAAATATTATTTAACTTCTGGTACGTAGTAAAGGCCCAATACCAAACCAAACTCGTTGCTGCCGAGTCGAATCCGACCCATAGCAACCCACTCATGAATCAGGTTAGACTTCCTTGTTATGATTTGGCGCTCAAAAAATATACTTACCTCTAGTGGAGCATGCCACCACTCATCTGTCAATTTATGGTACTGTGGTGGCTTGTGTATTGCTGTTATGCTGGAAGCTGTGCCACCAGTATTTCAAATACCAGCAGGGTCACTCATGATGAACAGATTTCAGCAGAGCTTCCAGATGAAGACTAGGAAGAAAGGCCTGGTGATCTACTTCTGAAAATTAGCCAATGAAAACCCTATGGATCATGGATCACAACAGAATATTGCCTGACATAGTGCTGGAAGATGAGCCCCCTAGGTTGGAAGACATTCAAAATACACAGTGACTGCAAAAATGGACTTGAGTATAACAACGATTGTGAAGATGGTGCTGAACCAGGCAACGTTTCATTCCGTTGTACATGGGGTCGCCAGTCAGTTGGAACTGGCTCTACAGCAACTGACAGTAAACAGCGGTGGAGAATGGTACCTCAAATGATCACAGCTAGATTATTTGACCAACATGCTTTGCTCCAATTCTCTGCTTACCCATCAACCTTCTGATAGCCATTTGGCTTCCCCTGTGGGCTGCCTTACCAGCAGACATGAATATTTCAATCTGTTGAACAGTTACATTTCTTGTGATAAAATTATATATAGGCATTTCGATTTATACACCTGTTTTCTATGACTTTGGCCAGTCCGAGTCAATCCCTTGAATCTAATTGGCTGGATGAACTAGAAACACAGAATTTCTGGACATTCTCAGATCAAACTCTGGATCAAAAACGCTACCAAGTTTCCACCATCATGGAAAGCCCTGTCTGTGAAGCCAAGCTAGCTCTCTTTTTGAGATAATACATATCTTTGTACAAGGGAGGGGATTCTGTCCCACCTGGAATATTGGGTGACTCGTTAGCTTCCTTTTCTTTGTTTTAATCACTTTAATCTTTGTCTGTAGGGCTCAACTGTATGTTGTGTGGCCCTCCATTCTTCAACGTTGTTCCCCAATGCCTCTGTCTTTGCCCCTCTGCTTCTTCTGCCTGTAGCCATCTACCATCTTCAATACACACACTAACACAATTACCTTCTCTTCGTTCATTGGATCTCAGCTCAATTCTCACCTTCTCAGGGAACCTTCCCCAGGCCTCTGACTAAGTGATGTGCTTCTGTTACACGCTCTCACAGCACTCAGTACCTCTCTTCCCCAGCACTGGTCACAGTTTGTAATTAAACATTTATTGGTGTGAGGATTAATTAAGGTTGAGATAGGGACCACCTGGGTCCTGCTCACCTTTGGGTCAACCTCTGTGCCTGCCATGGGGCCTGGCACAGCAATAGGTGCCAATTACCAACATCAACGCCTAAATGAATGACTAACGTCTCCTAAGAGAGGGCAGTGAACGCCGCGCCCTAGGAAACCGACTTGCCGTGGCCCACACAGTGAGCAAGCTATGCGTCACCCAGACTCCTCCCAGCTGATGCCTTCTCTACCTGTAGCTCAAACTGGAAAATCAAACCCATCGCTGTGGAGTCCATTCAGACCTATGGCAAACCCATGTGTTGTAGAGTAGAACTGCCCCATAGAGTTCTCTTGGCTGTAATCTTTACAGAAGCAGTTCACCAGGCATTCCATCTGCAGAGCCATGGGGTGGGTTCGAACCGCCGACTGTTAGGTTAGCAGCCGATTACTAATGGCTTGCACCACCCAAAGACCTCACCTGTAGCTCAGCACCACTGAAACCCAGACCAAGGCCAGAAGTTTGTTAGCAACCTCAGCTTCACCAGCGGGCTTATCCATGGAGTGCAGTGCTGCATCTTAGGTTAGTCTTGTACTGTAAGCCTGGTACCCAGTGTGTTCCTGGGGTACCCGCCCTCATGCTTTCTCCTAACTCCCACCATATCAGCATCTGGCTTCTTACCAAGTCCGCTGAAACTCCAGTTTCCTTCTGTGACAGGATCTCTACCCAAAATGCCCGTCCATTTGATACTCTGCTTAGCATTCACTGTCCCTCTAGGGGACCGGCCCACTGTTGTGTGACTTGAGTTTTAATCTGTCACTTACTTGCTGTGTGATCTTCAGCATGCGCCATCAGCTCTTGGAGTCTTAATTTTCTTAATTAAAATACAAGGCTTATAGCATACTCTTCCACGATCATCTAATCAAGGATCAAATTAGCTGATACGTACAGCAGCACTTTCTAACAGAAAGTGAAAAAGAGACCTGACCCAGTCTAGATCTGGGGAAGGCAGCCCTAAAGAGGTGACATTTGAGGTGGGATCTGAAGGACAAATAGGAGGTGCTTAAAAAGGTGTAAGGTGGTTATGATGATAACTTAATTCATTGCAAAATGTATTTCATGGAGCAACTTCTATGTTTCCCAAATTGGATTACTAGTCAGTTTGGAACATGCAAAAAGGTATATGATGTGTTCCTGGACTCATACTGTTCACACCTGAGTTACTGAGACCACACATCCATAGACCAGTGATTCTTACCAGGGTGATTTTGCCCCGAAGTAGCAAAATCTGGAGAAATTCTTGGCTGTCACAGCTGGAGGGAGTACTACCGGTATCTCGGGGGTAGAGGCCAGGGATGCTGCTAAGCATCCTACAATGCACAGGACAGCCCACATCCCAACAAAGAGTGGTCTGGTCCAAACTATTAACAGTGTGGAGGTTGAAAACCCTGACGCAGCCAAAGCAAGTAGCCAGAAGCACCGTACTGAACACAGCTATTCATTTTTCAAGACTGGTCTTGTCACGGATTGAATTGTGTCCCCCAAAATTATCTGTCAACTTGGCTAGGTCATGATTCCCAGTATTGTATGATTGTCTAACATTTTATCATCTGATGTGATTTCCCTAAGTGTTGTAAGCTCTATCACTATGATGCAGTAAGATGGATTAGTGGTGGTTATATTGATGAGGTCTATAAAACAGTGTCTTAAGTCAATCTCTTTTGAAATATAAAAGAGAGAAGCAAGCAGAGAGACATGGGTACCTCATACCACCAAGAAAGCAGTGCCGGGAGCAGAGTGCATCCTCTGGACCTGAGGTTCCTGTGCTGAGAAGCTCCCAGACCAAGGGAAGATTGATGACACAGACCTTCCTCCAGAGCCAACAGAGAAAGCGTTCCCCTGGAGCTGATGCCTTGAATTTGGACTTCTAGCCTACTGGACTGTGAGAAAAATAAATTTCTCTTTGTTAAAGCCATCCACTTGTGGTATTTCTGTTACAGCACACTAGATGACTAAGACAGGTCTCAAATATTGTCTCACCCTTGAAGCCATCCCCAGTCGGCTCAGGCAGCCTTACTATACGACAATGCTTAAGGGTGTGGACCTTGCAGGCAGGCATACTCGGGCTCACAGTCCACCTGTACAACCCATGGGTGGGTGGCTTTGGGTTAGTCAGCTCACTTCTCTAAACCTCTGCTTTCTCATAGGAAAAAATGGAGATAATAATACACCTCCCACACAGCGTCGAGGTGGTAATTTAAGAGATTACGCATGCAGACCGCAGCACCTGGCATCTAGGGTACGTCCAAGAAAGGTGACAATTAGTTCCTTTGTACTGTCGGTGGCTTTGCTTGTCAGCTGTTGAAGCCAAGCGTGATGTCACCCTTTGCCAGGCATGCCTAATTTTCTCACGTACCACGTGTTGCTCAAAGCGCTTCACCAGTTGCTGTCAAGTTGACTCCGACTCATGGTGACCCCATGTGTGTCAGAGCAGAACTGTGTTCCATAGGGTTTTTGATGGCTGATTTTTCAGAGGTAGATTACCAAGCCTTTCTTCCAAGGCACGTTGGGTGGATTTGAACTCCCAGGCTTTCAATTAGCAGCCAAGTGCATTAACTGTTTGGATTACCTAGAGATCCCTCAAAGTGCTTATAACATTTTAATTTATTTAATTCTCATAACAAGCTATGAAGTGAGGATGATTTTTATATCTTTTTTAGAAGTATAGAAACGGAGAGAGGGAGAGACTGAGCTTTCTACCCATGGTTACACAGCTAGCAAGCCAAGGAGTCAGGACCTGAACCTGGGCTTCTGGCTCCACGGATATGCTTCTGACGCCTCTGCCAGCCTGCCTCTCAATAACTGTTAGTTATTTAGTGTCTAGCTAGTGAGATGCAGTATTAGCGTGCTTTTATTCATCCTTCCATTTTTTTTTTAATTGTGCTTTAGGTGAAAGTTTACAGCTCTAGTTAATTTCTCATACAAAAATTTATACACTTATTGTTATGTGACCCTAGTTGCAATCCTTATAATGTGACAGCACACTCCCCCTTTCCACCCTGGGTTTCCAGCGTCCATTCAACCAGTTCCTGTCCCTTCCTGCCTTCTTATCCCGTCTCTGGACAGGAGCCACCCATTTAGTCTCATGTTATCTGCTTGAACTAAGAAGCACACTCTTCACGAGTATCAGCTTATGTTTTATAGTCCTTGTCTGAAGAGTTAGCTTCGGGAATGCTTTTAGTTCTGGGTTAACAGAGTCCGGGAGCACGTCTTCTGGGTTCCTCTGGTCTCAGTCAGACCATTAAGTCTGGTCTTTCTACATGAATTTGTGTTCTGTACCCCACTTTCTTCCTGCTCAGTCAGGGACTCTCTGTTGTGTTCCCTTTCAGAGCAGTCATTGGTGGTAGCCGGGCACCATCTAGTTCTTCTGGTGTCAGGCTGATGGAGTCTCTGGTATATGTGGCCCTTTTGTCTTTTGGGCTAATATTTTCCTTGTGTCTTTGGTGTTCTTCATCCTCCTTTGCTCCAGGTGCATTGGATCCAATTGATGCATCTTAGATGGCCACGCGCAAGCTTTTAAGACCCCAGATACCACTCACCAAAGTGGGATGTAGAACATTTTCTTAATTAACTTTGTTATGCCAGTTGGCCTAGATGTCCCCGAAACCATGGTCCGCAGACCCCCACCCCTGCTACTCTGTCCCTTGAAGTGTTTGGTTGTGTTCAGGAAACTTCTTAGCTTTTGGTTCAGTCCAGTTGTGCTGACTTCCCCTGTATTGTGTGTTGTCCTTCCCTTCACCTAAGATAATTCTTGTCTACTATCTAGTTAGTGAATTCCTCTCTCCCTCCCTCCTTACCCTCGTAACCATCAGAGAATGTTTTCTTCTGTGTTTAAACCTTTTCTTGAGTTCCTATAATAGGGATCTCATATAATATTTGTCTTTTTGTGACTGACTAACTTCACTCAGCATAATGCCTTCCAGATTCCTCCATGTTATGAGATGCTTCACAGAGTCATCATGGTTCTTTATTGTTGCATAATACTCCATTGTGTGAATATACCATATTTTGTTTATCCATTCGTCTGTTGATGGGCACCTATGTTGTTTCCATCTTTTTGCTATTGTGAACAGTGCTGAAATGAACATGGGTGTGCATATATCTATTCGTGTGATGGCCCTTATTTCTCTATGATATATTCCAAGGAGTGGGATTGCTGGATCATACGGTACTTCTATTTCTAGATTTTTAAGGAAGTGCCAAATCGATTTCCAAAGTGTTTGTACCATTTTATGTTTCCACCAACAGTGTATAAGTGTTCCAGTCTCTCCACAACCTCTCCAACATTTATTATTTTGTGTTTTCAGATTAATGCTAGCCTTGTTGGGGTGAGATGGTATCTCATTGTAGTTTTGATCTGCATTTCTCCAACGGCTAATGATCGTGAGCATTTCCTCAAGTGTCTGTTAGCTGCCTGAATGTCTTCTTTGGTGAAGTGACTGTTTATATCCTTTGCCCATTTTTTAATTGGGTTATTTGTCTTTTTGTTGTTGAGGTTTTGCAGTATCTTGTAGATTTTAGAAATTAGACCCTGATCAGATATGTCATAGCCAAAAATGTTTTCCCAGTCTGTAGGCTATCTTTTGACTCTTTTGGTGAAGTCTTTGGATGAGCATTAAGTGTTTGAATTTTAGGAGCTCGCAGTTATCTAGGTTCTCTTCCAGTGTTTGTGCATTGTTAGTTATGGTTTGTATTCTGTTTATGCCATGTATTAGGGCTCCTAGACTTGTCTCTATTTTTTTCTATGATCTTTATCACTTTAGATTTTATATTTAGGTCTCTGATCCATTTTGAGTTAGTTTTTGTACATGGTGTGAGGTATGAGTCTTGTTTCATTTTTTTTGCAGATGAATATCCAGTTATGCCAGTACCATTGTTAGAGACTGTCTTTTCCCCATTTAATAGACTCTGGGCCTTTGTTGAATATCAGTTGCTCATAGGTGGATGAATTTATGTCTAGATTCTCAATTCTGTTCCATTGGTCTACGTATATGTTGTACCAGTACCAGGCTGTTTTGACTACTGTGGCAGTATAATAGGTTCTAAAATCAGGTAGTGTGAGACCTTCCATTTTGTTCTTCTTGAGTAATGCTTTACTTATCCAGGGCCTCTTCCCTTTCCATATGAAGTTGGTGATTTATTTTTCCATCTCATAAAAAGATGTCGTTGGAATTTGGATTGGGATTGCATTGTATCTGTAGATCGCTTTGGGTAGAATTGATATTTTCACAATGTTGAGTCTTCCTATCCATGAGCAAGGTATGTTTTTCCACTTACTTAGGTCTCTTTTGGTTTCTTGCAGTAGTGTCTTGCAGTTT